>NC_138050.1:54658271-55258271 GCF_964194185.1 Rhinolophus hipposideros
TGTCCAATGCCAAGTGAACTGCTAGTATTCAATAAGTAAACAGACAAATACTTCTACACTTAATTTTATATCAGGCAAATGAACACAACATCAAATTGAGAAATTGGGGTGGCTGTTTAGCTCCAGCCGAGAAAATAACAAATATTATTCTTGAAATCATAAAATTAATAGTTATCTGGTTTTAAAAATAATCCTTCTGGTTTCACATGTCAGTGTAATCATGCACTAGCAAGATGCCAATGCATTTATTTTACAAGGAGTCTCTGAGCATTTGTTTTTATAATTATATCTTTGTGTGGCAGAGCACCAACAGGGCTGAGATCTACCGCAAGGCAGAGCCAGACACCCATGTAGAAAATGAACTAGCTGAAGATGAAAGCATGGCACTCAGTGGATAATTTGTTTTCCCTGTAATGTTTAATTACAGTTTTCCATATAAAGGGATTTTTTTTTTCAGTATTTAATCACTGAGATATTTGAAGCTAATTAGCAAGAGACATCACCATTGCCACTTTAATAAAAAATCATTTGACATAGGCAGTCAAGGCGAAGGGGTCATTTTCAGTGAGAAACAACTAGGTATCACCAAGTTCCGATGAAAAAGCAAACATCTCCCTGACAGTAAATTAGGATTCAAGGTACCCAGGTCCCTCCCTTCTCAGGAAGGAGTACTGTGAATTACAGGTGTCCTCATCATTCACAGAGAGGCAAGAGTGATTCAATGGAGAAGGACCAGGTTGCCCCCATGTTTCTATTTCAAGATCACCCAAAGTGAACTTTAAAATAAGAGGCTTTTCCCAAAGCTTTCCTTATTGGCAAAGAAAATGTGACAGTTTACTAAAGGGAAATATCTATACACCATTTCACTACTTTTATGTTTTCAGAGTGGCTTCTCCATATTTTTGGTCAGATTTCCAGAAGTTTCTATGAGTCAGCCTTATACACATGACATTTGTAAAAAGATGTCAAGAACCCAGCTAAGACAAATATTAGATGCCTTACGGTTGTGCTTGAGGTGGTGAATGACGCAAGCACTGTAGCAATAATTATTTCATGTGACTAAACTAACACATATAGTATTTATCTCATGAAAAGGAAGCACAGGAAAAGCATCCTTTTAGATTGCTAGGAGGTTTCAAGTAAACCATGTACACCTGCCTGCTGCCGTAACTACTGTCATATTTGATTGAACTTTGGATTAAGGGCTATGAGTACTTTCTGGATCAATTACATAGGTAATCAAAGTTGTATACTATCTGCCTTTACCTTTTGGTTCCTTCCTCTTGCTTGCTCCTGGCCTCCAACGTCTCTTTATGGTAAGTAGCATTCATTTCATTCCGGAGCCGGTCATTTTCTCTGGCAATGTCTGAAGCATTCTGAATGACCAGGGCATCATAGGTCTTCAGCCCCATATCCTCTGTTATCTGAAGAAAGCTGTTAATGGACGTGACCTCTTGCTGTCTGATGCTTCTTTTCTGAAGCAAGTGCTGGCGTGCTAGAAATCCTCTTATAACTTCCATGTAAAAGAACACAATCATGGATCAGTGTGAGGAGCAAAAGCAAAAAACCCGGACGCACACAAACAAAAGTCACTATACATTTGTCTGTGTAGCTACAAAGATATGTAACTCAGAATAAGAATGTACTAACCCATTCTAATCTTGTACTAAAAAGGATATCTAAATTGAGCAACGATAACACCAGAGGCACAGGTAATACAATAATAAGGCTTCCACACTTCTTTTGGTAAGAGAGGCTGGGCATTGACAGACTAAACTAAAGTCAGTGGGAAAGAACTAGATCTAAATCCCAGAGAACTGGACGTGTGGCTCCAAATGGACCATTCTGGGATACACTGATTATCTTTCAGCATATAATGTTATAACAAAATATCTGAGGCTCCTGGAATTACTCTTTGAAAATGTCATACACATATTGTTAATAGGATTGTGATTTAACTCCGAGAAGAACTAACCCTGCATATAAGACTCTGGGAAGAGATAGTGTAGAAATACAGGACATCCTTCCTGCTCTCTGAGGAAGCCGGGCTAGAGAAACGTGTAAGAATTGGTGTGGAAATAAGTGAATGCACACACTTTGAAACTGCTAATATATCAGTACATATGTAAGACTTGAAAATAAAAATAATGACCACCATTTAAAGGCACTTCCATGTGTTAGGCATTCTACTCCATCATTTAGTGCCCAAACTCTGTGATAATTTGTATACCATTATCTCCATTTTTTACACAAAGAAAGATAAGCTTGATGAAGCCTTATTATAGTGCATAAGTCTTACTATAAAAATATTTTGATGACCTTTTTCAGGTTAAGGATTTTTGCCGTTAGTAGTATCATTACTAAATGTAGGTAACCCTTGTTTAATACAAGATTAGAATGTTTTAGGAAATTCCTATTCTGAGGTAAATGTATCTTCCTCCAAGTAAACACAACCAGTGAATGGTAGAGACAGCTTCAAGTCTCTGTAAAGTGGCTTATCAGGCCAATCTCATTCCCTTAGCCTTCAAACACATAAATGCGACCTGTGGCCTGCAGACAACAGATCACCAGTGGGGATGTCATAGGGTAGCATGTTTGCGATCAGTGTGAGGAAGAACTTACTTTTTTTTTTAAAATTAAATTTATTGGGGTGACATTGGTTGATAAAATTATATAGGTTTTAAGTGTACAATTCTGTAATACATTATCTGTATATTGTGTTGTGTGTTTACCACCCAAAGTCAAATCTTACATCACCATATATTTGACTCTCTTTATTCTCTTCTACCTCCCTTGCAACCACTACCCTCTGGTAACCACTAAAGAAAGAACTTTCTAACAATGAGTAAATGGATCAGGCTGTCGATTTTGCTTCTAGTCCCCGAGCATGTTCACAAGAGCAAAATGGCCCTGCTCATGGACGCTGTGAACAAGTGCAGGTAGAGAAACCCCATTTGGGCCTTTTGACTCTAGGATGCTGTACATTCTGATTCTAAGTTTCTAAGATTAGAAGGACTTGTTCAGATTATAAGAAAATCTACCATTTCAAGGAAAACCAATGTGTGTAGCAAAGATACTTTATTCTTGTCTGTACGGGAAGAAAAAAGCCTGTAAAACATTGAGTCCCTTAAAATAGTCCATGGCTATAGAAAAACAAATGTGTGGGTTATCTACGATATTCACTTTGATGCCTTTCCTTGATCAGAAGGTAGAAAGCTGAACACAACTTTCCACAATTATGTCTTGAGAAGCAAGTCACATGCAGGCATCTAAAATGCTTAAGGCTTTTTTTTTTTTTTTCAGATGGCAATACTAAATGTTTAGTTACTTTGGAATGCAGTGGTATTGAGTTCCCTGTAAAACAGTCATGCTGAACTAATCTAAAGGGAAAAATTTAAACAGTAAAAAGTACAACCAGACTTCCAGAAAGATAAAATGTGGAATAAAATGCAGAAGCATTCACCATGTGACGGGCACACTGGGAGAGACAGAAGCAGAATTCAAATTGGTCTGTTCGTTTGCTCGTTTTTGTTACGTTAAAAAAAAAACTAAATCATTGACTTTTAGAAGGATGAAGGTGAGAGTATATTCAAGATACTTAATTTCTTGGAATAAAGGGAAGATTATGTGGGTGTGCCAGACTTCCTGTGACCACTGATGGCAGCAGCGCTCTTCTCTGGGTTCACATTCACCCAGGAACCTATTGTCCTGTATCCAGGGGACTCCATTTTCTTACATTTCATCCTAGAAGCCTCTTCAAATTCTTCAAAACCAGTTGCTAAAAATTGGTATCTTTGATAAAGGATAACTAATAAAAACAAATTTGCCACAAATATATATTGATACTTGTTCTCTTTCTGCCAATTTCAAAAGACTGCTTTTATAACACTTACAGCGTTCAAATTTTCAGTTTCATCCAGGACAAAACGAACATACGTAGTCAGAGAGAAATTTCTATTAGAAATACTCTGAGAGTAAAATGATAAAATTTAAGGGTAAAAGTGACAGATTTCTTCCCTCCAAATTTACAAAGAGAACTCTTGAAAAACTGGAAATGACTCCAGATTATATAAATTCTGAGTAAATTTCATACTAGCAAAAAGTATTGAAGGAACTGTTCCAAGAGACAAAAAAAAAAAAAAAATCAATAATGCTTTGCATTTAAGAGCCTATCATTTTCAAAATGCTTTTACATCCATTATTTCATTTATGTAATAGGAAATTATGGTTTTTATCTTAATGCCATTTTTTAGATCATTCTGAATTTTTAACTTTAGAGGTGAAGAGACCACTAGAGTTCTGCTCATTTCTTCAGTTTCAGGTTAGGAGGGCACGGCAACTTACTCTTTGTAACTAAATAGAAGAGAGACCTCCAGTGAGCACCCGATGGAAGACAGGGTACACCTTCTTCTAATTATACTTAAGGAACATTTCCAGGAGAATTTGATGCCCCATTCTATGTATATACAATATGATGTTCAATGAGATTCTCAGTTGGCTTCATAGCTAGGTGGTTAGAACACTAGACTTGTAAATGAGACTCTTCCCATTCCAGTTTCAGCTAAGGCTGCAAATGGAGATTCTGAGTCAGGAGGTCTGGGGTGGAGCCTGAGACTTCATTTCTAACATCTCCCAGGTGGTACTGAGGCTGCAGATGCTATGATCACATGGTGGTTTGTCAGGGCTGATCATACAGAGGGACTGCAAAGGCGTAGTCCCAAACAGACCTGTGACCCCAGCCTCTCTCTACACTGTGAAGAATAAAGTTAAGTGGGTCAGATTATCATTACCCACAGAGAAGCAAGAATTGCTGAGAATTGAAGGTGGGTCGTCTCTTTCACCTGAGGCTCCCCGTCACTGTCCCCAACTTCCAGGCTGGTGAAGGTGGCTTCTGGAGACTACCCAAACTGGGTGGATATGGTGGACAGTGAGGTCTGAGAAGGCTGACGCTGTACCAGAGGTTGCTACCAGGTACTAAGTGCAGAGCGGCTCTGCTGGGAGAAGCTGCACCTGTCAGGGTCCCAGGGTGCGTTTCTCAGGCACCAGACATGGTTTTCAAGACAGAGATGCCTGCTTAGACTCATTTAAAGAGATTTCTTCTTAGAGAGCACCTAAGCCTGGTCCGGGAGTGTCCATGGGGTGCCGAGGGGCTGAAAGGGGATTATAAGTAACCATGTCTTTCCTGTTCTCAGGTGGGTAGTACAGATGAGCCCTGAAATGCGCCCACATGTTTGAAGATCAGTGAACACCTGTTTGCTCCACCAGAGGAACCCAAGGCCAGATTACACGGGTGCTGGTCAGACAGGAGCTGCCCTGTCCTCTCACTTTTCCCTCCCCAGAGTGTGTGCACACGCCTGAGTAGGCAGGGATGAGGACAAACCCAGTGGCCACCTGTGGGGCTTGAGATTGCCAAGAGGGATATTTATACTTGGAATGAGATTCTAAATTTTGAGCAGTACTTGGGCTAGGCTTGCTAAATTCTGAATGAGAGTGTATGAGGGACAAGAGTGTAGCAGAACTTATCATCAGAAAACGGTGGGACATTGGAGATTTCACGAGGGGCGTGTCTGGATGAGTCCCACAGGGGCTGAAATGGACAGAGGTTTGAACAGAATAAAACCAATTTCTGCATCCTATGAGGTGCTTTGCTTGTTTCAAACAGTTTCAAATCTATCAGAGAGCTAATCTCATGACAAGTTCTACCAAAAAGCAGCATACAGATGAATTGCTCCCTTTTACTTTTCTTTAAAAATATATATTTATGATATATATATAATTAAATTATTAAGCACATCAAAAATTAAAAATCTATTATGTGTTACAGATGAGGCATAGTTACGATTTTTACGTTCGCATTATGTCCCCATTTTGGATGGTCACTTGGGTTTTGACCGGAGAAAACTATTTGAAGTAGAATCTCTCTCAAAGTGAAAATTAAAAAAAAAAAATGCTATCTGCTATCCAAATAGTATCATCACTCCCAAAGGAAAATGAAGTCAAGGATTTTCCCATGGCACACGTAGAATTCCATAAAATGTGGTTTGGCTAATTGGCTGTTCCAATCTTCCAAACTTGAGCATACCAGTGGTGCTGACTGAACTGGCCTAGGAACCTGGCTCTGTAGAGGGACCTAACTGCCACATGTTTTTTTCCCCCCATAGTAGGTTCAAAGGTACACTTTTCTTGTCAGGATCAATGAATATGAATATTTGCGAGGTAGAGGATGTATGAATCATAGGATATAAACAACCCCCTTCCAAATTGTGATTTAGGTAAGAAGTTCAGATAGAATGACTATCAAATAAAGCATGAGCAGTGTCTGCATACACTGACTTAGAGACAGGTGAAGAGCAAACTAAGCCATAGTGCTTCCAGAACTCCTGAAAACCGTTTCCCCAAATGTGGTGTCATGGAATGGATGAAGTGGTCCACTGTAATGTAGATCCCACTGACATTTAAACTTGGAGGGCATTCAATTATTTTGCATTTCACAACTCAAAAAAGTTAAGAAATGTTAGTGTGTTACCTTTTTGGCAGGTGATGACCTTTCTCTGCAACTGTAGGCACAAATCGTTGAGCTGGGTGGCATGCCAGTATTTTAGAAACACTTTTCGGGTTCCCATCTAAAATGCAAACATCAGGGAAATATTTAATGGCATGAAGATGCCAAAAGGATGATGGGGAAACTATCAGGAAAGAGAATTTTTCAGAAGACAATTAGAGGAAACAAAGCTAACCAAATTTATTCCAGTATATCTTCCTTACTGTTTTTAACACTATCATATTTAATCACAATCCCAAAGTGCTAATAAACAAGCATGTTTGTTGTATGTATTCATTGTCACCAATGTCTGCAAATGACCACGCACTACAGTTGTGGTCACACCATGCAGTGCAAAACACTGATTGACTCTTTATCAGAAGATAAAACCATCCCCATAAATGAAACTCTCACACTCCAGAGCCAAACCCCTACCTTTCTTCTGTGATCCTTTTCTGTAGGGTGGTTGGGTCCACAAAAAGGAAAACAAACAAAAAAACCAACACAAAACACTTTGTGGGGGGTGCAAATGTCTAACTATTATGTTCCTTTGTACCCCTGAAACAAACAAAAAGAATAATGTAGACACACAAAATTGTTTCATTTCAATTATTTTTTCTACTATACTGTAGGTTATTGAATGTCTACAACTGCAATTATAGAACTTCAGCACCAAATAAAAAGTCTCAACAAAGCCATGTATGAGCAATAATCTTCTAGACGCTTGCATAAACAGTTGTATACAATGGACATTCTTCTCTAGAATTTTTAAAAAGAAATTTCAGCATGTCACCAAGTTAGTTTCTATGAAAAGTGCTAGTGGTATGCAAGCTAGTCCAAACCTGCTGCTATTGATGAAGACAGCTGCCAAAGAAAATTCTTAAAAACACATAACAATAAGCCACATCCATGCATTTAAAAAATAATTATCTTGTGTATTGTGCTTATTTTCTAAGAGTTCACAGAATTATGGTAGGTGTGAGGAATGCCCTTCGCAATGTAAGTGCTCACAGTCTCTTAGGGGAAGCAGACATAAATAACTGCAGAAAAGCCTCGTAAATACATGACATGCTTTGGAAGCGATATTCTGTTAGGTAAAGAAGAAACACTGCTTAGGCAAACTTTGTGATATGTTCATAATCATATTCTCAGCACTGGAGACAAGCACCGTTAAAATAAGAGGGAGATGAACATGTGTGCTCCCAAGCATGAGCTGAGGACATTAAAATGATAACACCGAACAGCTTACGTCATACATCAAAATGACACCCGAAGCTTGCATGTATCTACAGACCATTAGGTACTGGAAAGGTTTATAGGTCAGACTTGTCTTTAGAGTGCTTGGCCAGAAGCAGTTTATGAACCTTTTTATATGGAAAGTGAGTTTACTCCAAACATATTTTGTCACTTCCCACCTTTCCATCTAACTCTCCCCTTAGCCACGATCTGTTGTCTGAATGAAACCCCGAGTTTTGCAAGAGATTGGGACCTGAATCTTGCACTATGACAGTCAGCCTAGTTAGTTAGATCAATGGCGAAAGCTCTCAACTACTGTCCTGTTTCAGAGGCCTCTGGTTGACTAGATGTTCTTCATTTAGTTCTCTTTTACTTGGCTGAAATTTGAGACAGTTGTCTGGGTGGGTGGCTAGAGAGAGTTGTTACTTTTTTCCCCATTGTATTGCCATTCTCTATCCCTAGTTATTTTCCATAATTCACAGTCTTTTTTTTTCCCTTCCCGACTGTTGACTTATTTTGGCAGTCAACAGGAAGAACAGTTGGTACTGTCTGTGAGCACTGCGGAACAAATCTGTGAGACAGGCACCGGGAAGGAGGGAGCATGTCATCTTTCTGTTCATCACCGACTGTGGTATGTTACTCATTGTGGGAAACTAAATCATAAAGGCAAAATTCATGCAAACCTGGATTCCAAAATGAAACTCTAAAAGAGTGATAGCCAACAATACTCCACAATAGGTGGAATCAATAACGATCATTAGGGGAAGTAATGTATGGAAGTAGCACAACATGGGAAAAGACCGATGGAATAGAAATAGGAGAACTGGATCCCAGTTCTACCCACTTACATAAATGGAGACCCTGGGCAGGAAGAGAGTTGGATGGATAACTAAGTTTTCTTATAGTGAAATTTCTAAGAGACATTCAAAAAACCACAGTAGGTTTATCATGAGAATTGTGCTAGATTGTAGAGATACAATAGAGATCCCTCTCCTCGAGGAGCTCATAGTTTACTAGGAAAAATCAGCAGTGAGCAAATTCAGCAAGAATACATGCTCAGTGCAATATCAGAGTTATCTCCAAGGACCATCAGAGAGGGAGACGTGATCAAGACTAAGCCACTTAGTCTTGAACGATAAGCAGGAATTTTCCAAAGTGTCTAGGGATTGTAAGGAAAGTTAAGTTTAGGACAGAAAAACTAGCGTGTGAAAGGCAAGGAGCAAAAAGAAGAAACCATCTCGGGATATAGCTGTGTGAAGAGTAATGAGGGAAGAGGCTGCACATGTAACTGGTGGCCACGTAGTGAAGAGCATTCCAGAAAAAAACATGGACATTAAACTATAAGCAATGTAGTTAAACTGGCAGACTTAAAGAGGATCAGATCTAAATTTTATAAAAATAATTTTTGAAATTATATTAGAAAGTTATAAAGTTCCTTTTTAAAACGGTCTGGCGAATGGACTGTTGGCTTTGGGTTTGGGAGGTAGTTGGTTGGTGAGGAGGGACGATACAATGTAATCCACAATTTGTGTTTGAAAGATTCTACCACAGTTGCTTGTTGGTTGGCCAGCACTTCTTGATCCTTTACAACTGAAATCAAACTCCACCTCCATTATTAGAGTTTTGATCCACTTACTATCAGGCTTTGATGACTTTCATTTGTGTTCCCAGAGCACCCTATGAATGATTCTTTATTTCTTTTATTATATTGCATTAATATTTGCCATTATACATATGTATTTATATCTCTTAAAGAATATGAAGGTATATCCTTGATCTTCCAAATGGTAGAGATGTGGGAGGGTAGATTCAGGTTAGAAACAGAATATGAGGAACTGTGAAGACCTGGTATGAGACATGAGATGGATGATAATGTCTTCAAGGGTGAAAATAAGGTATGATGGACAATGAAAACATAAGCCAGACCATGAAGTCATTCAGCAAGCTGGACGTAAGTCATGGAAGTAGGTACGTGGTGGAAATAAAGAGAAAAAGAAAAGTGGAGTGAAAATGGTCCAGACATTGTATAGACATAAGACATAAGGTTCGGGAGCAATAATTCAGCTGACCCCTCTCTTCTACTGATAAAAAGAAAGTGAGAAAAAGTGAAAACTTATATAGAGTATTTCCAGGAAATATCCCATTTTTAGTTCATATATGGAGGCTAAATTAGAAGGTGAGTAAATACGGAAGATGAAATGGATTTTTCTCATGATATATTAGAGATTCCATAGGACCTAAGAGTGGGTAGTTAAGAAGTTGTATGAGTGTTTCTCACAGCAGATGTGCATGTCAGGCCAGACTTGGAGACAGAAAAATGAAGTTCACTGGGATAATAACAAGGAAGGAGCAGGGTGGGCACATGAGGCATAGGGCATGTGACAGGGAAGGTGGAATGCAAGACAAGTAGACACATGTAATGGTGGCAGCCAGAAGGATAGGCCAGTTCCCAAAGCTCCTAGTGAGTTTTTGGTGTAGTTATGTCCATGAAAATTCTCCCTGCAGAGGTAAAACCAAGGGCTCTGAAAATGAGGAGGGCTTCTGGGTTTCTGATTCAATGGGAGGAGGAGAGAATAAAAATCTGAATCTACATTACAAGTATCCTGCTAAAACATAGCTAAAGACTTTGTGGAAATGGCTGGGTATTGTGCTGCCATCACATTCAGATAATTTAAAAAATTCTTCATTCAGCTATTTGGTATACTTTACAGTTATCCAAAGGACTGGTTCATTATTTCTTATTCATTCATTCATTCATTCATTCATTCATTCATTCATTCATTCATTCACTCACTCATTCATTCATTCATTCATTCATTCATTCATTCATTCATATATTTTTTTTACCATATAACTTATTTGTGGATTGACAATATTTGGAGATGCTTGCTGAAAATATTAACATTTGTTTGACTTTGTTGGTCTTTTAGTGATGTTATGTTTGTAGTTAACATTTTTCTCCTGAAAGAATAAAATTAGCCCTTTAGTAGTATTTTGGATTTCTTCCTTAGAAACTATTCTTAATGAATTTTAGTCCTTAAGTCCTCTGATATCACCAATGCTAAGGGTTAGTAGGGCATAAATCTAGGAATCTTTATCAGGAAAACCCAGACAAGATCACATGAATTCTAAATCTGCAGGAATTTATATTGTCTATTAATGATGTGGACCACGAGAAAAATGTTGGCTATTTTAATTTTTCTGTGGAATGTAGTCATGTAAAATTACTCTGTATCAGTGCCTTAGAGTTCTATATCAAATCCAATAAAATAGGATTCATCCGAAGGAAATCAAATGTTGAGATCACCCACATTCTTGATTTTGGTTGCATTTTCTTATAAAATGGTATTTGTCACAACCAGAGAAAAGGAGAGATTGAAATGTTCTCCCACTGAGCCCTCTCCCTGTGTACTCCCTAGATGCAGAGGGTCCTGATCTGAGATTGAAATATTAATGTCATTCTGACTCCTGTAAAAGTAAACCATCTGTGAATTACAGTCATCGCTATTTTTATTAGAAAACCTTTTTTTTTAAATTTTTTTTAAGTAACAGATTTTAAAAAATTAAACAAAATTGTCATTGATGACTTCGAAAGCTTTAATTACTGCTATGGTTTTCAGGGATGTTTTTAGAGGCGAAGGCTGCAGGAGCACAGACAACTGCTGGAACAGCAGTTGCAATGGAGTGTAGGTGGCCTGGAGGCTGTACTAGAGAGAGATACTGAGGGAACCTGTGAAGATCCTCTTCTCCTCCTCCTCTATTTTCTCCTCCTCCTCCCCTTCCTCCTCTATTCCTCCTTCTCATCACTGATTCCTGACTCCAATCATAGAGGTAGAAAGGGGAGGGTGGCCAAGCTTCAGCACAGAGGTTGTGGAGGGGTAAAAGGGCCTATGCTCTGTTTCTATGGCAACCTCAGGATCCCACAGGAGGTGCACATTACTGGTTTCACCTCTTTAGGGACGTCCCCACGCGCGACCACCTCTCACTCCAGAGTAATCTTTCTAAACATCGGTCTCATTACTTTTGTGCTTAAAATGATTTCACTGCAGGTCATAATTTTCAGGATAAAGTTCAAACTTTTAATATTGATTAGATTTTCTATAGCAGGGTTCTTTTTCAAAGCATTCTTGTTTATTCTCAAACTATAGCATATTGCTTGCTGTTCCAAAATGGGAACTTGTTTTTCTCCTCCGGCTTACCAGATCCTATTTCTTTTTGCTTTAATACTTTTCTCTAAATCATCGACTGGATAAGCTCCTATTCATCCTTTAAAACACAGATGACTTGGTGAACTCTCAGTCTAGCATGTACCATATAATAATGAATTCATTATTATAGTATATCTATGTTACTGATGTATCTTGTATATATCTCTTAATACCACTGAATTCCTAGTTTTGTCATTATTTGTATACCTGTCTGAATATTCAACTTGATGTGAAATATTCATGGGCTAGGATAATGTTGGAAAAATATAAAGGTCATAAGTTACATATGTTAAGGTAAAAGAAATGAATGTCAACAGAATAATAAAACGGAGAAAGAATTTCAAAGAAAGTGATTTTAATGGACATTATTAGCTACATACAATATGAACTCAGATATTTTTTGAAAAATCATTTACTATAATGAAATCTTAAAAATTAAATCTGGTTGTGCTATTTAAATTGATTCATTTTATACAAATTACATCTAATGTGGTTCAAGTAATAATGATGTTAAATTTCTACTTTTGGTGCCAATCCACTTTTGGTATAAGATTATTGCAAATCCAAACCTAAAATGTACCTCATCCTCTAATACTTTACTGGCTTTTCAATTCACTTGCCTACTACCTCCAATTTATCAATCTTCCATAAACTTTCAATGATTCTATACTTCCTGTAAGTGAAAATGCCTACTTCTGGGTTTAGCATTAAAAGGCCTCCATCATATGACCTTTATTCATCTCTGAAGAGCTAACACTCTTTACTCCTCTAAAAGACATGCTATTTACTATTATTTTAACTTCCTACATGATCCTGAGAGCAGAAAACCACTGTGGAACTTCTGCAGTTACTATCAAGGGCCTATAGCATTCTAATGCATAAAGTTCTTACTGAATGATGCTACTATTGTTCTCAGTGTTATCTTAGATGCATTCCTTTATATCTATGCCTATAATTATTGCAATGTTTTTATTAATAATTACTACAGATTTTATTTTAATGAGAAATAGTTTATTGTGAATGCTTATTTTTTGCTGCGAAAAAGCTTTACTTTCATTAGTGAAACAAAGTTGATCTTTAAAAATTTTAATCTCTCTTGCTCTAAAAAATATTAGCTTTATTCTAATAAACACTTCCCATTTAAAAATGAGATATATAAGATCATATCTCATTAAAAGTAGTCATCTTCTCTGGGTGGTGAACACACAATGCAATATAGATAGATGGTGTATTACAGAATTGTACACTTGAAACCTACATAATTTTACTAACCAATAAGATAAACAAATAGTCATCTTCTTTCATTATAATATTACCATTCCAAAAAAACGCCCTTGTATTTTTCAAAGTGCCTTATCGTGTAAATCTGTTCCCAGTTTTTCAAACAGCTTTATTGATGATGATATAAACAATACACTCTTTCTTTTATGTAATTTGATGTCTCTGTCACTCTGCCATCAGACTTGTTTTCCTTTTAGCTGATCAGAGAATGTCCCTGTTCCCCTCTCAAATACTATCATTTCTACTACTACCATGCAAAGCACTTTTTGTACCTATTAGGTAATTTCTTCCAAATAGACCAGAACCCCAAGCCCTAACTTTTCCATATGCATGCTATGAATAGTCCCTCATTCATTCCTGGTTCGATATCATTTTCACATAGCTCTCAAGTGCATTGTATCTTGTATCTTTCCTGATTTTCCTTGTCTCACATTTAATCATCCATTGAACCTATCATGAGTCTGTCCTATCCATCTATTGATTCCTCATCCATCCATCCACCCACTCACCCACTCACAGACCCATCCATCTATCCACCTATCCACCCATACATCAAACATTTGCCAAGGACCTTCCTGACACCAGGCACTGTGCCAGGCTCTAAGACTACAGGGATGAACAGAATACCATCTATCCTTTCAAAAAGTTCATTTAAAAAAAACATTTAAGTAACATTCGTTTTTTCAAGGCTTAATTTGCATATTTCCCCCGTTTGCTTCTTTAATTCATTAAGTTTCTCAGGATGACCATTATTTTGTGTGTGCATAATTTATTATTAATACTTCAATATTTTGTGTTTTCATGGTAGCTTTGAAAAACGACTAAATAGAAATTCTCTAATGTTCAGCTTGGCTCTGAATGTACTTTTAAACATCCTCAAAGGATACATTTATACTAAAGTACAAGTTCTCTTTGTTAGAAATAGACTATTCTTGAAGTTTAACTTCAACATAGAAAATATAATTATAGCCATACACATCTAATAGAGTACTGTATCTTCTGGTATTTGAAGAAGGTGGTTTGGCTTGAATTACATATAATTACAGGTTAAGAAAAATTAATTACTCTCACCTAGAACAGTATGACCTGTACAAGAAGCAGTGATGAATAAAAATGACTATTTTGAGCTTACTAGTGAATTGCTCACTATGTGATGCTATATATTATTTCATTATGGAAATCATATCAATATGCTCAAGAGCGCTTAAAAAAAACAATTCTCTCCCAAAGTGACACATTGTGAAAAGCAAATCCAAGCCAAACCCAAATAAAACTGATTAGCTTCAAATTCAAAGAAGAAAGTGCACTGGATAATATATTCATTTAAGAAGCACTTGTAGTCTTTCTTCTTAACAAAATGGCCTCATTAATGTCAATAATAATTACTTGCCTCATCCATGGAATGTATATCTTATAAATGATTAACAGCAGCATAAACACAATCACAGCCCATCGTACTCACTGGGGCAGGGATAGACACATATGCTGGGAGCCCTTCCACCACAAGCACCTGCTGCCCTCTATGTATTTTGATGTCTTCTTTATTTCCTAAAATATGAATATTTACAGCAATTCATTCAGGGCATCTATGTTGTTCACCCTTAGGAGTATTTTTAGATATTAAAAAATACATAGCTTTCCTAATTTTCCAAATATTTGTCCTGTGGTGTGTTCATATTTGCTTTGAGACTCATCTACATTTATTTTTGTGAACTATCTTCTACTTTCAACTTCTAAAGGGCCAGTTCTTTCCCATCATTTAGTGTTCTGCACATATTTTGTGTAGTGAATGCATACCTGTTAATAGGAACTTGAGCATGTTCCTGACCTAAATTGATATTTTAGTCTTAAAGGAGATTTCATTCTTTAAATCAACAGTTTAATAGACCTATTTATTGAAGGCCCGTGTGACAACCTCACTTGTCCCTTCTCTGCCTCACTGACCCTCTTTGTGCTATGGACCATCATGCTATCTTGTGTGGGTTACTACATTAGTTTGTTAACTCATTTCCCAACTCTAGTCTCTCCAACGATATATCTTTTTCACGTTTAAAGCATAAATCACATCATGTTACCACCCTCTTCAAAGCTATTGATGGCTTCACATTGAACTTAAAATAGAAAGTTTTGCTTTGACTCACATAAGTCCCATCATTCACAGAGGCTCTGGCCCCTGTTTGCCTCTAATCATTTATTCTTAACGTGATGATTCTGGCCGCAGAGGGCAAAACTGGTTCTGGAGGGCAATAAACAAACAAACAAACAAACAAACAAACACACAAACAAACCTTAGCTATTGCAAACCTTGCAAAAGCTAAGGTTTGTGGCATATAATAGGTGCTTAATAAGGGCTTGTTGAAGAACCACCATTTTTTCAGTAGTTGTTAAGAGACACATATTGACGAGGAGGATTGACTAGTGAAGGACCACAAACCATTTTAATAACTAAGATTCTCCCCATCCAGTACTAGTTCCTTAGTAATTCTCTCATTAATTTTTCTCCTTAGTGGGGCAATATAAAAAAATAAAGGTGAAGAAATACTGCTATACAGCATAGGATCTCTTCTCAGCTCTTAGTGTTCCTGCCATCCTGCTCTCACCAGTTCTCTCAGGCTGCCTTTCCCTCAGGGTCTTGGCACACACTATTCCTGCCCCTAGACCCTGCTTCCCTGTCCTGCTATGGGACTGGATCCTTTGTATCCTTCCCATCTCAGCCTACTGTGTTCTTCTTGGAGATACCCTTCATGACCATTGCCCTATATAAACTACGGCCTCTTTGACTCACTGTCACAGTGTCCTTGCTGGTTCCCCCCCAGCACGTATACTAATCTGTAATTATTTATCCGTTTACTGTTCATGGTCCCACCCCGACCCCACTAGACGATAAGCTCTGTGAAAGAGAGACATGCCATTCTTTCTTCATATTGCGTCACAATTGCCTTGTGCAACTTCAGGGACATAAATGGCACTCAATAAATGCTTGTTGATTCAATCATTCAACCTGGAGTTAGAGAAAATTAGGTTGATTTCTAAGAGATGAAAGTTGGATTAGAAATAGGCCTAGCCACTTTTTACTTAGCAATTGTTAAGTGCCAGATATTATGCTCAGCCTTTTGCTGAGTATATGAGTATATGAAGTTTCAAGGAAAAATATAAAATTACTTGAAAGGGAGAAACTATCACACATGTCAGCAAGGCTTGATTGTGGATACCTGCATTTCCAAAGACAAATGTGATAATAAGTAGGAGGTTCGTTTATTCATTCATGTAACAAATATTGGCTGAGTATCTACTCTGTGCCAGGTCCTGTAGAGACGTAACAGTGAAACACACACGCACACACCACGTGTGAAAACATAAGAAAAATAGAGGTGTATATCTGTCTTCATAAAGTTCAGAGTGGTCAGCCACTTGGTTCTATGTACTGACCAAGAATCAAATATCTGTAATATTATTTTTAAAAACTGAGTGAATCAATACACCCAAAACATTTGGAGTAGTTGTCTCTAGAGAGATCATGGGTGATCTGCATTTTCTTCTTTATTTCTCTATTTTCCAAGTTTCTTATAAAAAATGAAAGCTACTTTTATAACAAAAAATGTGTTCATACATATGTGTATGTGTATGAACGTGCATATTTATAAAAATCCCCAGTTATAATGCACATACTACCAAGAGCTACTCCTGGATCCCTAATGTCTACTATTTGCAACATTACTAATTCCAGAGAAAGAAAGGAATGAGAGAGAACGAATAATTTTATAGGCTCTTTTCTCACTTGTACTTATCGTTGATTTATGAAGTGCTCCTTGAGTAATAAAACAAAGGTTATAAACCATTAATTTACTGTACTAATAAGAGCCAAGGGCCCTAATACAATTGTCTTATCTTAGAAGATGTGAAAAAAGTGAAGAGTGCTTAAAACTTTAACAATTTCTTGCTCTTACTTTTATTATCTTTTCTCCAATGTACTATTTTAGATTAATGGAATAATAAATCTTTCATCCAACTGATTTTATTTAATGGTATAGGAAAATGTTAATCTTGCAATTCTCAGCGCTGTAAGAGTGAATCCTTCAAAGACCATATATTTTACAGAGACACAATGAAATCTATGCTATTCTATGAAAAATATATTAGAAGATGATAAAGAAATGATTGTAATTTTTCATTAGTGAATGAACATAAATAGAAAAAATAGATTTCTCTAAAATTTGGGATTTGTTTTTATGAGCACTCTGTTATTTTTTGTCAGTCTCAGTGTCTCTGTCTCTGTCTCTCTCTCCACACACACACACACACACATGCACAAGCACACAGACACACATAAGTAAGCATCATATCATAAGGGTAGTTGAGATGAAGTTCTAATTTCATTTCTTACTTCCTGTGTATATAATCTTGAAAAAGTTACTGAAAAGTCTCCCTATGTCTGACTCCTCATCCTTAAAATGTTAGAGGAGATGTAAAATCTCTCTCAGGTTATAATATAAATTTCTCCTTCCTCAATTTCCAGTAGAAGATCTCATGAGCACCTGCTTCAAAGGGACAATGCAAGACATTCTTCTTTGCCTGTCCAAAAAGCTTCCCCCACCCCAAAATTCAAGAAACCTGTTTCAAATGACAATGAAATGGATGGCTGTGAAAGAGTCCCTACATGGGGGCCAGCCTGTTCCCCAATCCTGACTTTTCCTGAGCTCTGTGAGTGTCTGTGTTCTGAAGCAGCACCCCTGGCATTGCATGAACTGACTCTGACAGATTTGTTTCTCTGTTCGTCATCCCTCCAGATGGCTTTAAATGAATATAGCATTCAAATAACTACACAGAAGAAAGCATCCTCTAACCAGTTGATTCATATAAAATGTGTGAAAATCAGATTATACCATTTATTTTTCCACTTAGAATTAGTTTCAAAAGTTTTCACTTTACATAAATGACATAACATGGCAAAGCAAGCATGTTCCACATGGCCCGAAATGCCTGCCAGTCACTTCTCTGTGGCTTGGGGAAATCAGGGTGGAAAGCGTTTGCTTAAATGTGCATAGTTCTGGAGGGATTACTTTCAAAGTTACCTTAAAGTAGGACTGAACTGAAAATATAAATTTAGATAAATAAAATATTTAGAATAATTAAAAAGAAACCAAATAGGAGATTAATAACCAGGGGCTTAATTTAACTTGTTTTCAAACTATGACTTAATTCGAACTATTTGGGTTTTTTCCACAAATAAAGTAATCCACAGATTCGTTGTTTCATAAAGAAAAATATAAATATATTTGGTGAGACAAAAAAACAGTACTAGAAGTTAGTCATGTAGAGTCTACTCAGGTCATTTCAAGAACTTTCCATTTCTCTTTAAACAACTTACTGAAATTCTGCTTTGAAATAAGGACAAAGCTCTGACCCTATTTTTTAAATATGCCATTTCATCGGACATGTGAACAAGAAACCGCCACCAAGTAGGACTCATTTTCAGCCACCACTACACACTGATTTTTTTTTTCACTTTTTTTCAAAATAAAGCCAACTTATGTAAAAGCAACGATGTCGAGCATGTTAAGGGACTAATAACATGAGTGCGTTTCTGAAAACTTGTGGTTACCAGTTCAAACCATGTAAAAGAAGGCTGAATGTTCCTTCGAGAAGTAAGAGCTAGTGGTGTAAAATATATAATTGTTAATTATTATTCGAAAGCAAAAAATGCTTTAAAGCGAAACACAGTCAGTGTGAGTTATGTTTTCTTTTTCACAAATGCTTAACATAATTAATGTGACCCTATATAGTCTTGAATTGTATTTACGTAGTGCTTACAAATTTTAAAAATAATTTTTAATTAGAGAAGTAATGCATGCACACATGGACCTCGTAAACATAGATCTCAGCTAAAATCCCATTTCACTGTTATCTCAAAATAATTGTTAGGTTTTTGTTGTGAATTGTTCTAGATTTCTTACATGTCTATTTATTCATATAAAATATATATGGTTTAGCAAGTCCTTATTGACAAAGGCTCGTTGATTGGCCCAGCATGTGTGCATGAAGTATCTACTGTGCGTCTTTCTCTGTCCTCTATGCTGGAGATATAGTAGTATGTGGACAGACACAAATCCTTTCTGATGCAGCTTACATGCTAGTGGAAGAGAAACAATCAACGACTTTGTAGAAGATTTGCAATCTAAGGAATAAAAATAAAGCTGAGAAGAGGGAGTGTATGTATGCTGCAGCGAGGTGAGGAAAGCAGTGTGGTTAGTGAGCAAAGCATGGCAGATTAGCACACGGGATGGATTAACCAAAACAGTTGAATAGGACGGTTCTCAAATTGTCTTTGGCCAAGCAGTGAATTGGAAGCAAGTATTATCCTGACTCCCGTGTCACCCAGCACCACCCATGAATTGTCTCCCAGCCCTGAAACTTCCTCCGGACAGCCTGGGTAGCCTCATGTCTCAGCTCTCGGGACTAGAATTGATAGTAAACACTGTATAAAGTCAAACGTTTCTTTACTTGATTCCAGTTCTTCTTATTTTCTTTCTACCCCTTTCTTCTTTCTCTTTCTCCTTTTCTTTCCAAGATGCAGTCAGAAACCAACGTCTAAAAGTGCTGTGCTATTTAAGGGTCATCTGGCTGACAGTTGGGGTAAGAAAGATTCTGATCAGAATCCGGGAAGCAGTCAGCTTGTTTTTCCTTCATCTACTGGGTGAATTATAAACATGAAAAAAGACACTAACTACAAGAAGCAATCTACTCAGAGCAATAAAGGAATATATAAATGCCTTTGATCAAAGCTCAAACTGTGATGTATAGTCTATGCCTTTCAAGTTGTTATCTGAATAAAAGGACGTTAGATGGTTACATTAAAAGATATAGATCGAGTTAAATGCAGTGGAAAGAACAGAGCATAGCAAGACCTAGATGCTGCTCTCAGCAAAGTGGCCTTTCCACTGAAACTAAATATTAACTACACCTAATATTTTGATCATTATGCTGATCTCTAAAACTCTATTTCCTCATATTTAAAATGAGGTCATTAACTGTTCACCCTGACTACTTCCCTTTTTCTGCATAGTTGTTGTTAGGCTTAAATCAAATAAAGCAAACATCTGAATAGTTGAAACATTCTTTAGAAGAATCATTATTTATGAAATATTAAAAATCCCACTGCCTCCCATACTGACTCCAAATCCCCAACTATGTAAGGAATAAATAAAACATATGGATCGATAATCAAATGGAACAGTGCTGCAGGTCAGGTGTCTCTATCCTCATCTGACACAGAAGGAAATGCTTGTGTTCACCACCATGTATGCAATTGTTACAATGTACGAAAGTGTGAAAACTGTGGATTTAGAATCCTGCACTGGTGACTCAGAGGCTGTACTGAACAGGGTCTGATTAATATCAAGGAGAGATGAAGAAATCTCGTAAGATCTTCAAGACCCATGAAAGCAATGATGAAAAGATCATAGTTTTAGTTCAGAGAATTGAATTTCTAGCTAATACTCTATTCAGGTTCCCACAGCAAAAGATAACTCCAATCAATTCTATATTCTAGCGTTACTTTTAAAAACAGGGAAGAGTATAACTATTAATTCATGCTAACAATTCAGAGACAAGGGATGAACAATGACCACTTAATAGAAACGTACATTGTAACTCTTAGCAATTTGGGAATCATGCTAGAGATACAACAATCCTCCATTAGGACCTCATTGTTGCTTCAGACAGCGCCAATTTAATCCTCATCCTGATTCATCACCAGGAAGGGAGTGATAGTAACTCTTCCTGCAACTATCAACACATTTCAAACAAATGCTTTGTTTTTGAAACTAAGGAGTCTGACTTTCCGGGTCAAGCAAAAATGATTTTATAAATATACATATATATGTATAATTATATAATTTATATTTATGTAACATATATAAATATATGATATTAGATATAATATATGAATTTTGCTCTCTAGCATAAAGGTGAAATATGAATAAGCTTTACTTCTGTGAAGTGAATGATTTGTCTTATGTGATAAAGTACACAAGGTATTACATTTTAGAGAAGCTGAAGAAAGCAGTCTTTTCTAATTATTCAATAAAGCGGTCTTTTGCTATTCAACATAAGCAAACATGCTCAGAGAATGAATACATTTCTCCCCCCCACATATTTTCAGGCTCCTTTTTTAAGGAGTGAGGGGAAATGGAGTAGTGCAATGAAATGCGGGCTCTTCCCTATTTTTTATTTTGATGCACAATTTCAAATCCCACAGTATGTTTCAATTTAATGCCATCCTCAGTTGCAATTTCAAGTATCCTAGCATACACAGACATGTGGAAGGAATGTTGGCTGCCAGCGTGCACCAGTTTGTCCTCCAGTCTTCTTGCACAGTTGACCTGATACACTACACAGGTGTGTCAAAACCGATGGCTAGTCAGGCGTTGTGGTTACCGCCAGTCACTTAGTGGAATAATTATCCCTGACTCTCTCATTCTAGCTACCACTAAGTTTTTTTCTCAATATTAATTTTTGTAAATTATTCTTATATGTGAATATTCTTAAAAATATACAAGAAAATCTTAGTGTTACTTCTTCATGAATCACTACTATCCAAAGACTTACTTAAAAATTCCCGCAATGATTCAGTTGAAATGACTCGTTACCTACAAACTTGAAAAACAATTCTATATGTGTCCCCCACATCTTATGTCATTGACTTCAGAGTGATTAGCTGACATCATTCTGTGTTAGTAATTCCTTCTTCCTCCTTCTTTTTTTATCCAATCTTTTGGCACATCCATGCACCCATGACTACTACAGATTGTGTAAGCTTCCTCCTTCAGACTGTTATTTAAAGTTCAACTCCATTATTAGTTTAAAAAAAAAAAAAGGAAAGGGGAAAAAGATTGGGTGGCACAGACAAATCATTATTCATTAGTGATAAAATTCTAGGTTCTGAGCTCCTTGTCGTAGAGGAATGACTGTGCTAATGTCAGCCAGTATTCTCTACCTGTTTGCCGAGCCTGGGCCACGTTCAGAAACATTCTGAACCTTCTGTTCCTGTCATTTCTGAAGCAAATACCTTGTTTTTGGTCTCATCAATTATCATATATTTTCACTTATAGATGTTCTCCCTACCATGTTTTAAAATGAGGTTTATATCTGCTTCCCACCAGTTGTTATGTTTTGCCAAAGCTATTTGCCACCAAACCCTTTGCCACCCAAGCACTTTCAGTTGTTTCATAGCTAGCAACTTCCAATAATTCCTGGCCTTCGTTCTGTTTCCCATTATTGCTCCAATATTACCTTCTCAATTGTTTTTAAGTTTCAAACCTCCTCTCCCTATCACTAGTTACAAATGGCACACTGACATTGTTTAAGGTATTAAACAAAGTCTAGAGCTGTGCCCTGCTGTTTTTGTGGAGCACTTCCTATGTTATTCTGTGTCATGTTACTTTCTCCTTTTGGAATTCCACCTATTCCTTCAGGGGGCCCCTGGGCTCTGCCAACCAAAGAGATCACAGGACATAATTAAATGTTTCCAATTATGAAGATTTTGCCATTAAATGACATTGAAAGGACAGTGACATTTTGTGTGTGGTAGGTGACAAACAGCGCAAGGAGAAACAGAAAAAAGGAGCCTAAACAGGACTTGACGAGCCTGGGAACTATGGATCTAAAGAACACTTGTGAGATATCAGCTAGGAGCCAATGAAATCGATGCTCAGTCCTCACTGTTTGGTTGTTCCGGCGTCTGCTACCTTTCAGATCATTCAAAAGGCTTTACTGACAATGTCTGAATCTGCGTGGACATGGGCCAGCGGAGTGGGGCTTCACGAAGGAACTTCTTGTCAGTACAGGAAAAGGAGCTCCTTGGCTTCCCTCAGTATTTGCTGCGTGTTGCTAAAACCGGGGAATCAGACTGATGTGTTTCCAGGGAATACACTTAGTGTCTCGTCTTGCCAAACACATCAAAGCAATTTGTTTTTGCCAGTCAGACTCTGGTGGCTCCCCACAATGAGTCAGCTCACTTATTTAAAATCCTAAACTGGTATGTTAGTAGCTTGTAGGTCACTAACCTGCCAGCCTTGTAATTTACACTGCTGGAGAACAAGTCGGCATTTCTCCTCAGCAGACAATTTCTTCTTCTCGCCAGGGAGTGTATCCGCCAATGGCTTATACCTGTAAAGAGCAGCAGGGATATGAAAGCGATGACTGAATTCGTCAAGCAAAGGATTATATTCAACAGAGTTGTCTTTGTTACACTGTTTCTTAAATTTTCCCCTGTTCTTAATTTATTCCAGGAGTCCCCCAATACTCCATCCATTGTGCACTTAACAGGCAACTGAAATAACCCATCTTTTACATGAAAAATGATTTTTTAAAATGTGTCAAACATATTTTTCAGTCCTTTAATGCATGTTTGTCATGGAGTGATTCAAAAGAAACTCTGAAAAGGAAGAAAATTTACATATTAGCTTTTATTTAAATATTTAGAATGCTCTTAAAAAACACACCTTTTTAAAAAAATTCCATCATTTTTTATTCCCATTTGAGAATGAAGCTAGATGTAGTTAGAATCTATAATAAAGGAATATCAAAACATTCAGAATTCCTATTTAAGTGAGAGGTAGAGTAGCTTCCTCCCCATGTATTAGATAATTGAGGATTTTAAATCTTCTAGAAGCACATTTTATGTTGTTTTGGAAAAAGTCCTCCAAATTATTATATTTGATTCCCTAGACAAAATGCATGGCAATATAGTTTTCTATGGATTTTTTAAAGAAATGTCTTTCAAAATTACATCAGCCATTTAAAAAATGTATGTAAAATTTCCCTTTGCACTTAAGATATTGAACCTAACATACATGTAAAACTGAATTACGAGGAGGAGGAGGAGGAGGAGGAGGAGGAGGAGTAGGAGGAGGAAGAGGAGGAGGAGGAAGAGGAGGAAGAGGAGGAGGAGGAGGAAGAGGAGGGAGAGGAGGAGGAGGAGGAGGAGGAGAAAGCAGAGGGTCGGGGAGAGAGAAGAAGCAAGCACAGTCTGCAATTGCATCATGTGCATTATGGTGATGATTCTCATGTTGGGTTGCTCAGGGAACTCAACGCCAAAAGTTAAATCACCTGAGATTTCCGTTATCTTCTGTGGAATATCTTAGCATTTCATCTAAAGTTTGCTGCAGCAAATTCAGCACCTTCTAAAATTGAGTGTTTTGTTTCCTTAGGGCAACTAAGGAAGGAATTAGGTTGCCTAAACATCTTTATTTACCACCCTTCCTCCGAGCATTGGACAAGTCCCACTGGCAGCCACGCCATATGTACACACACTTCTTTATTTCTGCAAGTGCTGTAGAGAGATCAGGTGCACAGCGCACAGGGCCATGCCTCAGTAACTATGGGTATGCCATATAACACAGACTGAGAAAATATACCTATTTGGCTTTGTCAGTAGCAGACATTTATCTCCTTTCTTATATCCTTAGCATTGCCACTGAAAACTCAGTACTGATGCTCCTTGACTTACCATGAGGTTATGTTCCAATAAACATCATAAATTGAAAATATTTTTCATTTGATACATCTAACCTACAAAACATCATAGCTTAACCTAAACTACCTTAAATATGCTCATTTAACATTAGCCTGCAGTTGGGCAAAATCATCTAACACAATGAATACACTGTAGGGTATTGGATGTTTATCATCATGATGGCGTGGCTGACTATGGGGGAACTGTGGCTCGTTGCCGCTGCCCAGAATCACAAGAGAAGTATCAGACATATCGATAGCCTGGGACAAGATTAAAATTCAGATCCTGAAGTTCAGGTTCTACTGAATGTGTCTTGCTTTGGCACCATTGTAAAGTTGAAAAAGCTGAACCATCATAAGTCAGGGACCATTTGCATACTGTTGGTCCTGGATTGAAAATTGTCATAATCTTCCTAACCATGAATCAGACAAAAAAAAAATATCAACATCAGAAACAACCCTTCCTTGTCATGTATAGATTTTTGCTCATGTGTCAAACTCAGGGTACAAGAGAGTGTAAAATTAGCAAGTAACAGAGACTGAACATGAAATTGTAGTGCCAGAGGCAAGGATATAAAAATCCTGCTCATCATTTTGATCACACAGAATGGACTGAAATGATCTGTGGATGACAGAAGTGTTCTGTTTTTTTTTTTCTTTTTCTTTTTTAGTAAGAGGCAAGAATGTGATTTCTTATCCAGCAGGTACTGAAGTGAGTATGTACATTTTTACTGGCCATATTATGGTTGCCGCAAAAGAGAAAGATGCATTTCAAGGGTAGAAGAGAACAGAGCAAATGGGTCTAACAGAGTATGTGTGTGTAGAGGGTTAGGAACTGGAAGGAAATGTGCAGAAGGCAGTGGGGTGGATGCTTAAAAGCTTATGGACATCCCCAGAAGAAGCTGGTGCATGACATCAGTGCATCAGGGAGCAAACTTGGGTTTTGTTTTACGATGTTTGAGGGACTCAAAGGTGACACATGATATAATTGCATAATGTCTTAGAACAGGAATGAAACTGGATTGGGGACCCAAACACAGCTTTGGTTTCCAACTGTGCAGCAAATTTGCTATGAGACCCGTGGCAAGCCACTCAGCAAGTAATTCGCCCCTCTCAGTATTGCATGCATGTGTCTTAGGATGTGACACAAATTCTACATTGCATTACAAACACTAGTTTAATTCTGATCTGTCTGCAAAGTGTGAGCTTCCCTAGGGCATGGGGTCATCTTTGTACCTTCCATGGTGTCTGCTAGATTATTTTTGTATGGAGCCAAGTATATATAATATACAAACAAATCATAGGAGGCCAAGAAAAGGGGTGGGGGAAGTGGGGGGATGGGAAGTTACATTTCTTGCTCTCTGAGGAGTACAAGGAGCTTTTCTATGTCACTTTGCATACTTCTCATAGCTGTAGGAGGTCTGTATGATAGTCTTTTGATAGTGAGAAAGTTGATAGTCACAGAAATTAAGTCACTTGTTTAAGTTCACAAAGATGGTGTATGGGTTGAATTGTGTCCTCCCCAAAAGATAGGTGAATGTGACCTTATTTGGAATTTGAATTTTTGCAGATGTCATTAAGCTAAAATGAGGTCATTAAGCGTGGGCCCTTATTCAATATGACTGGTGTACTTGTCAGAAGAGGAAAATGACATGTGATGACAGAGGCAGAGATTGGAGTTGTGCAGCTGCAGGGCAAGGGTACCAAGGATTTCCGGCCACTACCAGAAGCTAGAAGAGATGAGAAAAGATTGCACCTGGATTCTCAGAGGGGCATGGCCCTGCTGACACATTGATTTTGGATTTCCAGCCTTTAGAACTATGAGAGATAAGTTTCTGTTTTTTAAGCCACCTAGTTTGTGGTACTTTGTTAGGGCAGTCTTAGGAAACCTATCAGATGGTAAAAGTGGATGAGCTGTAATTTGAACCCAGGGATATCTGAGTCGAGAGGTAATCTCTCCATCACCATTCCTACAGTCTAGGCAGAAACTAACAAGCCCCCGGCACCAGATGGTTCTAGAATGGAAAAAGAAGATACCGAGTATGAAAGACCGAAAAGGTAAAACCCAACAGCAACCATCAGTACATAGGACATGCAGAGTTAAGAATCTGTGGCTCTCTGACCTTTGGGTGACTGGGCCTCTTGTATAACAGTAAACTAGAACTCATAATGAAATACAGACTCATTCGAGCACTCAGGAAAATCAATGCATTTCTACCATTTAGCCAGACTTACACAATGAAATGAAATCACTCAAATTATCTTTTTCTTCTCCTATAATTGTCTCATTCTGGATCTTTGTTAATTATCAGTGAGAATTGAATTGACATAATTCAAGTATCTGAATACAATATTAACAAGTCAGAACAAAATTCTTACACTTCATGCCTTTTTCTCATTTTATATTGTTCTTTTGACACCTAAAATGGTGTAATTCTGACATGTCAACTGAAAAGACAAAAACGTCACCTTAGACAGGCTAAGGTATTCTATTTGAGTGTAATTAAAAACATCTTGCCCTTTGGAATGTGAGTGTCATCTATAGGTGGTGTCCCTGGTCTAGTGCTGTGCGTAAACACGTCTGATCTGACAGAAACTTCAACCTGAGGTCAAATGGTAATAATCAGCAAGGAGCACTACCTGGGCCCTGAGCACAGGTGTGGTCAGAGATTGCACTTCTCAGCTCTCACCCCCCTGCCACAGCCTCTTTTACCCAAATGAGGTCACCTCAATCCACTCAAGATTTGTGTATTCTGGCTGACACCTGCCCTACGTCTGAGATAAACCAACTGACTAAAAAATAAATATTCACTCTTCCAGCTAACCTACTCTTGTCTCATCTTGGCTTGGGATGAGGGTAATGATTGGGATTTAGTTCCATGTCCAGAATTGAGGTTCCATGCCTCATTCAATGGGGCTCCATCAACCAACCAATATTGACTGAGCACAAAATATGCAAATGCAGCAGGCAACAGAACAGATGAAATTCCTTATAGCTTCTGGTGGAGACAGACAATGGAAACATAACTGATAAAGGATGTCAGATACAATGAGAGAGGTGGAAAAAAATAAAGCAGGAAAGGTTTCACTGTGAGCAAATGCATGAGGGTGAGGAAGGCAGCAGTTGTACTTTCTGGGAACAGCCACATTGAAGGAACAACAGGTCCAGAAACCCTGAGTGGGATAGCGCCTGTGTGTTCAAGGAATATCAAGGAAGCTGGTGCGGCTGGAGCACAGCAGGTGAGAGGAAAGGTAGAGGAGAAGGATTCACAAAGGTCACTACAGCGGGAAGAATGCAGATCATGCAGGTGACTAAGGACTTTGGCTTTGACTCTGAGAGTCCTGGGGAGCGAGGGTTTGAGCAGAGTCCTTTCACTTGACATTAAAAGAATCACTGAAGCTGCTAGGCTGAGCATGGGCAGCGGTGGAGCAAGTAGGGAATCAAGGAGCCTATCTAGAGGCTCTTCCCACAGCCCAGGATGGAAGCAATAGAAGTGGTAGGAAAGGGTTGAACTCTGTCCATATTTGGTAACAGACCTAACCGTATTTCCATATATTGATGTGGTATGAGGGGAGAGAGGACGACTCCGAGGTTTTTGACCTAAGAGACTGGAGAATGAAGTTGACATTTACTAAGATGGAACAGAGTGGGTAGAGTAGTTATTTTCCTGGACAAATGCTGCATAAACAGAAGGAAATAGTGCAACCATAGAGAACCAAAAGGAGAAATTTGGGTGGAAATCTGCAAGGAGGTATGGACTAAATGTCAGCCAACATGCCCAAACCAAATCTAATCCCTCTTTGGTTGGCACTTACTCAGCTGGGTTGTTTCTTCTCTGTCATGACCTTCTGCCTGACTAGATAGAACAGTACTGACTGACCATTTAGGAAACTGGGTCTACTTCCATTATGGTGCTGAATATTCGGTGCTCTCTTGGGGTTGAAACCTAAAGCTGTGTTCTAAGCTCTATTTGCCTCACTTCTCTTGTGAATGCTTCTTTGATGACTTTCAACCTCCCCTTCTTGCCAGTCTTCATCCTAGGTTTCCAATATATAAGTATGGGGTTTCATGACCAGTTCTATCACAGTTACTGAAAAATTGTTTAACATGCCCACTATTCATCAATTACTTTCTCTACATCAAGGATTCAAGTATGAAAGTTCGCCCTAATACACTCTCAGTATGGGGAGTATAGTGACATTAAAATAATAAGACATCATGAAGCCTTACAAAATTGTAAGTTTAAGAATTCCATCATAGTCCATATTCATTTTGGGGTCTCTGGATTCCAAGAGGGATAGACTGAAGTTGAAGAAGCAGAGAAAAGCTACCAACAGTTCAGAACTGTAATGCAGAACCTTAGGAATGTGACACATTAATATTTCTCTTTTCAAAAGTAATTGTTCTTTCTAGTTTTAATTAGAACTCGGACATCCTATCCCTTGTGGACCTAGAGATTCAAAAACAAAAATGAAAACAAACCCCCCAAAAACAAAAGAAAAACACAACATATGCAGCAGCTACCACGGAAGTCAGGCTAAACATGGTAGTGACTCTTAACTGACTAAGAAATCTGCCATGAAATAGTTGAAGCGTTCCCTTAGGAAAACACAAGGTCTGTACATCAAACTAATGCTTTAAAAAACCTAACTCAGACGCAGTTTCTCTAAAATTGTTTCTGATTGCTGAGTATTGACTTTATCTCTTCATTCTCAAAGAAAATTCTGTTGTGACAATTTTAGTCCTGATACCACTTAAAATGTAATTGTATCCAACGAATATGCACTGAGCACCTTTTATGAGCTAGATACTCTGCCAAGAAATGTATAAATTTCTAAGATGTACAAAGTGATATTCTAATTTCACTGCATATGCTCAAATATAAAGCATGAGTTTTTTGTTTGTTTGTTTGTTTGTTTTTAGTGGGTTGTTTTTTTTTGGCCCAAACTGTCAGAAAGGTTTTCTTATTTCAAGACCTTTGAAACTTTATCAGGGACCTACTTTAATTACTTAGTCGGGAAGAACAAAACAATGTTTGGGGAGAATGATTTACCTTCTCATCCCCCAGGATGCACTGCATAACCTACAGAAATAGGAAAATGATGTAGGAGCTCTCTATTGACAGAGAAAGACAGCTCACTAAGGGCAGAGCAAAGAGGAGTAAGACAGGAAGGCAAGACGGGGGCTGTGTAATTCAAGAGGGGTGGAGGGAAGGCAGAGGTTGAAATGTGGTCAGCGGCACTAACTGTCACAAAGAGGTTAAAACGTGTCGGCACGGAAAAGCAGATGGGTTTTGTGATTAGGGAATGAAGGGCGATGCCAGGGACCTGGAAGAAACCAGAATACGATGGCATCAAGACATTAGCAGCCGGCGGAGAAACACAAGGTTGGGCTCTCGCAGTTCAAGACATAAATAAAAGTTACGGTCAATAGCTTGAGGGTGAAATAGAAGCAATCAAAGTTTTTTGGTGTTTTGTTTTTCAGTGGCACAGAAGAACAAAGCTTATCTGCGATATCTGTAGAAATAATACAAAGTCTACGTTCTATTGACGCTTATGTTTGCATGTTTCCATTTTACTCCAAATAATTTTGTTCATTAATTTTAAGCTCTGATGGGACAGAGATGCAGTTTCTTCTTTAACCCTTTCCTTGGTCTTTTCCCATAGGGCACTGAGTGGTTTCTCTACCTGGCATGGACGCCACTAATGTAGCTGTTTGGCAATGCTTGAATAGGGATGCATTTCATTGGTTCTACGAACTTGCCTGGCTCGTTCATTTCACTCCTCATATTCATACTCTCACAGTAAACACAGTGCAGGTGCAGAAGGGTGATTTTCTAGCTATTTGGGGCTAATTTCCAGCATTTAGAATGCTGAGTGGTGGGTTGAGTGGAACAGCTGCCTAGCAACGGGACTGACATATATCATGAAAATAGTGAGAAGTATGAAGGAAAAGGAGCACAAGTGGGCTTGAGAGAGAAATAAAATCTATTTCAACATGGAAGGGAGGATAAGATACGAAGGAAAAAAATGGGACACAAAGAGAGAGGACTTGCAGAAGTGCTTTTCAATGACAGGAACACTTTTTCTTTTAAAGAAAAGGATGTGAACGGAAAGAGATAAAGTTGTTAAAATGGCCTAGTTCACACAAAAATCTTTCATGTGCCCTAAGTGTGCACATTCTTTCTCTTCTTCCCATGAGTCTTAAGGTTTAAAAATCCCACCTGGCATTTCAGGTTTTGTCCAGGCTTTCGGCCCTTGTACTGTCTGTTCTGAGTGGGTTGGCTCTGCTATCGCATACCCTCCCCATGTCCACACTGCAGAATGAAACCAGCACTGCTTGGCATATCACCTGGAGCTTTTCCCACGTATATCTGCCCATCCTTCTTTTTTTTTTTTAATTTATTGGGGTGACAATTGTTAGTGAAATTACATAATTTCAGGTGTACAATTCTGTATTACATCATCTATAAATCCCATTGTGTGTTCACCACCCAGAGTCAGTTCTCCTTCCATCACCATATATTTGATCCCCCTTACCCTCATCTCCCTCCCCCCACCCTCCTTACCCTGTGGTAACCACTAAACTATTGTCTGTCTCTATGAGTTTTTGTTTCTCGTTTGTTTGTCTTGTTCTTGTTTTTGGCCCATCCTTCTGTTGCGTCTACTACCAGTGCCCCACAGGTCCTCTGCATCAAGCCAATCAAACCATCAAACTTCTCACATCTCTCTGCACTCGCTGTGCCCTTTGCCTGGGGCACAACAGCACCATATACTTCCCAGTGCGATCACCTCTCTCCACTCTTCAGAACCCATCCTGTATGGACAGGACGCACAGCAAGGAGACTTAAGCTGTGCTTTGCAATGACCTTTGGGCCTGATGGATTGTTCAGGCCTGGACTTTGGTCTTGAGTGGATTTTCACTTCTGTTGGGACTGACATTAAGTTTATCAGCGCTCATTTAGGATCTACATCTGACTCTATTAAAGGAAAAAACAGTCTTTACATTATTACTATGGCAATTTCAGAATTACTATGGCAATTCTTATGCCACTGGTTAAGACTGATTTCTCTTTTAAAATTGTGGTGAACAGGCTGCTGTTATCTTTAGAAACATGGATATGCCATTCAAAGACAGTGTATTTCACGTTCCCATGTTCTTCCTGGTTTAAGAGCCCCAGGGTGCAGTCTTTGGGAAGAGTAGGGAGGACAGTGCAGAAGAGCTGCCCCAATGATACCACCCACAGCTCCACACCAGTTCTGTTGGGGGCTGGGTGACTGGCATGGTTAAGCATGTTCCCAACTTCTATATGCAATTCTCTCGAGCTGAAAATGGAGCAGGGAGGACAAAAGAGAAGGAAGGAGAGAAGAAGGGAGGAAAGGATGAAGGGAGGGAGGGAGATTTATAAAGTGCCTATAAATTCTAGGTATGATGATAGGTTACTCCATATCATTACTGAATTCTCACAACAACCCCAGAAAAGAAGTTACGTGATAACTTCAAAGAGTTAGTTTACAGCAGAGCTAGGATCTTAATCCAGGCTGTAGGATTTTGAGTCTAATATTGCTGCCACTGAATTAATATGGCAGATGGGATAAAAACAGACACTTTTGCCTTTTGTTTTGAGCTTAAAAGGATAAAGGTAATGATCATACAGAATAATAATTAAATGAGGATTATTAATAAGGTAGGAAATGGAAAGAGCAAAACTCCATGCCGTCCCCTTAAATTCCAAGTCTTCTAAATCAAGGCTTTATTTCCTCTCTCTCTCTCTCTCTCTCTCTCTCTCTCTCTCTCTCTCATTATGGTGGTGGTTGTTCTTCTTACTATTATTTCAATAACTTTATTATGTTATTATTTTAATGCCATCACAGCCATCAACCCTTTAGCCTCTAAAACAAAGCATCCAAAATTGAGACTCACTGTGTGACTTCTATACCACAGTGAAAAAGAGTCAGGGGAAGAAACAAGCTCACAGGGAGGAGTAACGGGAATTCCTGAGTAATTCCTGTACCAGCGGAGAGGCCTTGATGGAAACCCCCTTACCCTTCATCCGAAAATCCCAGGATGATCTCGCAGCTCTCACTTTGTGTGAGTTCTAACTAGCCTAAATGTGTGAATGGCCAGCAGAGTGAAAGTGGTGAATGTGAACGACCACAACAAAAATTTGTCCACTTCCACCATAGCCACCTCCATGAAAGCATCTCCTTCCAAATCTCATGGTAAAGCAGATCACCTGGAGGTCTTAATGCTATGACATTCATTCATTCATTCATTCATTCATTCATTCATTCATTCATTCATTCATTCCTATGCTTCATGTAATTAAGCCAAGAGGCTCTCCTCCCAGGCAACATGAGAGTTGAATAACAAAAAAGAATGCTAAATTATATCTCAGCTCCTGGGACTAGCCAGTATCACTATGCAGATAAAAAATGAATTCAGAGCATCTGCTAAGAATTTACATGACAATGCTCTCAAGTTCTTTTACTTAAAGCCATCCCCACCATTTCATTTTAATTGTGCCATGTAACAACATTCTATGTATTCAATAAATGGATGAAAGTGAAACACTAAATTAGAAATGCCCCAGTGTGAAATGTATACTGGGTTTCATTTCCTGAGCAGCCTTTGCAGCATGAAACATTTATTTCAGCCAGGTTTGTACTTGCTTTTAATACAGCCCAAGGATATTTTTCTACACAGAAACCCCATCCGTGCATACATAACACTCCAGAGCCATCTACCACAGGGGACATTAAAAACTGTGCCCTCTTGGGGGACTGAATATGTGATGGAGCTAACAATGGTTGCAGGCAAAGGAACCAATCCTGATGCTTTCTGATCTCATTACACATACCCAGGGGAACGCTGAGCACAATCAGTGAGTACATTCAAACCGATGTACTTTCGTCCACGCTTTGCAGAATTTACTGGTTGAGCCATAACCTGTATTTATCAGGTACAAGAACAGCTTGTTTAGTTACACTGAAAAGCACAGATACTCGTTTGTTGTTGAAGCCTACATAAAAGATCCCTTTAAGCTATACGGCTTTAAGTAAAATTATCCCATTCCTAAAGCAATTTGCTCCTTAACCAAATATTCACCAGGGTCAGTCTGACCCCTGTCTTTGAGTATGGACTGGAAATGAGGTCAATTTGTTTGTTGGAGATATTTGTTATTCCTGTGTTTTCTCTCCCTGCTAAACAGGGAAGGCAATTCTTCTCCTTGGAAATGGCTAAAAAGTTTTGTGGAGATTAGTGGCTAATGCCAGTTATTTTATTAATATGACAAGTTTATACCTATTTCAGACACTGAATTGAGTTTGTTAGTAACATATGAATCGGTGGTTCAGAATATCACTATCACTATAGTTGGTTAGCAAATCGTGTGGAAGAATGAAGTATGATCTCCAAAGGAACAGTCTGGCACTGAAACTAGATCAGACTATTTCAACAGTAATGAAACCTTCTTTTGTACATTTACTTTTTCATTATAATTAAAATTTATTGGGGTGACAATGGTCAACAAAACTACATAGGTTTCAAGTGTACATTTCTATAATACATGATCTATATATTGCATTATGTGCTCACCTCCCAGAGTCAGTTCTCCTCCATCACCATATATTTGATCCCTTTTACCCTCTTCTACTTTGGGAAGTGTGTGGCAATGGCTGAATCAAGACTTAGGGTTTGATATCTGAACCTAATTATGTTTCTTAATTTTTAAAATTATGTATTATTTTTTTAAAAAAACTGCTTTATTGAGGTATGGTTGACAAACAAAAAGATGTACATATTTAATATATTCAATTGGATGAGTCTGGAAATAAGTACACATCTGTAAAACCATCACGGCAATCAATGCTATAAACATATCCATCACCTCTAAAAGTTACTTCGTGCCCTCTTTATTTTTATTTATTCTTTTTTAAACACATCTATTCTCTTAGCAAAAATTTAAGATTATAATCCAGTATTGCTAACCCTAGGCACTATGTTGTACAGTTGATCTCTAGGATTTATTCATCTTGTAGAACTTTGCACCCTTTGACTAATACCCTCCCGGTTTCTCCCTCCTCTCAGCCCCTGATAAGCGCTTTTCAATTCTCTGCTTCTATGAATTTGACTATTTTAGATTCCACATCTAGTGAGATCATATGACATTTGTCTTTCTGTTTCTGGCTTATTTCACTTAGCACAATGTCCTCCAGATCCATTTATGTTGTTGCAAAGGGCAGGATTTCCTTCATTTTTAATGCTGAATATATTATATATTATATATTTGTTACATGTAACACATGGCAAATGTTAATTTTTAAAATACAGTCAGCCAATAGTTGTAGCTAAAATGGACATTCATACAGTGAGTCATAAACATTAGCAGTAGTTAATTCTAACATCACTTGACTGAGTTATATCATCTTGAGCCAAGAAATGCAACGTGCACATTTTTTTAAGAACATAATCAAAATGATCAATTTAATATAAAGAATGGAATTTCTATTTTTCTTCAATCAGGCACTTTAAGTACAGATGTGTTAATTTTGAACACTATAACAGAAATGCTTTGATAATAGGGAGGGACAATTAGGATCCAGAACATTTACATTTTGAGTGAAAATAACGTGGGCACTCAAGTCATGTTAAATAGTGATTATGTACTTTCACTATTTGAAAATATTGACTGGATAGGTCCAAATGATATTTGAGATATCTTGGAAATTTAAGTATGTTATCACTCACTGCTAGGTACTAGTATCTCTAATGAAAGTTTTAACTCAAAGAAAGACATGATTAAAATTAGCATGAACTAGAACTCTAAAGGAATCAATATTATGCAAAATGTTCTATCTTTTACTGTCCGTTGACATACCACATACCTTTCACTTAACACACACTTAAATATTCCTGTTCCCATCATTTCTATCTCTTACATTACTTTGATAATTATGCATTAAGATTAACAAGTGTACAACACTTTTTTGGTACAGAAAACAGTGGTAAAAAAGAAATCGTCTTGCATTTGGGTGCCCTCTCAATAATGCTGGACATTTTCCAATGAACCCTAGAGTATTACTTAATTCTGCAGAGGTGTGATCTTTGATTGCTTTTGACTAAGGTATGTTGCAGCTCGGTAGAGATAGAACTTAAGCTGTAGAAAACCGATAATGCAAATAATTCCTCTCCAAAGCAACACAAATGACCTTAATCTTGGCAGCACGAAATAATTTGTTTTGTCAGAGAATACAAATCTCTGTAAATCAAATTTTCATTTGAACTGTTTTAATATCTCATTAGTTTCCTTTTTACATAAAGAGCTGAATACAACCTTTTATATGTATTCAACATATATTTGTATGACCATCATGTTTTTACCTTTTTGAAAATTATGCTTACCCATAACATGGTGTGGTAATTGAGAATTAGCGAAGATGGTTTAGCATTCTAGTAATAATCTAGTAAAAAATTAGATTCACTCCTTCATTCCAATATACTCTCCAAGTTTATTTTTGTGCATACCACTTTATTGAAACATAATATGCCATGATAGTAAATAACATTTTACATGTCAAATCCAATGACTGTATTTTGTGGCTTTTTCCTCCTACTGCACATTTCTGATGTATATAACTTGATCTTTTCTGCAGCATATGAAACCTTTGACTTATCCCTCCTTGAAACAGTTGTCTCCCTCATTGCCCTCCCATTCTTTATGTTATCCTTTCACTGCTCTCACAACTTCTCCTTTATAGACATAATTTCCTCCATCCTTCTACTAAATGGATGTACTTTTCATTCAGCATTTGCTTCTTGGCTTTCCCAGAATGTCTTCCCTGAGCAATCTCAAACAGAGGCAAGGCTATCACTATCATTTATAAACTAATGATTTTTAAAAGTTTTTATATGTAAAACACAATAACCACTTTCCTGAGCTTCACACAAATACATTGCACTGCCTCCTGGACAGCACAGTTTGGATCTCCCAAGCACACCTCAAGACCAACATGTTTCATTCCTCCCCACACTCCACATACTTTCCCATTTAGTCCTACTCCCTATGACCCACCATCTATCCACCTCCCTGGAAACCTTGGAGTCTGTTCATCATCATGTTTTGATCATTTTACATCCTAACATCTCTAAAGTTTATGTCCTTTTCTTCATCTCAGTTAATTTTTCTCCATAAAGCCTCAACAACATCTTTCTTAAATATTGTAATCAATAGTCTTCTAAATACACCTTCAGGATACATCCTTCAGGAACTCCCATCTTCAGCATATACTGTGTTTCCCCAAAAATAAAACCTAGCCAGACAATCAGCTCTAATGTGTCTCTTGGAGCAAAAAATAATATAATTATATATATTATAGTAAAATATCAATTGTATAAAATATAATTTTATATATATAATTGTAAAATAAGACCTGGTCTTGTGTTATATAAGACCCAGTCTTATAGTAAAATAAGAGTGGGTATATTATATTATATTACATTATATTATAAAGACCCAGTCTTATATTAAAGTAAAATAAGACCGGGTCTTATATTAATTTTTGCTCCAAAAGACGCATTAGAGCTGATTGTCTGGCTAAGTCTTATTTTCAGGGAAATGTGGTAGTACTAGTTTTTCAAGGACTACAGGATCCTTCATGATATAGTCCTTATTTGTCTCTCCCTAGTTAAATACCTCCCAGTCATTAAGATCATGCACTTTTGCCATTTTGAAATTTACTGAACTCATCATTCTCCCTCACCGTTGTGTGGACATACTTCGATTTCTTTTTTGGCTAACTCTAAGTGGTCTTAAAGCTTCAGCTCAATGTCATCTACTCCAGGAAATCTTATGAACCCCTTCCCAGAAAATCTACACTGCCTGGTCTAGATACTGCCTGAATAGCCTTATATCTCCTCATTCCACAGTCATTTTCTATTTTCCCTAGATTCTGAGGCAGAGAATAGTCTATGTATTCCATATTTTCATCCCTAAATTACCTTACAGTATCTGGTGGGTTGAAAACATTCATTGAGCTGTTGTTGAGTGAATCAATAAAGGAAGGAAGGGAAATCAGGAGAAATGAGAGGAGATCAAAGAAAACAAATTTTTAAATAATTATTTAAATACTATTTTAAATATTAATATAATTCAACCAATAATATTGATATATAAGTATATTTATAAAGCAAAGGTCATTAAATAATCTTTAATATTATTTTAATAACTCATGTTTGCTGACCAACTCCTAATACAAACACATAAAAACTAGTGATTATACCATCACATAACATAACATATTAGCCATTGAGTAAAAGCATATCAGTTTCAAAGCCATTCACTTTTTATTTTATTTCTAATTTATATTAAGGGGTATGGGCCATTGTTGTCTCACTGGCACCAGTCACCATCTGTGAGGTCAATGTCATTGTCACGTTTCTTGCTGATGCTCTCTACAGCAGTGAAGAGGTGTTGGTTGTATTAGAACCATCAGTCCCGAGTGAAGGGAGCAGATACAGTCATTAGGAGGAATTGGCAGCACTGTCTTTTCTTCTCCAGGCCATAGTGCTCTGCCAATTGTTACCTAATGGCACTCTTTTCCTTTTATTCATCAATTCTTTTTAAGTACCTCCCCATTTTTCTTCAGATGTGCCTTCTACACTTTCAGACTGGGTGACATTAAACGAAGGCTGTGGCTGATTTATTTAAAACCATTTACAAACCATCTAAAAACAGGACTGCTGAGTGGATCAGCTTCAGTGAAAATGACAAAATGGATCATCTCTAAACCTGTTTATATGTAATGCATAATATATATATATATATATATATATATATATATATATATATATATATATATATATATAACTATAGAAAGATTTATCCTGCATATAACCATAGATCTATATTATGAAGAGAGATAATTTAATCCCCAAACACTCCTTGTCTTTTACGGACTGCTGCAAATATTTGGGGCGACGCTGGTACTCTTGCAAACCCTCTCATGCTGTCATAACTGCTACCCACCTAGTGTGATATCTGTACACTCTGGAGGTTTACGAGAGACCTGCCCTTATAAAACATTTAAGCAAAGTGTCTTGCTCACTCACACTATTCTTGGAAATGTTTCTGTCCAGCATTAAGTGGTGAGTCTCCTTATAGTAGTAGACCTTGGAGGTCATGGAGTTCTTGACCCTTCATCTTTTCTCTTCTTGCCTCTCTTCTGATTATCTTAAAAAACTTCTTGACTATCCTTCATGCCTCAATCTACTGGATTTTTCTTCTATTCACTACCCTCTGTGAGTCATTCCCTAACTTAGAGATACAATAGATACTTTGTATCCTCATTTTTGATTCCCTATACTGCAGAAACTCTTTTGATTACAGTTTCCTCAGATTTCATATTCTCTTGGGTCTTCTGACACTGCACTCGTTGGTTTTCATCTACAACTCAGGTTTTAAATACTAGTCATAACCTAGTGACATTCCAATATACATCCTCTGCCAGACTTTTCTCATATTCAATAGCTTATCAGCTTTGTTACCTTAGCAAGGTAGATACCTGAACCCACCACATTCGAAACTGAACTCATTCTCTTCCTTTGACACCCGCTTCTTCTCCACTATTATTTCTCACTTAAAGGTACCTAACAGCGACCTGAGTCACCATACTGAAACCCAAGTTAGACCTCCAAAGTCAGCTTCAACTTTCATCTGTCTGAAGTCCTGTGTTTATATCGACTGATGCAAATTTCATATTCAAAACATCTCTTTGTCCACATCTCTCCCTTCAGCCCATTCAAATTCCCACTGTTTTAACTTTAGCTATGATCAAATTCACTTAAACCCAAACTCCACTTGAGTGCTAGAAGTAGTTCTGACCCACAGGTGATTCTGACCTCTGAGGGGATATTTAGCAATGTCTGGAGACAACTGGTTATTGTGATGGGGGAGGTGGACTGCTCCTGGAATCTAGTGGGTAGAGCCCAGGTATGCTGCTAAGTACTCTACAATGCATAGTTCAGCCCATTACGACAGAATTATCTGGTCCAAAATTTCAAGTGTCAGGATTGAGAAACTTCGTGCTAGGGAGATCTAGCTCAGGGGTCAGCAATCCTTTTCTGTAAAGAGCCAGATAGCAAACATTTTAGGCTTTTAGGCCACATGGTCTGTGTCAAAACTACTGAACTCAGCCTTTGTACCATGAAAGTGGCCATGGGCAAAATGCAAACAAATGAGTGTGTTATGTGCCAATGAAATGTCATTTAATAAGTTGGCTGCTGACTAGATTTGGCCCACAGTTCATAGTTTGCTGACCCCTGATCGAGCTTAAAGGAAAATAAAACCACATTATTTCCCTGTTCTAAATGTTTAATTCCTATTAGCTACAGAATACATTTCAAGTTTTGTACCCAAAAATACCTGTTCATTTTCTTTGCTTTGTATCCATTTTCTTTGCTTGTTCTTACGTTACTGCAGTGAGAATGTCTCTTTCTCTGCACACCTTTGCACGCTTCTCACCTCCTTTCCTTTATGCACATTAGCTGTAACTAACCACACCCTTAGTCACATTCTATGTCTGGGAATTCCTCCATCATTTCCTTCAATAAGCTTATTTCTCATCATCACTCAAGACTCCTCTAGGGATTCTTTACAAGCACTTCCATCTGGTAAATAACATGCTCTACTTCTAGGACCCAATAACACCCCACAGAACTATCTTATGTATTTATTCTTCCACTTAACTGGGAGATACTTCAGACTTGGGCAAGACATATTCATCTTTGTATCCTTCACATTTCGAATGGCCTCAGGTAGTTTGTAGGAACTCAATACTAATCCCAATGAGTAACTTTTATAGAGATGTCTTTGAGCTATTAAGTTTTTAGGTTTTTAGAGAATACGGGTAAGATTTAATGCAAGAAATGATGTTTAGAGGGGGAAAAATACGGGCATAATATAATATTTTACTCTGTTAGCAAACACACACACACACACACACACACACACACACACACACACACACACCCTGACCACTGAAATGGAATAATGATAGTACATAGTAAAGTCCAAAGTTATTTGCTTAAATCTTAATGTTTGAGCACTATTCCTGACCTGATAAATGTCTGATAAGTGGCTACAGCAATATTTGCAGATAATGATTGTTATAAAGATTTCTGAGATAACATATGAGAAATGTAAGTGAAAGTTATTTTTTAAAAAGCATATCCTCCTATTCTTATTACTTATTCAATTTTGAAATACTTTAAGATTTAAAAGAAAAAAAAAAGTCTCAGAGTTTCCCTGGGTTAAAATACTGGTAGACCACCAATAAGAGAACGGGAAATCTCTTGCTAACTCTTAAAATTCTACTGTGGCCAAAGTAGGTGTCACTTTTTTCTTGAGCCAAAGCAGTGTGTGTGTGTGCGTGTGTGTGTGTGTGTGTGTGTGTGTGTGTGTGTGTGTGTTTATGTGCCTGCACATGCATGCAGGGTTGACGGCAAAAAGTTCATGTCTGTCTAGAACCATGTGCATAAATGTGCATTTCTTACCATTATGATCATAGAAGCTTCCAACCCTTAATTCCCTAAGAAGCAAAATGAAAGTCATCGGCGTCATGGACAACTTCTAACGTGCTTAATTTTAGCATAATTAAAATCCCATGCACATTCAAACAAATACAGTATTTGCCTCCATTTCCTATTCCAATCTCTTCCTATTCTAGCATCATTTTATAAAATACCAGCTGCTCTATGTTAACTTTTATATAGAAATACAATTCTGTTTAGGAAAAACTGGTATACATAATCTGAATAATCAACAGAAAAGTGTACCATTATCTAAGCTATCAAAAATTATCTTAAAAAATATAAGCTTTCAAAAAATATCATAATTTTAGGAAGTTCTCTGTTGGGACTATAAATTGTAGGTGCTCACAGGAACAATTTAATAGAAAAACTGCCCATTTAGTAGGAAACCGATATAAAAAGTAAGTTCACAGAATTACCATATGACCCAGCAATCGCTCTCCTGGGTATCTACCCAAAAAATCTGAAAGCATTTCTCTATAGAGACACGTGTACTCCAATGTTCATTGCAGCTTTGTTTACGGTGGCCGAGACATGGAAACAACCAAAATGTCCTTCGATAGATGAATGGATAAAGAAGTTGTGGTATATATACACAATGGAATACTATTCCGCGTTAAGGAAAGATGATATAGGAGCATTTGTGACAACATGGATGGATCTTGAGAGTATAATGCTAAGTGAAATAAGTCAGACAGGAAAAGCAGAGAACCCTATGATTTCACTGATATGTGGCATATAAACCAAAAACAACAAGAGAACAAGACAAACAAATGAGAAAAAAAAAAAACTCATAGACACAGGCAATAATTTAGTGGTTACCAGAGGGTAAGGGGGTGAGGGGTGGGTGATGAGGGTAAGGGGAATCAAATATATGGTGATGGAAGGAGAACTGACTCTGGGTGGTGAACACACAATGGGATTTATAGATGATGTAATACAGAATTGTACACCTGAAATCTATGTAAATTTACTAACAATTGTCACCCCAATAAATTTAATAATAATAAAAAAAAGTAAGTTCACAGATTTCTGCTTCCAGTCAAGATGGAGAATAGCTAATGGTTTCACCCTTTATCCGTAAACAATTTAAACCAAAAAATATGTGATGCAGTGGATACCAGACAATGAAGGTCAGTAATCCCTGAAAGACAGGAAATAAATGAGTTAAAACCTACGACTGCCAAGATTACTTCCTGGGGGAAGGTTCTAGGCTGTGGACCAAAGAGGGGGATCCTGAGTGAAGCCAGAGGATTTCCTTGAGTTGAGGAGATGGCATGGGGAGATGAGGGCTGCCAACGAAGTTTGAGTTCACAGAGCACAGAATCAGAGAAGAGAGAGTTGCACGGAGTGAAGATTGTAGGGATCAGAATTTTTCTCCTCAAGTCTTCAGCAGAATACTGATCAACACATGCATATAAATAAACTACCTAAGTCCCAGAAAAGAACCACCCAGATGGATGAGAGGGAACCATCCCAGGGCAAAGACAGGAAGGAAGTAGGGCTGTTCCCATCACCCAGAGTGAAAAGCTACATAATTCAAGGGGCGCTGGATAGAGAACTCAATCATTTTGCATGAAATAAGTAGACTTAGATTGCATACTGGTCTGGTTTTACCTAACAAAACTTAAAAGCAAAACCTCAAAACAACAAAGTGTTTCCAAATGACTTGTTTCCTAGACCAAATTCAAGAATATTCATAGAAATGTACAAATATATACCACCTGAGAAAGTAAAATTCATAATATCTAGTATCCATTCAAAAATTACCAGACATACAAAGAACAATATCTAAAATAAAGAGAAAAATTAATCAACATTGACTTAGAAATGGCAGATGAAATTAGTAGACTGATAGATACTAAAAGAAAGAGAAAAATATGTTAAAGATATGAAGGGTTTTTAAAAGATCCAAACTGAACTTCTAGAGATGAAAACTATAGTAACTGAAGCAAAAAATATATTGGATTGCATTAAATGTTGATTAGATGTCACAGAAGAAAAGGTTAGTGCATCTAAAGACAAAGCAATAGAAACTATCCAAAATGGAACAGAGTGAAAAAGACTGAAAAAGATGAACATCAGTGACTTGCACCGATAAATGATGAGCACCAGTTATATGCAGGACAGCTGCAAGTATCTAATGTACACATAATTGTAGTTTCTGAATGAGAGGAGATAGAGGGAAGATAGAAAATAAACTTCATGATATTATAGACAAACATTTTTTTAAATTTGATGAAAGCTATAAATTCATAGATCTGAGAAACTCTTAGATCCAAGAAGCATGATGATCCCATAGCAAAGAAACATGAAGAAAACGACACAAAGTTTCATCATACTCAAATTACTCAAAAACAGTGTAAAAGTGAAAATGCTGAAAACACACAGAAACAAAAATCGTGTATAGGAGAACAAAGCTAGGAATGACAGCCAATTTCTTCTTGGAAAAAGTGCAAGACAGAGGAGTAATATATTTAAAATACTAAAAGAGAGGTGGCTGGTTAGCTCAGTTGGTTAGAGCATGGTGCTAATAACACCAAGGTTGCTGGTTTGATCCCTGCATGGGCCACTGTGAGCTGCACCCTCCTTTAAAAAAAAAAAAAAAGAAAAGAAAAGAAAAGAAAAGAAAAAGGAAAAGAAAAGGAAAAAAAATACTAAAAGAAAAATATGTTAACCTAAAATACCTTACCTCATAAGAATATCTTTAAAATATTTTTTAATAAAATAAAAATAAAAGTAAGAATGTATAATACAACACTAAGAGTGAATCTTAATGTCAACTATGGACTTTTTGGGTGATGACGATGTGTCAATGTGGGTTAATCAGTGGTGACAAATGTGCCACTGTAGTGGGGGATGTTGGTAATGGGGGAGGCTGTGCATGTGTGGGGGCAGGGGAGATATGGGAACTCTGTACCTTTCAATCAGTTTTGCTGTGAACTTAAGAGTGCTCTAAAAAATAATCCATACAAATTAATTAAACATTAAAAAAAAGAAGGTGAAATAAGTATAAGATCCATATACACACAGCTTGGAGGTGTATCATAGCTTCATAGAAAGCTTTATTGTGTCACTTTTCAGAGCTCCCCCTACTTTCTGGTCCCTCTAGATGTTTCTCATTTCCTGGGTCTTTCCTTTCTTGTCCTCCAGCCTGAAGTCTGGGGCTCATTACCCGTCTCCACTGTGGACCTCTGTGACTGCATCTGGGACAAGCTGCAGACTGACGTTAAAATGAAAAGATCAGTAGGGTTCACCCCACTTTTGGGACACTACTGTTCTAGGGAAGGAAAGGTTTCCTCCCTCAGAATATTAGGTGGCTCTAGGCATTCTGCTACAGGACTGATTGGGATGAGACAGGAGAAAACGGACATAATAAAAAACAATGTATTTCCACATGCTTTGAGATTCATGAGTTTCATCTCCTGTTTCTTGAGCCTGAAGTTGAGGACTTCTCCTAGAGCTGTTTCTATTGGCGCCAATACCCACTTTTGTGTTTAGAGCTGCCTGGATTCCACGACAGGAAACACTGGGGGAAAAATGGTAAGTTCACCATCATCAGCACTATGGTGCTGTTTAAACAAATAAAGGGAAATTTGCATTGAATGCTTTTATTAGAAAAAAAGACACGTTGAATAACATTGGCTATGTTTTATGATTTCTGTTCTCTGAAACAATTATGATATTTTTCCATTTTCTACCTTCTTTCCAAGACAAACTTAATACATGCCACTGCTCTACTTCTTGTATGTAATCTTTGATTTGATGGAAAACTACTGATTTATCCACTGTCTCCCTGTAAGAATGCTTATGATATCAACCACTAGTGAAACCTGAAAAATAAAGATAAGGGAATCTGAACAGAGCTATTCACTGGGGGAAACAAACCTATTCCTACGCAGTTATTAGAGGGAAATAAAACAATTACAGAAATAAAAAAATATATATATAAGGACCCATTAAAAACTTTTACTAATTCAAAAAAAAAAAAAAAAGAAAGCAAGAAAGCTTTCCTTACTCTAATCTGAACTTCCACACTAAGACTGGAAAAAGAAGAGATAAAGAATCCTAAATCAAGCAGAACAAAAGAAATAATAAAGGTAAGAGTGGAAATCAATTAAATTGATTTGAACAATCTATTAATCCAGTCTCCTTTAATAATAGCAAAACTTAAAATATTTAGATATAAACTGAACAAGAAATGTTCAAAATCTATGAAAAAATATTTATTTATCTAGCTAGCAATTAAATTTATTAAGATGACATTGGAAATTATAGGTTTCAAGTGTACATTTCTATAATCATCTCTATATTGCATTGTGTGTTCACCACCCAGAATCAGTTCTCCTTCCATCATCATATATTTGACCTCCTTTTCCCTCTTCTACCACCCCTTACCCTCTGGTAACTGCTGAACTGTTGTCTGTGTCTATGAGGTTTTGTTTCTTTATTTGTTTTTCTTGTTTCTTTGTTGCTTTCAGGTTTATAATATACACAGTGGACTATTACTTGGCCATAAGAAAAGATGAAATACTGCCATTGTGACAACATGGATGGATCTTGAGATTATCATTCTAAGCAAAATAAGTCAGATAGAAAAAGGCCTGAACCGGAATATGGGAATGGAAAAAGTAAGCTGAAGAAAATGGAATACTCTAAATATCAAACTTTCTTTTACATAAACTTAAGGGAAAAGTCAAGAACCATAAGAGGAAAATTTTTTAAGTTCCTGAAATGTAAATACGTACATTTGAGCAAATTGATATATACTATGTTCTTGGGCAGAAAAAATTAACATTGTAAAATGTCAATCTCTATAAGTTAAAACAAAAACAAAAACAAAAACAACAGAGGTAATCGAAATCAAAAGCTGGTTCTTTCTCTGAATAAATAAACATAATTAATAAAAGTCTAGTAAGACTGGTAAGAAAAGAAAATACAGAAGACACAATTAACAGTATCAGGAGCAAAAAAGAGGATATAATCAGTGACCTTACAGATATTAAAAGGATAATAATGGAATACTACAAACAACTCTACATAGATAAATTTGTCAACTTAGATAAAATAGACCAATACCTCAAAACCCACAAATTACTAAACTACAACCAAGATGACATAGGCTACAAGAATACCTCTAAACTATTAAAGAAATTGAATTCATACTTAAAATCCCTCCAAATAAGAAATCTTCATACCCAAATGGTGTCACTAGCAAATTCTACAAATATTTAAGGAAGAATTAATAGAAATTGTACACAATCTTTTCTACAATATAGAAGTCAGCACACAGTTTTGGTGAAAATGTTTGCAAATCAAATATCTAATACACATGTCTTCAGAAACTATAAAGAACTCTAAAAAACAATCAACCCAATGAAAACTTAGGCAAGATATTTGAATATAAAATTCAACAACAAAGACATATGAATAGCAAATGAGCTCATGGAAAGATGCTCAATATCATTAGGCATTAGAGAAATGCAAAATAAAATCACAATAATGTATTAGCACATATCCATTAAAATGTTGAAAATGAAAAAGGCTGATTAAACTAAGTGTTGGAGATAAAGCAACTGAAACTCCCATATCCTGTTGGAGGGAATACAAATTGGTATGATCATTTTGAAAAACAGTTTGGCAGTTTTTAAAAAAGTTAAATATGCCTTAGTCATATGTCTCAGCCATTCCTCTCTTCATTTATACTTCTCCACCCCTCAAATGAAAACATATCCATCCACATAAAGGCTTGTAGAGTGTTCACAGTGGTTCTCTACTTGTAATTACCAAACACTGGGAACAACCCAAATACCTGTCAACAGGTGAGTAAATATATAAAAGGAATAATAATAGTCAATGAACTATTGATACACAACTGTATGGGTGATGTCAAAATTACTATGTTGAATGAAAGAAGCCAGACCAAAAAGTCTCCTTTATGATTCCATTTATAAGGTATTACAGAAAATGAAACTGACTTATAGTAAACAAAAGCATATCAATGCTTGTTTGGGGATAAGGAAGTAGGGACGGGTAAGAAGGGGAAACTCTAAAAGGGCATGAGGAATCTTTTTGGGATGATGGGTATGGTCACCATCTTGATTTGTGGAATGGTTTTTAGGATGTACATTTATGTTAAAAACTTGTCATTTTTTTAAAACCAAAAAACAGGTGCAGTTTATTGCATGCCAATTATATTTTATTAAAACTGTTAAAAGACTTTAGAAATAAATTTATATTCACAAAAGTAATTCAGAGACTCCAAAAAATCTGTCCTGCATGCCTATAATAGAAACCCAAATTCTCACTCCTTCTGATGTTTAGTTTGCATGTTAAGTAAACACCAGAGCAGTATCTTCTCTTGGTGGAAAAAAGCTGGGAAGATGGAGTCACATGAAGTGAGTTTCAGATTTTGATGGGAATTACACATAGCTCACATAACTGCTAGAAAATAAGAGTACATAATGTATGTTTTGACAGTATCCCATCGACAGCAAAAAACTATTAAGCATTAGTCATTTGTATTTGCCGTGTTACATTTTTGATGTTACAATTATGAATATATTTAATGGGTAAGAATTATTCTCAATAGGATATACTGAAGGGTAGAAATAAAAACATCTATTATTTGGTGATTATGTTTGTAGCCTTTCCAGTGAAATTTGATCATAATACATAGTTTAGTTAGTATCCTAATGGTCAATTCACATCCTAAATTGCCACGTTTCTATATATGCCTACAGTTATATATTGGTTAAAAGGATATAAAAACATGGAGCTGTATCTGAAAATATGTATTTCTATATTTTTCCTAGGAATAAATAGATACCCTTTATCTCTGAATAACAGGACAGAGATTAAAACGTACACTAAATAAAATAATTTCATTTTTTTCTTAGTGTTTTTGAGTACAGATCACCAAATTCAGACTCCGTAGTATGATATAAAGACGTTCCATTACTTTACCCGATACTCTTAACATTTGGCAATCCTTAATGTAAAATAAACAAAACAAAACAAAATGGAAACTTATAAAAATAATAAATTTGAATACCCTAGTCTAAAAGAATTGGAAAAGCACTCAATTAACTAGTGTTTCTAAGAATTCCTTGTACATAGTAGATAATCCATAAAATTTTGTGGAAGAAAGAGAAGAAAGAAGGTGAGAGTAAAGGAAAGAGGGAAAGGAAAGGGAAGAGAGGAGAATGCTTAAAATTGTGATTCCAGAAATGTTATGGATACTTAAGAGGTAATCATTTTTGTCAATCCTCAATATTTGTTGTTTACCTAAAATTTAAATTTAACTGGATATCTTGTATCTTATCTGGCAACCTTATCTACTGCCCCGAACTCCATCTAGCCACCCAAAATTGAAAAAACAAAAGAAAAAAACAGATAAAACCTTAGTGAGTCTACTGATCTGCCATGTTTGAGAGGCACTCATTTAAAGAATTTGGTCTGAAGAATACGTGTGTGTGTATATGTGTATGTGTATGTGTGTGTTTACTGACACAGATTTTATGAACATTAGCAAAGGCATAAGGAGAAGAGCATTCCCTGGAAGACACTGGGTGATAATTTGAATTTTTATCAATTATTTCAAGAACAACAACTTAATTATTGGGCACCAACCTAACACAGGCCCTGTGTTAGGTGCTGGGAGCACAGTCTAAAATAAGAGACTGGCATATACCACTAAGATTGCATCTAGATATGATTGTGAGTAGATATTATGATATAGTAAGAAGGCAAACTCTTTATCCCAATAAAGATCTTTTCTATTCCAATAATAAAGAGCTGGAATGGGAAAAGACACCTTTGATATTATATTTCTAAGGTACATTAAAGCATACCATGCTTTACTTGGAGTAGAGATCATAACACAACTAAGAATCAGAAGTCAGCATATAAAAGTATCTAATTAAACAGCACTGAACTGTTAAATTCAAGTATGGGGAGATGATTATGGCATCATTGTTGGTCTTGACAATGTGGTGTACTGGGCATAGAAAATGGATTATCCTGTAGCTTTATCTGCTCCAAATACACCTTTCATTGGGACAGAGCCAGATTTTGTAAAAGCCTACATAATGACTCCTTCTAAAACATCTCTTCCTGAAAATTCTATATAAGTCAACCTTACAATGATGTGTAGGTCATCTCGAATGGAAAATGTATAGCTGTAACTTTCTTGTTTTACTATCTTGTTAAATAATCATTGCTTGATTAAATCTAATATATAAATAATTACTTCCATTTCTTAGCTTCACAGAGACCTCAAGGAGGTTCCTTCAGAAAAAGGGAGGACATGACTTTGATGAATGTTGTATTTGGAATGGGATTCTGAGTTTTAGTGTTATGATGATCAGAGCTAGCAAAATGTCACATTGCCCCTATTTCTAACCATCTGTCAGTTGTTGAGATTGCTGAAATCACTTTTATTAAAGTATTTTCTTCTTCAGTCCCTCACTATGTGCATTGATAATTTTTAGGTCATTCTATATAATTCAACTTTCTGAAAATTTCTTTGTTTTGAATGTATTAAAAGTTCCTTCCTAATATAAGTTATTCCATTTTTGACAGCTGTGGAGAAAGTAGCTGAGATCTGGTACAAAAATATGTTGGTTTTTTTTTGTCACAAATGGAGAGAAATTTGTGAGAATATTAATTTAAAGTTTAAAAATATGCTGTCATCATGTTTTAAAACTATGGATTTTTTTTAAAGCTATGGATTTACTAATAATAAATTACTTTCATTCCAAAATTGAATTCTGCTAAAAATAGACAGCTTTATATAATCTAAATATTTACTTATTAAATTGTTACAAAAGTAAGTTTTCAAGTTTAAGTAATATGGTCTTACAATTATGTAGTTGTGGTAGAGGATTCAAGTGAGTATATTATAAAATACTGTACAGTATGTCAGCTCTAACTGTAAATTACCCTTAGTTAAAAAATAGCTTCTCTCCTAAACACAGATCAATATAGTGTTTATTGTGATTTGGTGTTTTTATTGCTAAAAATATTCCTACTACATAAATCATCCTCAGCCTTTGCCATATCACAGAAGGTGCTTTTAGTTAAAGCATTTCAAAGAACAAAGAAAGAAATATCAAATGATGCCATTTTAATAAATGAAGGAGTACAAATCTATGCATCGTTGTATAGTTATGACATGGCTAGAAATTTCAGAGAATGACTCAGTGCTTTTTGGGAAGTGAGAATATTTTAAACTGTGACAAAACGGCAAGACTAGGATCATTATCTTACACTAAAGTCTAGATGGCTACCTTAAAATATTTAGGCATCATGAAACTAAAAATTGTATGCTGGTTAGATAATGACAACAACTATTTTGGCCCACTAATGCATGCCATATAGGATATCAATGAATGCTATTATATTGGACACAAAATTTATAGCTCAACTGTAAAACTATATAAAACTAAAACATTATTCATTCATGTCTACGTCATTCAACAAATATTTGTTGGCCACCTATTATGTGCATACAGAAGTTCTTCCTTAACAGACCTTAGAGTCTACTGGAAATGGCTAAAGAGGTTAAAGAATCCTAGTAGAAATGAGATGAGTTGCACAAGAAGATATGTGCAGGGTAAAGAGAGCTGGCGGTGACCAATGACCTAGCTTGCCAGGGACAGTACCAGTTTATGCCTGATTTCCTGTCAAAATTATTCCTAGTGCCCCATTTCACTATAAAACATGTCCTGGTTTGGTCAATATATTATATGGTCACCCTTGTCTTCAGTAACATAAAATATTACATTATAGAGTAATTCTGTCTATAGTATACTTCTCTAGAGACTAGGGGTATAGTCTTAAGTTTAGTGTGTATGAAGTTAGTGCTTAAATAACCTCATGTCACCGATTTACTCAATGGATTCTCAAGTGAAGATGATGAGACTTGACACTGAGGTAACACAGCCCAAGAGGCCTGAATCAGCCACATCCATCAAGATGACTACTGTGGACAAAATATGTGTGTCCCCACACAAAATTCATATGTTGAAAGTCCTAATCCCCAATGTGACTTCATTTGGAAAGAGCCCTTAAGAAGGTAATTAAGGTTAAAGAAGGTGATTAAGGTTAAATGAGGTCCAAAGAGTGGAGCCCTAATTCAAAAGGATTAGTGTCCCTTTAAGAGGGACCAGAGAATGCTCTGTGTCTGTGTCTTTCATTCTCACTCTTGCTCTAGTCTCACTCACTTTGCATGCACGCACCAAGGAAACGTTATGGGAACACACAGTAAGAAGGTGGAGAGCAATGCAAGGGGTGAGTTCTTACCAGACATCAACCCTAATGGCACCTTGATCTTGGACTTCCAGTCTCCAGAACTGTGAGAAAATAAATGTCTGTTGTTTAAGGCCCCAGGCTCTGGCACTTTGTTATGGCAGCCCAAAGAGGCTAATATAATTCATTCCTGCTCAGACTGTTACACCGAAGGGTCCAGCTCAACCAAGATTTCTGGGACCTCTTTACCTAAGACCGAACCAAGTAAGAAAATGAAAAGATGATTCAGGGGTAATAATTTCACATATGCATATGGAAATCTGTGCATTTAACTCAACAAGACAAGATAATCAGATTTGGGATTTTAATTCCTTTGGAAGGGAATATCTCTGGACTTTAATTTATAAGACGTTTTAATCTTTGAACTTTCATTTCTCACTGGGAACTTAAAAAACGTAAGAAGATTTATAGTCAAATTTGGGGAATATCTAAGCTACTGTGATTTTGCTATTTAAGTTGTTCTTTTATTTTAATATTTTTGTTCATTCTGATTGCAGAATACCTGATGGACTCTATTAGCCAATGTATGCGGACAGGGTTTGGGATGGGAAATAAAATGTATTCACCACCTTGAATACAGAGTGGCCTTGGGATCAGTTAAAGCAATTCATTGCTGACCCACTTCAGAATCTTTGGGTGCAACATCTGTGTTGCTTATCAGTGGTCAGAGGGACACACAGAGAAGCAGTGGGGTGCTCATGAGGATGAGAGAAAGAATGTTCTGAGACCAGAGTTACCCCTCAGGGGTATAACCACACACCTAGTTATGTACAGGCTCACTGGATGACTCCAGTGGTTCCAGAACACAAAACACTGCAGAGGCACCGCGGGCTTCCGTGCAGACATGGCCAAGTCCAAGAACCACACCACACACAACCAGTCCTGAAAATGGCAGAGAAACGGCATCAAGAAGCCCCGATCACAAAGATATGACTCTCTTCAGGGAGTGGACCCCGAGTTCCTGAGGAACATGCAGTTTGCCAAGAAGCACAGCAAGAAGGGCCTGAAGGAGAGGCAGGTGAACTTCGCCAGGGCCATGAGTGCAGAAGCTTAGGCTATCCAGGCCCTCCTAAAGCCCGAGGAGGTCAAGTCCAAGATCCCACAGGGAGGCAGCCACATGCTCAATCGGCTTGCCTACATCACTCACCCCAAGCTTGAGAAACGTGCTCTTGCCACATGCAACGCTCAGGCTCTGGAGGCCAAAGGCCAAGGCCAAGGCCAAGGCTCAAACCAAGGACCCATGTGCAGCTGCCACTGCATCTCCGCCTCCAGCTCAGGCTCAGGCTCTGGCTCCCAAAGGTGCCCAGGCCCCCATGAAGGCCCCAGAGCACAGGCCTCTGCTGACACGCAGCTGGAAGAACCGGTGTGACCCCTGGGCTGCTGTCTGCACGGGGCTGGGGACCTCCTGTGCTATTTGTACAAATAAACCTGAGGCAGGATCTATCAGATGAACAAACCAACAAACAAACAAACAAAAACACTACAGAGGGTTAGCTAAGGAAACTTCCTCTTCTTTTCTTATGTTTCCTTAGAGATGGAGGTAGGGTGACCCTCTGCGCCACTCTAATCCTTTACACTTCACAAGGGAAGGTGAAGTGACAGACTAATCTCATTGGTAATTTTGGTGAGAATGAAACCTAGAGCATTCCCATCTGTTTGTGAACAAACTGCTTGCAAAGAAACTTTTCCTCAGGTTCTCCAAGCTCCAAGCCTTACCTGAACAGCCTCCTTCATTGGGGATAAACCTGTGTCCAGGTTGTCTGTAACTGGGAGGTAAATCTACCTAATTCTGGGGTGCTGCTAGAAGGCACTTTTGTGTCTTTCACCAAGCAATGTCCTTCCTATGTGCAGGAAAGGTTTTATTTTGATCTCTCCTTTGCCTTACTTTTTTGTTTTCTCAATTTGGTTAAAGATTGGATAAGGAATAAGATGATATTGATTAGGTCCCCTCAAAGATCCCAGTGATGACCTGAGGTTCTTTGTATACTCCTAAATTATTAAGACCATTCAGATATAATGAATGAAAATTATCACCTACTAATAGTCACATTAAATAACACTGTTGTTTTATAAACAGAATTAAATGACTTATAAGTAATGAAACAAGCAACTTAAAAGTAATTATTTAAAACTAGTTTGGTGCTGAAAGCAAGGTCATTTTGTGATCGCTTTGCCTGATATAACTTATCATTAAAAATATTAAGCTACATTACTGCAGGAAAGTGGGGAAGCACAGATAAATCAAATATTAAATAATAAGATTTGGGATTCTGGGACTGAATTTTTAAATTTAGTCTCAAAATTGTATTAAAATTACAAAGCATTTTGAATTCATACTGAAAATAGCTTCTGGTCCATCTTTCTATAATAGCAATAATCACCCTGATTTCATTTGTTTTATACTGAATGCTAACTCAAGTGGGGTTATATAGTCATTTTAAGCCATTCAGACTGGTCAGTTTTGGGTATTATTGCCAAGGTGGTTAGAAAGTTACTAAAGCCTTTCTGCTTGCATTTTTACATTATTTTAAATAAAAATATGCAGTTCTCCATTTTCAAGAATCACTCTTCTAACTCTTGCTTGAGCTAATTTGTCAGAAGTTATGACTGATCCATCTACATTCTGTATCACCCAGATGCACTGTCTAAATTGGCAAGATAGCTGGTGCATATGAGAATAATCTGCAATCCATGAAACTCAACAAAATTATTTGGATTGTTTTTTTAGGAAACAGAACAAAGATAATCCAGAGTGAAGGACCCAGCACTGAATTTTAGAAATCTCCATGGATTTCTTTTCCCCATTATTGTCACTGCTCTCCTGGCATTCCTGTCCTATGGCCCGTGGATGCTCATGACAATCAGGCACAAAGAGACTGACGATCATAGTAGAAAAAGTAAAAAGCGCAACTACTTTGGAATGGGGCCAATATCAATACAACTATTGCACTGTAGAGGGGTTAAAACACTCTCAGGGATGAGGCATGAGACTTTGGACCAGTCCCTAACTCCTTGGGAATCTCAGTTTCCCAACTATAACACAGGAATGATACAACTCATGGGAGTGTTATCAGGATTTAATGAGATAATGCTTGTGAAGAGTTCAGTTCAGTGCTCAGTGCCTGGTCAGTGCTGATACATATTATTTAAAGCAAATTTAAATAAAAGCCCTGGTAATTATTAATTACATAACAATGAATATCTGTATAATGAGAAAGTTACCTGAAAAGGTTATTATGAGGAACAGAATGATGAGTACAAAGAGTAGATTTAGGGTTTGACATCACAGTGAGACCCAGTGGTGATGCCCGTGATGCTACTGCTGCTTCCCAAGTCATAATGACCATGTAAGTCAGTAAAAGGCTTGTATAAAAGAAGAGTGAATGAATAACAAAGAAATGAATGATGAATGAAAGAATGGATGCTGTTATGGGCGATCATATAGCTGATTAGAGTAAAAATTAGGATCTAAAGATTATGAAGTATAAAAACAAACATCAAAGTCAACTTTCATCATCTGTCCTTTTTGCTATAAAATTTGTTTTCCTGATTCTATCAGAAAGGGGTGAATGGGACCAGATAAAGAATTAGCTGCCCTTGGATTAAAACCACCCACCTTCTGTTTATGTCAATAAAGTTTATCTGAACACTGGCTCACCCATTCACTTATATACTGTTTATGGCTGCTTTCTGCCACAAGGTAGAGTTGTAGTTGCATCAGAGACCTCATGGCCTGTAAGTCTACAATAGTTACTACCTGGCCCTTTACAGGAAAAGTTTGCAGATCCCCAGAGTAGATGATGGTGGGGGGAAATTTATGATTCATAATCCACTGATCAGTGTAACAAATTCTCTTTAAAGATATGCTTAATTATGTTGAAGTTGAAATGACCTCTGGAATCTATTACTTATACCTCTCGCTCCTATTTTATATCCCACTGGAAAGTAACAAGTTCTTTTTCCTCCTAAAAGTCATTAAAATCTTAGACAATCAACCAATCCTGCATAAGGTTTTTAGCAGAAAGAATACAGTTAGATTTGGCAAAATTACACTGAAGCAAATTTATTCTTTGCCAATTAAAGCTCTTAGAATATTTAAAAGCTCCTGAATTTATTAATTCACATTTCTATTAAAGCTGTATTGACGGTAACTGGCATCACTTCCATGTAACAAGGAAAACTTTTAGAAGATTCCAACCCATATCTGTAACTGATGATTCTGCTTCATTGGGCAGCTACTGCCCATTAGTTTAATCCAATAAACTGAAGTGTGTCTTCTTTCGTCCCTCTCCCCACACCCAATTTAATCATAGCTGTGTTCTTTCACAGCTTGACCTTTCAGCAACAACTGTGTCATTGAAACAAGCTAAATGATTCAGACTATTTCTAACAGGGATCTCATCCAGTAACAATCTGAAAACACAGATCATGCTCCCTCACCATGCCAAGCATAATAGCCATCCTTGTGGTGCTTTTACTGGACAAGTCCTTCTGTCTTTTCCAAATAAGGTCACCTCATTAAAGGGTCAACCTCTCCCTGGAGTGATGTTGTCCTACTTTCCCCTTCCAACCATAAATAAGCCTGTAGATGAATGATGGGCACGACACTTAAAAGCTTGCCACCCAAGATTCAGAGTTAGATTCCAAATGATTTCCCTCTTAAATATGGAAAAGGATGAAAATTCAGAGAAGAGTAGAGATACACATCACTAAAATCTGGCACAGATCACCATTGAAAAGCTATATTGATTATAATGTCACAATCATACAGGATACTAAACAAAGTTTTGGAAAAGGATGGTATGGTGCCACACAAGATGCAAGGCATGGTACCATACCTTTAGGGACTTCTCAAAACCATTTCTTCAGCATTGACTCACATGATTCTTTCTCACAATTCTGTAATTTGGAAAACATATATGATGCTATTATATCATTCAACACATCAAACTCACATATACTTACTGGGGAGTCATGAAAATAATAGCAATTCATAAGTTCAGGAATGGAAAAGTTTTTATGGTTCCCAATTACTTGTATGTTCTTCCTCTAAGAGGATATGGTAGCTTGTCTCAATTGCTTCCTTCCCTTTGAATAGATCTGGGCTGGTCTGCAACTGTTTTGACCAATAGAGTACATGGGCCAGTGAGGCTGTGCTAGTTCAAGGCCCAGCCTTTAAGAGGACTGCAAGTTTCCTTTCTGTCTCCTCGGAACTGTAAGCTGCCATTTAAGAAGTCCAGGCTCTTCTGCTGGAGAGAGAAGCCATATGGGGGAACAATGAGGCACCAGACACATAAGTGAAGAAGCCATCTTGCACATCCAGCCCAGCTGAGCCTTCAGCTAACATCAACCTCTTCTGCTATATGGCTGTAACTGTTACAAAGACCCTATGCAAGAACTGCCCAACTACGTCAAGTTAACCCACAGAACTAGGAAAAATAATAAATGGCTGTTATATGCCACTAAGTTTTGGGGTGGTCTGACTCACAACAACAGATAAGAAAGCCAGAAATGTATGCATTCCCACTCTGTTACATATGCGTATTTTGTAGTACTTGATTGGGACACGACTCCACCCTATTGATATTGGCCTTGGACAAGTAACCAATGGGATATAACAGAGTGCTATATACTACAACTCAGTAGGAGTTGTAACAGCCATCCAGCTATTTCTCTTTTCCCTCTTTCATAGGAAGGTCATGTCCTAGATGTGTGCTATCTTTTCACCCTGAAGCCCACTATGAAACAGAGACACAGAACAGAGCTGATTTGAGCTTATTCATGCTAGCTCTAAACCACAGTCAAATGTAACGTAAGAGAGAAATAAACCTTGGCTGTTGCAAGCCACTGACTTGGGATTTTTTGTTCTACAGAATACACTGGTGAGAGTTGTCTTTACAATGCCATCAGAAAAATCCCACAAACGTGGGCATTAGGCCAACTTTAGAGAAAGTTATTTAGAAGGAAGGGTAGATCAGATCTTTTCCGTTCAGTTTCACAGAGATTGGACCCAGAAGTATTATGGGTGACTGACATTCTGCTAGAGGCCAGACATTCAAAATGAGGATATCACTCATCCAAAGAGGCTATGGTCTGGTGCAGGGATTGCTATTTTTCTGTAAAGGCCCAGAGAGAAAATATTTTAGGCATTGTACACCAAGAGGAAAGGATATTATGTAGCTATGCATATAACCATTTAAAATGTGGCAAATTAAAAATTAAAAGAAAACAAAACAAAACAAAAAACATTTCTAGCTCTCAAGTTATATGAAAGTAGATGGCAGGCCAGAGAAGGCCTGTGGACTGTAGTTTGTTAACCTCTGGTCTAGTGGTTGAGACTGGAACATAAATAGATGTTTCCAGTGTGATCTAATGTGCATATGATACGTGTGTTACGCAAGGACCTTTTTGAAGCTTAGAGAATACACATAATTTAATCAGGGATTTTAGAAAAGATTTCCCAAAGGAGAGAATGCCTGAGTGAATCTTGAATATCAAGTAAGTGTCATGGAGTAACTGGAGAAAAAGGTAGAAAGGATGATATGATTGCATGAACAAAGCCACAGAGTTTTTTGAAACGACAGGACATGTGCAGGTAAATTATATTTCCTTCTATTAGCACAAAAGTATCAAATAACACGAAGAAAGTACCCAAAACTTCACAATGTAACTTGTCCAGCTTTGCTATCTATTGACACCATATAAACAGATACCTACAAACTCAGGTACCTTAGCCAGCTCGGGCTGCCATAACAAAACACCATAGCGTGGATGGCTTAAACAACAGAAATTTATTTTCTCACAGTTTTGGAGGGTGGGAAGTCCAAGATCACGGTGCTGGCAATTTAATGCCTACAGAGGACTCTGCCCAGCTTGCAAACAGCCGCCATTTCACTGTGTCGTCACATAGGGGAGAGAGGGAATGAATTCTGTGGTGTCTCTTATTATAAGGACACTAATCTTATTGGATCAGGACCCCGCTTTTATTACCCCATTTAACATTAATCACCTCCTTATAGGCCCTGTTTCCTAATACAATCAATTGGGGGTTAGGGCTTCAACATATGAATGGGGGTGGGGCATAATTCAGTCCACAGCAATAGGTACTCCTATGATGTATATGATTTTTACATAATAATTTAGTTCTGCAGTTCCTTTCCTTCTTCTTCATATATCCAAACTTGTGAAGTCTCTTGCCTTGAGAGACAACCTTACATCTTTATCATCCCACTTGGAAACTACTGACACTGGTTAGAAAAATATTCGACCAGCATACTTCTACACTTAATCAAAATAGGATCCTCTCAACTAACACAATTCTCTAGCTTCAATTAGGAAGACTCAGAATGATGAACAGTTATTAAAGCCAGGGTACCAGGGAGCAAATTTGCAATATTATCACGTCCACCTACAGATTCCACGGCAATGTCCATTATCCACATTTATCATCATGTTGGATTTCAGAAACAATAAAGGCTAATGCTGTTCAAATAAGTAAGTGCTTGCTTCAAAACTGGATCTTTTTCCTACTTGTCCAGTTTTTTTTTTTTTTTTTGAAACTGCATTCCTTTTTGTACACTAAACCAAGTCATCTGTTTTGACAGGATTTTCTTCTCTAACAGTTGAGACAAGGTGCTATGGATAGAAAATAAACATTCTAGATAGGAACAATACATTCTGTTATCTGATATTTTGGCAACCAAAAATTTCTATTAAATTGCACCTCTAGGCTTTGTTTATATAATGATGCTTGATTTCCTGGGGGCATTTCAAAGTTCTGATGAGCTTACTGAATAAATATGAAATTGTTATTTCTTGATGTAACAGCATGTAGATTATGTTTTATTCAAGTTCTATAGAAACGGATGATGTCTCTATGGATTTTTTTGTGATAATATTCCAGACTGGTGTCCTTCATTTAAGAGAGACGGTGACAAATTTCCGTTGAAATAAATTAATGATTCCATTTCTACTGATATGTCATTGTAAATAAGAATGATAAATATAAATCACATTTCCTTTAAATAAGGGGCTGGCAAAATGCAAAAATTTACCAAAAAAGTATCGTTTCCCATCCTCACTACTCTTTTAAACTAATAAAATATGGCTCTGATCTCTGTTATGCAAAAAACATTAAATTGAATAACTATTAATATCCAATGCCAGGTTCATTCTGAAAACACTGATTGAACACCTACAATGCACAGGAATTGTGACTGAATAAGAGATGGTCCATTCCTAGAAGTCATAGTACAGCAAAAGTCACAGTACACATATGAAAAATTGTACTTAATTTTAAAATACGCTAATTGCATATACTATTTTAACAGGGATAAGTCCTGGTAGAGTAGATATGTCAAAATACAATAAGTAAAATTAAAAGGTAATAAAAATTTTCTAATCATTATAATATATAATATTACACACACACACACACACACACACACACACACACACACTACCCTTTTCTGGGGGAATAGGGCAATTAAAATAACTGCTTGTTGGAGGAGTGGTCAGGAAAATTCATTCAGCTACCAAAGATTATTGTTGTGAAATATTAAGGGAGCTTTTAATGAAAAGCCTCTGTGATTTCATGATTCTAGGACACTCTAACAAAATAAAGAAGTAGAAGAAAATGCTTTAAATACACTTTAAAGTATTATTCACAGAGTGAGATTAATACTATTTCATATCCAATATAAGAATTCATTAACAGTGCTTCTCAAATTCCAAATGCATACAGATCACTTGGGAATCTCAACAAATTTGCATATTTCAATTCAGTAATTCATTAAAAAAATAACTATTTTGCTTTCTCAACAAATTCACTTTGATTATTAAGACATTCACATAATCTCAACCCTTAGGAGAAAAACAAAACAAAACAAAGACATTGTACCCAAGTGACTAGGTATTTTAGGCCAGTCATTCTCAAAGGGTCCTCCACATACCATCAATGTCAACATCACCTGGGAACTCACTAGAGATGCTAATTCATTGGCCTCACCTAGACCTACTGAGTTGGAAACTGGGCGTGCTGCCCTGGAATCTGTATTTTAACAAGCCTATAGTGATTCTGATGGCCAATAATGTTAGGGAACCACTGTTCTCAGCAATGCCTGCTTGGGAAGGGAGTTACTACTGATGATTGCACAATTTATTAAAGTCTTGGACCCTGAGACCAGCAGGTAATGTCACCTTACCCCTCACCACAAGACAAACCAAGAGTCCTTGGATCTCACTCCCTATTGATTGTCATTCAGTAGGTCTGTGATGAATTTGGGAATCTATTATTTTAAACTTGCATAGGGGCACATTTTAAACTCATTAATCCAAAGACTATTTGACTTAAATGAGTGTGAGGGGGGATTTTTAATGCCCCAACTATTATGTATGGGAAATATGTTGCAATTCTTCCCTATAAATAGGAGACAATCTGTGTTTATTAGTTCATTCATAAGCATCTTTTAACTTTTAAAACAAATATGTTTCTATTTGAAATACATATTCTGCAGGTTAAACTTATTCTTTCCTCAAATAATTTATTATGACATGTGGCTGATTTTATCTTCTCTCTTCTAAAAATATTCCACCAGTTTTTTAAAACTGGATGGCTCAAGAAAACTCCTGTGATTTTTATTTGCTTCTTTGTGCCTTTTGTGAAATTTACCAGGATGCACAATGAAGAAATGCTACTTCTTTCTTCTGGAAAAACAAGTGTTACAAAAAATTGAACACAGAATTTTGGTCAGAAATATTATGCCCTTTGTTCTGAACTAAATATTTACAACTTACTGATTTAAGTTTTTAAGTTTGGTTTATTTTAGTTTAGCAGCTACTTCATACTGGTGGCTCAAATTGAACCTCTGATCAACAAAAATCTTTTTAAAGAAATCTCTTAAATAAATGGTTTCTCAAAAAGATTTTCCATGATATAGTTGAACAGTTAGTTTTAAACCATCAATGCTAGTTTTTACTCTTATAATATCGATAGTACGACTTTATATCAAAATTATTTTAAAATTTCTTTTTTGTGTAGAATTAATAGATATTTCCTAGTTTTCTTTTGTCCACCCCCTTTTATTTTTTGATTCCCTAAAAACAGACATTCTCATTATTTTCACCACTGCCTGTGTTCCAATGAAACTTTATTTACAAAAATAAGTGGTAGGCTGGTTTGGCCATGAGTGGTTTATCAAGCCCTAATCTAAAACAAATTTGTTCATAGATATAAAGGAGAACATAGTCGTACACACACACACACACACACACACACACACACACACACACACACGAGGTCTGACAATTAAGTTCCCAAACTTGTTGCAATTATGCTACTAACCTTTTTTGGTATCAGAGGAATTATTCATTATGAATTTGTACCAACTGGACAAACAGTTAACCAAGCTCAATATTGGGAAGTGCTGAAAAGGCCGTGTGAAAAAGTGAGATGACCTGAACTTTTCTTCAACAATTCATGACTCTTGCATCACCACAATGCACCAGCTCACACGGCACTGTCTGTGAGGGAGTTTTGAACCAGTAAACAAATAACTGTATTGGAACACCCTCCCTACTCACCTGATCTGGCCCCCAATGACTTCTTTCTTTACCCAAAGATAAAGGGAATATTGAAAGGAAAGCATTTTGATAACATTCAAGACATCAAGGGTAAAATGACGGCAGCGCTGATGGCCATTCCAGAAAGCGTTCCAAAATTGCTTTGAAGGTTGGACTAGGTGCTGGCATTGGTGCCTAGCTTCCCAAGGGATGTACTTTTAAGGTGACCATAGTGATATTCAGTAGTGAGGTATGTAGCACTTTTTCTAGTATGACTTTGCAAAGGTAATTGTTCAACTGTGTGTGTGTGTTCTTCCTTTAAATAATAACTTTTATGTAAACATTATATGCAACAATTTTATAAATCTTTAAATCCAAGGAAATCCACAAATTTAAGAGAATATGAAAATGATTTCCAAGGTATCGAAGTTTAGTAAATTTTTACATTAGCTTTGTCAATGCATTTCATTGTTTCCCAGAGTATTTTGTTTGCGCATGACAGAATGTAAACAATAAAAGCAATGCCAGAAAAAAAATCAGAAGACCTTTGCTACAGTATCATCAGTATACTACACTGAACAATGGACCCGGTATTTCAAGAACAGAATTTACCTTAACAGAAAATCTGAGAAGGAAAGGCGAGCAGGGTATCCGTATCTGATGATCTTCACCATCTCCAGGACCCCAATATATTGTAGCTGGGCAGACACATAAAAATTATCAAAAGTATCTGGCAGCTTTGAGTTATTGGGCTTGATGCAATGAATAAAGTGTGGAGAGCACTTCTGAAGTTTTCCAATAATATCCGTTAGAGATTTCTAAGGAGAGAAGTAAAACCAAACTGATTCTCCAAAAAAGACACTGACTAAAAACATAAAGCAGTTTTTAAATAAAAGTCTTTATCTTCCATCCATGACTTATTCAATTTATCGTGCATTCACTCACTGTGTGTGTGTGTGTGTGTGTGTGTGTGTGTGTGTGTGCGTGATTTTTCTGAAAGTACTCAGGGGTCAAAAATGGGGAAAATTCTATGTAAACCCTCTACAGTTGATATAATCAAAATTTAAGTTTTGAAATCTGAAAACAACACTAACCCTGAGTTGTGATGCAATGGTTACCGGACCTCCTCGTTCTAGTCTTTGAAGAAATGTCGAAGTTCCTTTCTTTTTTAATAACTATAATGAAAACAAAAAGAAAAAAGGGTAAGCAAATTTAGTTTACTAAGTTCCATTTAGAAGGAAAAAAGAAAACCTTCCCATCCATGTAAATTCACTGACAGGCAGATATGGATTTAAAACAGACTATAAAAATCAGTAACAAATGATTTCTGGAACAGAACCATAAGTTGGGGTAAGGGCAACTACATGTAAAATAACAAGCATTACTGTCAAGCTTTCAAGTCCATGGCTGTCACTATCCTTCTCCCACTTTAATTTGAGAATAAACATAGATCAAGAGTTGCTTGGTGGTACAGTAAACCCACTGTGTTATTATTATTGGTTGTATTATTAATTGTCCACATTTATCATAGAACATTTCTGGAATAATCATAATCCCTTATTCTCTATCCCTTATTCTGGCGCAAAAAGATACTATTGTATATTACAAAGATCTGATGTTATAACAGTCATTGGTTTGTTCTCTGAAGATTGACTACAATTTGTTTCTTACTCATTTGTTTTCTGTTCCTTCCTTTCCTTCTGTATTTTTTTAAATACTAAAAGGTGTTTGTCAATTACCTGTCTGTGAAAAATGACAACAGACTGTTTTCTTCAAGAATTAACTATATACAGCTCTTAGAAGAAAAAAAAAATCCCATGTAACAAAGACCAAATAATAATGTAGACAGAAGACGTCAGTAGAAATGAAGTTAGTGGGTGAAGAACTAAAGGGAAGAAGGCATTTAATTAAATTCTACCAGGGGTTAAAAGGAATGTCAGCCACTAATGAACTATTACATTTCACAAAACCACAGAGACTTAGACATATATGCATATAAAAATGTATATAAAATATGCATATATATCCAAAATCATATATATATATATTAAAATAAAAAGATCTTGAAAGAAGAAAAAATTCTGATAAAACACATGCTTGTCAATTTGATGCTCTTGCTACCATGACAATAGCTCATTTCCTTCCTTTAAGATGAACTGTCAAACTGAAATGATTAATTGTAACTGACAAGGGACTGTAAAATGAAGCAACTGGTCCAAGATCAACCTTTTCCTACAAACACCAAGCCAAGTGGGATGCTCAGTTAAAGATCAGGTAGAATCATATCCTGCCGGTCACAGGGATGGGTGTGCAGGGATGAGGGCAGTTTGAAGAGAAGTGAGAAATGGAACACTTAAGGAAAAATCATAATAAATAAATCCCTATCCCTTGAAATTGAACACTCGATTTCCCTTTCTGGGTGGAAGAACTATGGTGAACTATCTCCCCTTTGCAGTCCTTTAGGGAAAAGACTAATGGCATCTGTGCCTAGTAATGTTTAATAATTAAGGTTAAAAATTACAGTTTAGAGGTGTGTGGTGAATTCTTGCTCTTGATTTCCAGGATGATTGAGAAAGGAAGGGCCAGAAGGTTCAGGGAAACCCACAGGGATAGCGCTTTTCCTTACAAAGCGTAATGCTTAGCCTTTTTTATGTAAAAGATGCCATTTTGTATTCAGTGAGATTGAATTCCTGTGATCATACAGCGCTGGAACAGCTATATCAAAGGACCCCTAAGTCTAGGGCCTACCGGCTATACTCACACACAAGCGCGTGTGCATTGGGCGCAGGCACGCGTGCACACACATGCATTTCTAATAATGTTACACACTTTACTGCCACTCTTCTAAAATGGAGCTGATTTTAATTATAATTTTATTTTAATTGGTAAGCTAAAATGCATTCCAGCAAGCTACAACTGAGTATCTAAAAATGATTGTCCTGGATATCTTCCCAATCGTATTTCTCATCTTTTAGGGTTTTGGTAGAAGCAAGCAAAACACACTGGGCTACAATCAGGCACTGCATTTTTAAACTTAAAACATCATAGTTTGTAAGAACTGAATTCTTTACAGAATTTTGAGTTCTATGTCACAAATAGTTAGACCTGTGAGGTTGTAAGCTCCACCCTACTCATGTGGCACAAACACACATTAAAAAGTAATATAATAACAAAATAAGTTAAAACTCTATGAAGTCCACAGTGAAAACATTCCAGCACCTGAAAAATACACTATGTCTGGAAGAAATTGCAATTTATTGTTTAGAGACCGAAAACCTCTGAAGTGGTCAATGTCAACAGAATAAGGGAGCTAAGTTAGTTACTTGTAAGCTGACTATCTCTGAAGTTGCTTCCCATTCATCACAAAGACGGTCACAGAGATGAAACATGCATCAGAAGTTGCACAGACAACCAGTACAATTACTAATACTATATTCGCTACTGAATTTTCACTGTCCAGTACTTTACTATCTCCTCTCTCATGGTTATAATTCAAGTAGGCATCCTTCTCTTTCCATTTTTAAAACTTAAAGTATCAATTTATTTCCATCAGTACTCAGAATTGTGGTTTTTAAAAAGAAACAAATGTCCCAAACACACTTAAAAACAACCCAACAATAATCACAAAAATTCCTACCTTACTAAGTTCTAGGTAATTCCGGTTTTCTTTGATAATTGAAGATGCTGTCATTCTCTTACTGAGCAAGGCAGATTTATGTCCTCTGAATTTAAAAGAAGGATAGGAAGGTAGAAGGGATCCTGTTGGTGACAGTTTCGACTGGAACAAATGATTGATCACGACATTTTCACTAGCTAAGTATAAACAAACAAACAAACAAATAAATAATATCATCAGTGGCATTAAGATCATTATTTATATTAAACTTACTCCTCATCCAAGTGCTTTATCCACTAAAACTTTCTGAGTGGAAGAGGTAACTGAGGAGTCTATCTTTCCCTTTGCCCTATTTTATTCCCCCCACTATCCATCAGTCCGTCTGATGAATTTTGACCTTGCCTTTGGCCAGGAGTCATAGTTCTCCACCTGAGCACTTGGTCCTTCTCTCTCTCATTCACTGTTACTACTCTTCTAGCTATCGGAACAGAATCTTACCTGCTCAGACCTAAGGGACTTCAGTGGTGCACTTGCCCAAGTCATGAAGACATGCATTCTGTCAGCAATTCCCCATTCCAGGAAAATAACTCCCCAGGAACACATTTTCCCAGGATCTAACCTGTCTCAGCTGTACGTAAATACCTATGGGAGACGCTATCTCATCTGGTTGTATCAGTTGTTAGGTGAAAGAAGTGCCTCTTTTTCTGACCCTGTTAAGTTGCAAAGGTAAAAGCTGATAAACTTTAGATGTTAGATTATACAAATTCTAATAATTCTGGGCCCATATTCCTTTCTTAACACTTCAGAAAGAAATTGGAGCAATAATGAATGGATTTTTGGTTATAAATTTGAATAGCATGGTGAAAACTATATATGGTGTTTAAGGATCTAGAAGGTACTTTTCTTATGTTACCTGTATCTTTACATAGACAGTTTTTAAGCCTTAATATACTTTTCTATAAAATGACCATGGCCATACCTATTTTGAGGATTACTACAAGATTAAAATGGGAAGTAAGTACATGAATCCTTTAGGATCATGCTTAGCCCATCAGATAGTTAGCAATACTTAGTAGCAAAGCAGTTTAGTTTCTACCTTTTCCACACCTAGATTGGTTTGCTTGCCCAGGATAACATAATTATTAGCAATGCACTCAATGCAAAGTCACTACATTGATAAATAAACAGGGAGCTGTTTATTTAACACCACAGGGCTCCTTTTTGCCTTCTAGCATTACATAATTGTGTAATGCAAGAAGGCAAAAAGGAGCGCTGTGATGTTGGACTGAAATTTGAGGTGCAAGCATAAATTCGTGACTCTTAGTATGTATTATAGCTAAGCATCTCTATATTATCTATATCTATATATTAAGTTTTGTAGTTTTGAAAGGGCCAAAAAACCATGACATCCCAGTAAAAATGAGCTCATCAAGCCCCTGGAGCTTAGTGTTTAATAATATTATTCTCCTCTAAAATAAATCAAGGCTTCTTGGGTATAAGGCTGATTCTAGATCTGAGGCAAGGTAGATAATCCCTAGAACATCCTGGAAGGCCAAAATGGAAGGAAGTGCTAAAAAAAATCATAAGGACCTGCTAAAAGGACCCAGGAGCTAGCTTGAAGGGGTTCTTACTGATCACGTCTTGTGAAATTTCAGCATCAAAATAATGATAGTAATGGATTATGATTCATTGAATAAAATGAGGAGGTCAAATGTATGGTAACAGAAGAACTAGACTTTTGATGGTGAGTACACAATAGAGTATACAGATACCAAACTATAATCTGAAATTTATATAGTGTTATCAACTAATAGTGCATCAGTAAATTTTTAGAAAGGGCAGGGAGGAAAGCACACAGAATCAATGAGTCCATGTTGATAATTAGTTAATTAATTAGAAAGAGGAGTTCTTAGTTGAATGTTACTGTTGATGGAGTTAGAAAAATCACAATTTTGAAACCATCAGAAAAATAATTAATTTAGCAAGAATCATTCATTTATGCAAAACCAATGGGTGAAATTTTGATGAGGAAGAGAATATTTACATTGCCTCAAAGTACTTTCTTACAAATTACTTATCAAAGAAACAACAGCAACTTTCGATTAGGAAAACCTGAAGGATGTACCTCAAAACAGTGATCAAGGTTAAATGATAAAGTTTTATAGGGACTCTGGATTAGACATTAGTATCATATTGATGTTAAATATTCTAGTAATTTATTGATGTTTGTAAGATAATGTCCTTGATCACAGGATATATACCAAAGTGTTTAGGCATAAAGATGCATGTAACTTATTCTCAAATGGTACAGAAAATATATGTCCACACCCATATACAGGGAGGGGGAGGGAGTAAAAGAGGAAAGTAGGAAGGGAAAGGGAGAGGAATGGAGGGAGGGAAGGAAGAAAAGAAGGAAGGAAGGAAAGAAGGAAGAAAAGAAGGAAGGGAGGGAGGAGAGAGTAAGAGAAGAAGGATATGAGCGAGAGAGAAAAAAGAAAAATGAATCTGGGATAAGGGCGTATAGGATTTCTTTGTGCTAACTTAGTAAATTTGTTTAAGTTTAAAATTATTTCAAAATAAAATTAAACAATAAATCTATATAATACCGTGGCCATTTAAATAAAATTATATTTATACAAGTCTACATATAGATGGAACCACAGATAAATATTGCAACATGTTATTCCTATAATTTGAGGGGAAAAAGTCTTTTGTAATCTATGAACACTAGACACAAATATGGACCAAAACATGCAATTGACAGGTTTCTCTCTTTCTCTGAATCATATGGTCAGGCTGCATGAAGATACAGTAGTACTAGTGTCATCCTGACACAGGAAGATGCCATCCTTCATTGGGACATTAACATTAGAGCCCTGACCACAGCTGAGCAAATGTGAGGTGAGAACAGATTCTTTGGGACATGAAAAGAGAAATCCTGCCATCTTTTTGCCTCTCAGAACCTGATAAAGAAGCCCTGGGGAAGAGACCAGTTTAGCCTTTCTTTCCTATTATAAAGGGCCACTTACTGCCCGCCATTTTCTTCATGTTACTCTATATTGTACACATTGAAGTGGAAAGCATCCCTTGCTGGGGTCTATATACATGATATCAGGTGTCTTTCTGTCAGTAACACAGGTTTAGCTAAGTCAGGTGCCCAGGGTTTACAAGCAGGTATGCAGAGACACTCAGAGACAAAAACACTCAATAATTAACAGCATTATTGACAGTAAATCACAAATTTTCCTATTCTTATAACCAGACTTAATAGTCTAGATGCTGACATTTTTTTCCTCTTTCTGAATCAAGTAGACTTTATTTCTAATCTCAGGCACAAATGAGAGCACTTATTGCACGTCTGTAAGAGCTGTATCTCCAAGCCACCTGCCTGATGTCTCACAGAGACAGTTATACTTGTATGTATCCTACAACAGACACTACCACATTCCTTAACTGGGAGCTTTTTAATGATATGAGGATTGAATTAGACACTGTGTTCAAAGTACTTAGCAAGGCACCTGGAAATAAAAATTATTATTATCTATAAATTACATTTTTAATAAGTATTTACAGCATCAAAACATTGCACAGATTGGTAAAATACTATCACAGCCATGCATTTTTTGTTTATATGTTAAATGGGTAAGTTCCATGGGCCAAATCTGACCCACTGCCTATTTTTGTAAATCAAGTTTTATTGGAACAGCCATGCCCATTCGTATTGTCCAGGGCTGCTTTCTCCTTAGAACAGCAGAGTAATAGTTGCAACAGAGATCTTACAGCTCACAAAGCCTAAAATATTTATTCTCTGGCCCTTTACAGAACATGTTTGTCGTGTCCTGCATAAACATACAAAGGCACATTAAATTCTGTCCTCTTGCTCAATGTGCCTATAGCCTAAGGTGTTCAGAATAAAACAAGACTCACTTGTTTCTCCTCTTGGAATTTGTTAGCAAGTGTACACAAAAGAATGACTTAAAATCTAGAGACTCTCTTAAAATACTCGTAAGCAGAACTGCAATATCATTAGCTATCATATCCTCATTTTAAATGTATATTCTAGCACCATAAAATACAAAAAATAAAGAAAAAAGGCACTGTACCCATTTGGAAAATATGCTATATATTAGGTTTTCATAAACTATATGGCTTAAATGGAAGTACATGATAAAGTTCAAATAATTGAAAACTAGAAATAAGATATTTCTAATGATAACCGAGATCAATTATTTCAGTTTTTCCTTCTGTGCAATAATATTCCAAGTCCTTACTTTTATCATTAGTTTCAGTCATTAAGAGAACTCACAAAAATCCTAAGTTCTGAGAGGCAAGCAGAATTAATTCCCTGGGAAAAACAATATATTGCAACCATGCTGCTTGGTTTAGGGTAAAAATGTTCCTCAAACCAGAACTGATATGGATGTCTTATTTCCAGCTCAAAGACACCCAATATTCTCTGAAAGGCTTTTGTATGCTTCTTTCCTCGGGTAAGATAAATGACTCTACTTCATTTAGAGCAAAATCCAGCACAGAAGATTATATGTTTTAATTCATTGAAAAGGTTGTTAGGAGAATGTGAATCACTGCAGAACTGCTATTAAAATAATTACTAGAGGATATATATATATATATATATATATATATATGCCATATATAAATGTAGTATATAGTTTTACATACAGTACAGAATTATGGATAGATGTATACAAAGTACTAAACTTCACTAAGTAGATGGAACCTATACATTTATGTTGATATGTACATATATACATGTATATGGTCTACTTTGTGAGCATTATTTCTTTATATGAAATACACAAGAATAAAATACCACCCTTAGGTGTGCTCCAGAGTCATCTTCAGTAATGAAATTCACCCTGCTATGGCCTAAATAACTTTGGAAGCCATATTCATCTTCATTAGTCTTCACAGAAGAGCTTTTTTATATTCATAACACTAGAGAGTTAAAGGTGCTTTATATTTCTATCTGCTAAAAGCTTAGTTAAATTATGGTTTCTACTAGACTCCAAATTAAATTGTAACCAATGTATAGTGTGGAAAGATCCATTCTTTATTTTTCTGGGCATTAGAATGTAAAAGATATTTCAATTATCGTTTAGCTGGTGGCATATTTTATAGGACAATGTTCAGAGAAATAATGTGTGGCATTTTAACCACAGTCAGGGAAAACTTACTTTTCATTACGAATAGAAGATTCTGTGAAAGGGAATCTTTATTTTTTTCAATTGCTCCAACAATTTCATACATTACCTATAATAAAAGAAAATAGCGTAATTACTAATGATGAAACACGATCACAAAAACAATTTCCTTTAAAGAATAATTTGACTCAGGGGAAGTTTTAAATTATTCATAAAAGAAGTGTCTTCAGGTCTTAGAGCTCACATTACATGCAAGTTCAAAGCGCTCACCCGTGTGTCCTCATTCTGTACATTAAATAAGGGACACCTCTCCTGTTCTCATTTGTGAAACCCTCCTCTGATCGTGAGATTAGTGACTCACATTCACATACTCCCTTTTATTCTTAAGGACTCTAACCTGCTGAGAAAATTCACTAAGCCAAGTAGAAAGACTCCGTGGCTTTGGGGGAAGGAAGTGTGATTTCAATTTCATCACTTCAATGGTCTCTATTGAAACAGGTTCTTTTGGATCATCAAAACCATTAATCTGAAGTCTTTATAATAAAGAAAACATGTGAAGTAATTCTTTGAATAATTGTGGATTATTCAAAGGACCATTTTCTTCAGCATACTTTACTTATGCATACACTTAAATGCCTTCATGGTCTGCTTTTACTGGTATTCCAGCCTGGCCTGGGATCTTTGAAGAGAGACACCGTTTTACTGCCTCTCCCACTCTCAGCTAAATGTGAATTCCAGTGTGGTCCTGAGAAGTCCCATCCGTTATAAGGCTTATGGGTTTCAACAGCTGCTTTTGCTCCTTGTGGAAACATGTTTGGGCAGGGCACCATGGTCAGGTGTAACAGGCTGTTGGTTGTCCTGGGTGGGGCAGGACTGAACCCAGGGAGGCAGCTGACCAATGACTAACACCTCTTCACCATACATTCCTCATGAAGAAGTATGGGCGGTCAGAACAATTAAAGGCAATAATCACTCCTTTGCAAATTTTAACTAGACAGCCCAGAGAGGAATGTCTCATTGGCAGCAAGAGGGGACTAAACAGAGAAAGAATCTATGAGAAAGAGGCTAAGTGGCTAGTGAGAGGAACCTTGAAAAGGACCAGATAATCCCTAATAAACCTGGATTCCTAAATGTCGTTTGAATTCCAGTACCTGACCAAGCCATCTTACAATGAAGTCCTACTGAATTTTTATTCTTTACTGTCACAAAAGCCTAAATGGCATTGAAATCCCAAGACATCCTACAGATTTTCAGGTGTTTCTAATGTGAATTTGGATCAGAAGACTGGTTGAGCTGAGGCAATGCCAAGAAACTAAATAACTTTCAGATGCTCTTAAATCATAACCAAATTATTCAGTTTGCTCTTGCACCACAACATGGCTTACCCATATTAAAATGCGAGCTATGTAGTAAGTCACAGATTATACACTGCTGAATATGAGCAATTTAATATAATCTAGCATAGTGGTTCTCAAGCAGGGCTGATGGTGACCCCAGGGGCTACCTGCCAGTGTCTGGAGACATTTATGTTTGTCACAAGTGAGGAGGTGAGTGGGTACAGATGCTACTAAACCCCCCCACAGTGCACTGCACAGCTCCACAGTGAAGAATTATCTGCCCCAGATGACCATAGTGTTGGTGTCGCGCACGCTTAATCTAGAGGCTTGTCTTCTCTACATCTTTCTACATTAGAGACAGCAGTACGCAGTGAAACCACGAAAGGGAAAACAGAACACGCCCTTCTGAGCCGCTTTGAATCTATGTGGACTCTGGCATATCATTTAATGTTCCAGAGCTGATCCTGTAGCGAAGAGTTCTACATATGGCTCCAGTCTATAATTCTAATGTATTCTTTTCATGGGAATCTGCTGATTCTGAGCGCGCGCACACACACACACACACACACAGCACTGTGAACTACCTGATTTTCTCTAAACACATTCCTTATCTGCCTTTGCTGCTGTTATCGCCCTATTTTGTGATGGCCACTCCTAACTCCTGCAGTCAAATTGCTACTATAGCTTGAGGGCAGTGGCCATCGTATGTTCAGCTTTGTCTCCCTACAGCATCTAGGCAAATGACTTGCCCAATAGACATATTCAATAAATACCAGGGGTGTCAAAACAAATGTATACAAGTGGACACTTTGGTCAGCGTTGCTCAAGCAGTAGTTTGCCGTAATCAGAAGTGTCTGGATGCTGATGGTAACCACTCTGAGCACCTCTTGTAATTGCAGAAGTCAAATGTGACTTGTGTTCATCTTTTGTTATCGGTATATATTGAGTATTACAATTTTAATAGTTTTTTTCCTTGTTTAAAATGTGTATACATTTTTTTGGCACCCTCTGTATTTGGTGAAATGAACAAAAAGGTTTTGTTGTCTTGTGACCAAATATAGCTTAATGTTGTGCTGGTCTTTTTAATTTAAGATTATGCTGATGAGTCTTTCATTATACAAATCATGAGCTTTGGAAAGTTCTCATAAATGGCACTCTGGTTGTACTTGGATATTTAAAGAAAAATCTGAAAGTCTACCATTAAAACTAAAGTTCAGAACTTCCCATTTGGAGATTCCAACTGGCCAAGTTACCTAGAAAAAAGATATTTAACACATACATACAAGTGCAAACATTCAATGAGGGTAGTTTGATGCTGGTAGGAAGCAGAGAGTTTAGCAAAAAATTTTACTTTGTATAAAATTACTAAATCATGAAGCAGGTGACCTTAATTACTTTTGTGATAATAAGAAAGCTACTTTAGCTCTTTGAGTCTTTCTTCATGTGTTAAATAATATTCTGCAGGGGCCCTCCAAGTTTAAGAGCTTCTGACCATATTGATAAGATATGGACGACATCAGGATTGACAGGGTTTGAGTTGAAAGCTCACCACAAGTATTAGACACTCAAATAGTTTAGTTATTTTATCATAATTAATATAATAATGCAAATGACTGAGAATGTGTTACATAAAATTGGCATTAGTGGAATATCAACACATATTCCAAATAATGTCTTCTTTTCCCTGGTCCCAAATCTGGAATCAAGTGGTTCCTCAAGGAGCATTTATATATTTTAATGAAAAGTTGAAATTATAAATCACCATCTAGATCCTAGAGGTGCAAAATAATATATTGTTATTGAGTTAGTCAATGTTTCCAGGAGTTTTCAGTGGATGAAGTTTAGAAATACATGCACATCACCCACACATATGTGCAGTGTTTTTTTTCTTCCATTTAAAGATAAAATACAATCTGATTCCAAATTTTGTATTTCTGTGTCGTGCGGGGAACCCTGCTCGCTGCGCCATTTGTCGTGCGGGGCGTCTGGTGGGGTCTCTGGTCCCGCTCCCCACATAAGAACGCAGGACATGGTAAGGCCAAAAAGGAACACCCATGGAGCCATAGATAGGGGAGTCAAACCAATATATTCTCACTGGCTGCTGGGCTGGAGACACAGGAAGCAGGATCTACATAATCTGCCTAACAGCAGTCCGCGCTTGCCAGCCACCATCTTCTTGCTAGCTCCCATTCCTTCTTCTAGCGTAGCCACAGCCGTTATATTAGTGGCCAATGGCTTACGGGTTACAGCTGACGGCCAACTAGCCTCGGCTGCTGGCCATCTGATCACAGTTGATGGCCATTTACTACCCGAGCCAGCACCTTTCTATTGTGAGGCCGAGAGCCTGGAAACTTTTTTTGGGGCTTTGTCCCCACATTCTGTCATGATAATTTCTTGAATTTAATGAAGTTTTATATTGGCCTTGTTAAAGATAATTTAAAAATATAAATAAATATTTACTCATGCCCATTTATGCTCATATATAACTTGCTTCCATCACCTTTAAATATTTTTAATTAAAGTTTTAATTTTGAGACAATTTCAGATTCACATGCAGTTGTAAGAAATAATACAGAGAGATCCTGTGGACTCTTTACCGAGTCCCCTCCAGTGATAACATCCTACAAAACCATCACAACCAGGATAACGACATTAATGCAGTGAAGATTCAGTCACCTCATGGTCAGGCACATCACCACATGAGTCCCCCATGTTGCCAATTTATGGGCATATTCACCTCCCCCAAATCAGTTGAACATATTGGTATGAGCCTATATCTGGGTTCTTTAATCTCTTCCATCCATCTATGTGTCTCTCCTTTCACCTCTGTCTTGATTACTGAACCTTTATAATAAGACTTTAAATTAAGTAGACTAATTCCTCCCACATTATCGTCCTTATAAAAATTGTTTTAACTATTCTAATTTCTTCTCCTTTCCACATATGTTTTAGAATGATATTGTCTATATCTAACCATAATTTCACTGTGATTTTGATAAGAATTACATTAAACCTGTGCAGCAATTTGGGGAGAATTATTACTATATTGATTATTAGTACATTGTCTATTTGTTGTGTTGTCTTCTAATCCATAAACATGACATGGATCTAATTTTACTTAGATCTTTGATTTTTTTCATCAGCATTTTGTGGTTTTCAGCATACAGATCCTCTGTTTTGTTAGATTTATACCTTTGCATTTGTATGAGCGATCATAAATGTTATCGTATTTTTAATTCAGTGCCCATTGCTAGTATATAGAAGTACAAGTGATTACTTTATGTCTACCACATGCTGTATCTTGTGATCCTGATGAGCTCGTTTATTAGATGAGTTTTGTCATTTCTCTTTTTCTGGTAGATTTCTTGAGATTTTATACATAGACAATCATGTCATCTACAAATACAGATTTATTTCTTCTTTTCCAGTATGTCTGCCTTTTATTTCATTTATTGCCATATAGCACTATGCCTTCGAGCACTGTGTTTAATACTAACAGTAGTGAGAGCAGACATCCTTGCCTTGCTTCTGATCTTATGAGTAAAACATTGCCTTCTAACATTGAATATAATGTTGACTGTTGGATTTTTATAGATACTCTTTATCAAATTGAGGCTGTCCCCCTATTCCTATTTTTTTGAGTGTTTTTATCATGAACGGATGTTGAATTTTATCAAATGCTTTTTTTGCATCAATTGATACGCTTAGGTGATTTTTTTTCTTCTTTAGCCTGTTAATGTGGTGGATTACCTTGATTGATTTTCAAACATTGAACCAGCTTTGCATCCCCAGGAAAGAAAATGAATTATTCATCGTGAATAATTCTTTTTACACATAATTGAATTATGTTTGCTAATATTTAAAAGTATTTTTGCATCTGTATTCATGAGGGATACTGATCTTCAGTTTTCTTTCGTGTGTGCATATACGGTGTTCGTCTGGTTTTGATATCAGGGTAACACTAGCTTCATAAAATTAGGAAGTATTCTCATTTCTAATTTGTAGAAAATATTATGTAAAGTTAGTGTTAATTTTACTCTAAATATTTGGTAGAATTCTCCAGGAAAACCATCGGGAACTGGAGTTATCCTTTTGGTGAGAGTTAAATCACAAATTCATTTCCTTCATAGTTATAGGTCTATTCAAATTATCTAGTTCATATTGGGTAAACTGAGGTAGTTTGTATCTTTTGAGGAATTGTTCCATTTAATCTGAACTGTTAAATTTTTATATAATAGGTAGTTGTAGAATTCCCTTCTGATCTCTTTGATATCTGCAGGGTTTGTAGTCTATAGTGATATTTCCTGTTTTATTCCTGATATTAGTAATTTGTGTCTTTTCTTTTTTTTCTTTGTCATTCTTATTAGAGGTTTGCCATTTTTATGGTTATTTTAAAACAACCAGCTCTTTGATTTTATTGATTTTTCTCTATTTTTTCAATTCTATTGATTTTTGCTCTTCGTTATTGCCTTCTGTTTGTTTGATTTGGTTTTATTTTGCTCTCCTTTTTCTAGGTTCTTGAGGTGGGAGCTTAGATTATTTGAAACACTCCTATTTTTTAATATATGGATTTAGTGTTATAAATTTTCCTCTCAGGAGTGTTTTCGCTGTGTCTCACAGATTTGATATGTTGTATTTTAATTTTCATTTCATTCACCATATTTTTTTGAATTCCCTTGAGGCTTCTTTTTTCATCCATGGATTATACAGAAGGGTATTGTTTAGTTTCCAAGTATTTGGAGACTTTGTGTTATGTTTCTGTTGTTGATTTCTAGTTCAATTCCATTGTGGTAGGCAAGTCACTCAGTATAATTTCAATCCTTCTAATTTTGTTTAGTTTTGATTTATGGTCCAGTAGCTGGTCTTTTTTTGATATATGTTCTCTGGGTACCCGAAAAGAATATTCTGTTTTTGTTGGTTTAAGTGTTCTATAGATCTTGTTGGTTGACAGTGTTGCTGAGTTCTCCCATATCCCTGCTGATTTCCTACATAGATTTTTCTATCACTTGTCCATAAGAGGGTGTTGAAGTTTCTAAATGAACCTTTTGTTTTTGCTGGCTCCCTGATACCACTCAACAGGGAAGGGGAGACAGACCTCATTACTGCCAGGTGGGGGAAGTCTAGGTTCCCCATTCAACCTCTTCTGACATAAAAGAGGGAATTCTCATTACTGCTGGGCAGGGTTAGGAGTTCTGCGTCTCTGCTGGGCCTCCAGTCACACTTTCCTGGCTGCAGGGTGAACAGGTGGGAGCGACTGATGTGCTTCTTTACTGCTTCCTAAGTGGCCTCCTTTGACTGGGTGTGGAGAAAGGGGGGCTATGCCCAGGTTACCTCTGAGTGAAAGTCATGATTCCCTACCAGGCCTCCTCTGAAAGGTCTTCTTCCCCGCAGCGCTACTCGAGAAGTTTTTTTATCCTATTGACTTGAGAAGGACTCAATGAGTCATGTATGTCATCTATTTTGAGGCTGCTAAATGGGTTGCCTATCCAAAAAGGAAACTCTCATCCTGTACCTGAGTATTAATCAGCCAAAATGCATTCATTACTTTATGAAGGAATTGTTTCCAAATAAAGCAAGTCTCCCTGAAAGGTCACCACATTACATTCACCAGCCAGCTACACCTCAACATCTGGACCTCACTGAGGCTAGTGGGCTCTAGGAGGCAGAGGGGGCAATAACTACACAGAATAGAAACCATGGTAGATGCAGAGCTTGGGACAAAGCCACCGAGTTCCTGGGCTATTCAAAGGGAAGTGAGCCTGAAAGCCTAGATAAATGGACAGAGGAATTTCTATGAAAGGGAAACCACCGAGGAGGAATTCAATCCATCCTAGAAGTCACCTATAGCTTTGTGAGTCTGCAATGTCACAAGAATAGATAAAGGTTTGTCCTCTCAGCTGTGCCACTCTGGAGGGACATAACGGGTGCCACTGGAACAGCGGGAAGCAGGTTTTAGGCAGAGGCCTTTCTAGGTCACTTGGGACAGCTGCTCTATTCTCAGCCCTACCCTTCCTTTTCTGGCTGTTTTGTTATTTGGGGGATGAAAGGGAAAAAAAAAAAACATGAAAGTCACAAAAGATAGAGGCCAGGTTAAATGCTTTCCTTTTTCCTTCTATCTTTACATAACTGAAACTCAGACTTTTTTTTTTTTTTCTCTTAAGGTTTGGAAGATAGGATTCATGCTATAAGTGACAGTGTCCCTCATGCATGTAATACAAAAATTTATATTCATACAGCCCAATACAAATCTTTAAGGAAATTGTCACTTATTCAAAGATTTCCTTTGGAATGATTCTGTTCAATAAAATGACTCCAAAGGAAATTCAGTATTTTGCTTATGTTTCAGCAGTTAGCAATGCTCATCTAAATGCTTCAGTGTGGATGCCAAATGAGGAGTGCAATATAAACTAGGGAGCACAGCAGTATGCCGCTTTTTGGGAAGTACTTGCTGTAACACTCCAGTGCTGAAATAAATATAATTGAAAGAGAAATTATGTTAGCTATATATGAAAAGCAGAGTATAAAACTTTCACCATGGCTGTGAATCACAATTCAGCAAGATACCTTGCTTCCTGGGTTCACAAAGAGAAGTGTTAGGAAATGCCAAACCACATGCATTTTCTTTCTACATGAAGACTGTCAGGCTCACGCTTGGCTAATCACCAAGGAAACTGAAATCCGAAGGTGAAAGAGCTCCACGGAAACAACTCTCTCCACCATCACTGACTTTAATTCCCCGAATTGAAAGCAAGAGCAGCTGGCTTGTTTGACCTCTATAAAGAAGGGGCTGTGGTGTGCCAGAGCTGGGACTCAGTGTGTTCTGTCTGCCTGCAGTCTCAGCCCCTCCGGGTAACCGGCACATAGCAAGAGGGTGGTGTGAGGTGGTGGGATATGTGCTAAATGGATCACCAACTATGTGTCTAATAATACCTCAGTGTTTCTGAAAATGTGCCTCACAGGTTACCGATAGGAGAGCATTTTCTGGTGCTTAATAAACATGCACGTACTTTATACCTCACCCAGACCTCTTTAATCATCATTTATAGGACTGGAGCCAAGGAACCTGCATTTTTAATATGTTCCCCAGTGGATTCTGGTGCACACTCAAGTTTCAGAATCACGGCTCCAGGTACTAGTGATTTACGAAGCTCTGTGAATTTTGTCCTCCTATGTAATGCTGGCAGGGAATAAGGGAGCCCAGGGACAGAGTTTGCTAAGGATAAACGCTTTCTGGGCATTTTAGGTACAAAACAACTATTAGAGCAGATATTGACATACTTTAAAATTGCTGATAAGTTTAAAATGAGACTACATTATGATTATACTCAGGCTAAACTTTTCTTCGGAGAGTTAGCATTTTGCAAACAGCTCTAGAGAATTTTCAAATACTTTTATCTAAGACCATAACAATAGAAGCCATTATTTTTCAAAAAACCCACATTGCCATATACAGTGCTGGAAGTTTGAGGAAAATAAAATGAATAAAAGTATGTTAGAGTAGAAGAGGCACTGGACCAAGAGTTATGAAGAAGAGTACTTTCCACCTATCAGCAAAAAACAAGACAAAACAAAAAAAACTTGTGGTACACAGCTGCGATCATTAACTGTGGGGGCATGAGTAGTCAGTTTCTCTGAACTCAGTTTCTTATTTGTCCAATTTAATGTGGAACTGGGACCAGTTCACACTAAAGTTTAATGACTTTATTAGCATAGCACATCAATAAAACGTATGTTTTAGGGGATGAGAACTGGCTATATGTGAACATAGTAAATGGGCATGAGTGGATACCAACTATGTAGATTTTCAAATTGCCTTTGCGGTGGCTGATAGCAAAAGTTAATAAATATAATCTTCACTGAATCCAGTATAGAAGACTGTTTGGAAAAAATCAAGGAAAACAGCTAGGACCGATCTTTTAAAAATATTTTATAAAATATAATGCATATGCATTTATAAAATTTGTAAAATACTAAAAATAATGAAATAAAATTTACCTCTAATTCCTTTTCCCAGAGATAGTCTATTTCCTTTCCTCCCTTTCTTCCTCCCACCCTTCTATCTATCTATCTATCTATCTATCTATCTATCTATCTATCTATCTATCTATCAATCATCCGTCTGTCTATCTATCTTTCTATCTAATCTATTTTTGTCTAAGCATGCACTTTCAAAAGAACTGGAGTCTGTTGCACACTGCTTAGTAATGCCTTTCCCTTTTCCACCATTTGCTCTCCAATGAATCCTGCCCTTGTCTGCTCCACGGTCTCTAACCTAGCCCTCCAGTTAGGGCTGCGGCTGGAGTGCTGGCAGAAGACTGTAGGGTTGCATGAGGATAGAAGCTTGGTAATTCCTTTCCACCCCAGCAAATGCTGAATCTCCTCCCTGACTCCATAGCCCACTCTTCATGGCCTCAGTTTTTCCAGGGCAGGCTGCCGTGGTTCAGGTTCCTACCAGCTGTCCTTAGCTCCTGGTCCAATAGTACCATGTCCTCCCTTCCTCTTTCCAGCCCTAGAGGAGGTGGCTGCTTCCACTGGGGACACATCTCTGGATCATCTCACTATCCCCTGTCTGTCTCCTCAACTTGTTCTGCATAACCTATTTCCTGTAATATTCTTGAAAATTTGGCACTGTTTCTTTTTCAGGCTAGTTCCTGACCAACTTCCACCCTTCCCAGTTTCTTCTTTTGTCTACTCCTGCCTTGGTGCTGACCGCTCAGATGCTTCTCTCTGCTCTGCAGCTCGCAAATGAACATGGATAGATGCTGTGTTCATCACTGTTCGAGACACCTGAAGAAAGATAACAAAGCTCTGGAAGATATAAAGGAAAGCAGAGAGAATGACACAGGGACCATAAGGGCTGATGGATGAAGACAGACAAAGTGATAAGAACTATTCATTCTAGAAAGACTGAGTGTGAAAGGAGATACCATCTAAGCCTATGAAATGAATCATGTGGAGAGAGCAGAATGGATCTCAGCACACTGGCAGGGATTCACGGCCTTACAGGTTAGAGAAAGAAGAAATGGAAACAATAGAGCGTTGCACTCCAGGCTAGAAGCATAAATATTACAACTCTTCAATTCTTCATTCAGGCCAGAATCAGGAAACAGAAAAAGTGCCTGAGTGGCAAAACCATGGTGTTATTGTCTTAGGAGAGCTTTTGTGGCCTCATTTACATTCACTATTTAGACTTCACATTCCTTAATTTTCCTTCCCTCTTACTCTTACCTAGCTAAGAGATTATCCATTAAGATTTCCAGATCAAACACTACATCAGAATGAGAAGCACGTACACTCTACATTGTAAAGCAATATGCTAAGGACAAACCAAACCAAATCAAACAGCTAATGCTACTATCACATAATTAATGTATTTCTGATATGCAAATCTGTATTTCCATGTGGTTGAAGTGCTAAAAGTTAAAGTTTCTCTAACAAAACCACTTTCAATGACGATATAGGCATTTCAGAATATCCTGGATTACAGTACCAGTAACTTACATGTGTTTCTGCAGTACTTATATTTGATTTATGTATGTGTCTATCTATCTGTCTGTCTGTCTGTCTATCTATCTATCATCTATCTATCTATCATGTATCTCCTTCTATCTATCCATCATCCGTCCATCATCCATCCATCCATCCATCCACTGCACTTGGGTTCTCTAAGTCTCCATCGATGGGTCTATTGATCTATTGCTGTCATATCAATTTGAGTACATACACAATAGTGACTGCTGTATAGAGCATGCAAGTTTGGCTATAATTGCTTTTACATAATTTCTTCCCTCATCCCCTAAGCCAAGAGGTAGGAAGCTTCATGGGAAACTTTCTTCACCTTGACATTGTCCTACTAGTTGGGGAGGCATTGCAAACTGGGGTTTGACCCCACTAAGAAGCACGAGAGCAGGAATGGGCAGGACAATGGAGAAAAGAAACAGCCCCTGCTGCAGGGGGATGGGCTGTTCTGTGCCAGCTCTTAAAAGTGGAGGCACAGAATATATTGTTTTTGATGAACTACAAAGGATACAGGTATGCGACCTCATTTGGTTCATAAGCCAAATCTATGTTACATCCTGCCCAAGAGGACATGTGGGGATTGGGAATATGGAGGCCAGGAAAGAGAGCCTGTGTGGAATCAATACCAGAAACCAGGGCCTTGGGGAAGCAGCCAGTCAAGAAAATCAGCATTGCTTAGGTCATGGGAAGGGCGTCAAAGTTTCCCAGAGGAGGAGTGTGTTAGGGACACGTGAAAGCACTCGGGTGAGAGTTAGCCCTGAACATTGAAAGGCACAGTGTGCATGAAACCATACTGTGACAATACAAGTCAGCACAAGAAAAGGAAAAAAAACAGGACACCCCAAGCTCCTGTACAGTGCCTCCTCTGTGGTTGATGCATGAGGGGACTTAATTTCAGTTACGTGTGTCATTCTGATTATTATATAGTACTAGAAGTTCTTGATTACTGAATTGAGACTGTGAGTTCCTATGAAGGCAAATAAAGAACTTTCTATTACTGGAAAAATATCACTGGAGCTGCCTGAGTTTTCATGTGGTTACAAGAAAAGGACTGTCCCTGCTGAATATATTTTAAAAAGTAGTGTAAGCCAGAAGTAAAATTGAATCCTGATCACATCCGCCAAGTTGTGCATGTTCATCTACCAGGTACATGAAGAACAAGAGTGTTAAAATGATCTGGAAAATCTGATTTTTTTAAGGAGAGAGCAAAATTCATTCTTCTACCAAGGAGAGGTAAGCTAAAAGGTAAACATCTTTAAAAGAAAGGTTTATGAACAATTGATAAAGAGAGCAGTAATTAGTGCTACTAGTTTAGGTCTATTATTAACAGGTTGAATGAGAATAATCACATTTAATTTTGAATAGTGTTATCAGAGAAGCACTAAGATAAATGAAATAGTTGTAGTTAGTATGCCTTTAAGTAAAAATATCCATTCAGTCCTTTATTTATGATTACTACTTATTCCCTCATTTAGTGTTAGGAGACTATCTACTAAAGTAACCTGAGGGAGTAAGGAGGGTGATGTGAACTAGAGTACTGGAATAAGAAAGGAAGTTTTTAGATTCAGGAGATAACTAGGGGAGAGAGTACCTTGTGTTTGGTAATGAATTGGGTTTCTGATTTTACCAATGTTTGTAAACTGAGGCCAATATGGAAAATCAGTTTTATTTATTTATTTACTTTTTGAAGTGAGTTGAGAGGGGTTCGGGAGGTGGCTAAAGAGTTTAGTTTAGTTTAGCTTTTGGATCTGTTACATTTAAGATGCCACCCAAGTAGAAATATTAAAAACTAGATATACAGGTATGAAACCCACAGGAGAAATAGTTCAATAGGAGAACTGGGAGTCATCCTATAGATAAAACTGAATCAGGACTGTAGGTAAACTCCTAGGAAAAGACATAAAACATGACTCTGTGAAACATCACTATTTGTGAAATCAAAATGCACTTATCAGTCAAATTTATAATTCCTCTTTCCACAATGGTATTTACATAATGCAAAATATAATCCCTAGAAACGAAGTGCTCCGGATTAACAGATGATAAAAATGCAAAACTTCTGAGATACACTGTAGAATACAAGTATATCGCATCAGAACATATGTAAAGACTGAATTTTAGCAAATAAAAAAAAGATCATTTTCAGCGAATACAAATGGGTCTGATAATTTTTCATGCCTGGTTCCATCTTTCTATCTGAGTTTTGTTGAAAAGAGTCTTGATTTCATGCGTAGTAGTAAATCGATCTCTCTATAGCATCAATATTTATAAGCAGAAGCTTCTATTTTTTACTTTTCCATTAAGTGATCTTATCTAATAGTTTTATTTGTTTTCATTCTGATTCACTTTAAGTTGATAAACACTAATAAAAAAAGATATTAGGAACACGTAGTATTATTGTTAAAAGTCTTTATCTAGATATCTGGAATATAAATGTGGACATTGCATTGAAATTGACACATCTGAAATTTACAAATAGGCCTCATTGGTTCCTTTTAAAGAAAAACAAAACAATCAACTAACAAAAAGATATAAATATTCTAGGAAATCTAAAGTTCCTTGTTTATACATTTCTGTCAGCCCATGAAGAGAACAGATTAAATCTATGAAAAAAGAGTAAGATTCTCTAAACGAGAGCCTGCCTTTTCTCTTCCTAACCAAACCCTGGGTAAGGACACATTTATCAAATCTCCTACAAAAATGAATGCCAAAGGTGAAATTGATTTAAGTAACAAATTAGTGAAGTTAATTTTTACTTTTCTAAAGTTCTGCCCAAGAGGTGAACAAATAGAGATGTAAATTAAGCTCTCTGTGTGGGTCCAAATATCCTTGTCAAATAACCTTAACAGTATCAGTTTGGCTTCCACCAGACAGATTTCATTGTTATGTCTGGGGATTCTGCCTGGAGAAAAGAAAGAGAAATAAATGGAAGCCTCCCTATTGATTAGTCCGGCTCCTTTTTCTTTTGATTTAAAGGTTCACTTTCAGAGTCCTCTTGGGCACACTGTGTCTCCCATAAATTTCGGGTGCTGAAGGCCAGTTGACGAGCTACCGAAGGTATCCCTGAGACAGGTAGAATTGGGAAATTAAACAGGCCACGATTTCCCTTGCATACATGTTTTGTAAATATGTCTAAGGACAAAGAGGCTGGCTTTTACCAGTATGTCACCTAGAATGTACTACAGTACCAATGGGATAAAGATCTCTATTTTTCAGAGATCTGGGTAACAGCATAAATCTAAACCAATACATTCCAAACTTAATTTATTTAACAATCGGGGTAGATCCTTTCCAAGAAGGCAAAAATAAAATCTGGTATGTTATAGATTGGCCACAAATCAGTAACATCATTCTTTTCCTCACACCACTTCTATCAGCAACATTTTAGTAATACAGTTCCCATAAAGGCCTGTGGAAAGACATGAACAATACAGGGATTACAACTGCATCACAGAGATGTGGTTTAGAAAGATGGAAAAGGAATCCTGATGAACACAATCAAAATATACCCATGGAAAGACAGATCTACAAGCATATTATATAAGGGGGCTATTCTGTCATAAAATTACATCTCAGATAATGTATATAAATTGCAGACAATGCTTTAATTGTCTTCAGGCAAATAATATTGAAAGGATCTTTCAAAATCTGCAGAAAAATTGCACGCACCTGTATGTTCGATTAAATATTAGTCATAAAGCTAAATGGTAAAGAACATAATTTTTTACAAGAATCTCTTTAATCAGGGTAGAAGTTCTTATCATTAAAACACTCTGTATATTCAGCGAAAAACAGAATGTCACATTAACATAAGTGAAAACATTGACCTAAATGTTTTCTCTTTGAATATAGTTTCTATAGACAGAGAAGTATCTCAAGTTTTTGTGCTTATCTTCTGCTAAAGTCTTTCAAGTGTGATAGGAAAAGCAAGGAAATATGATAATATAATTGGTGGTTACATCTTCCCTATCATCTGGTGAAATGACATTAATAACATTGTGAAAAACAAAAATAAATATTCTAACATGATTTAGAAAACATTGTTTTATGCAATGTGAGCATATTTACAATATACAAGGAATTAACAAATATACAGTTTTTAACTAATCAAGGACATTTTACTACTAATATAATGTGAGCAAGTCAACTGGGTCCCTAGTATTCTCCCTGTGAGCATACTGACAGTTGATTAGATCTCCGAAATTTTTTCTGCTCTTCGACATCTGTGATTGATGAGTTCCAATTTTGCTCAGTGTGGTAGCATTCCTGCATTGAAACCTATTGTTAGTGAGATATGACTCACCTATTTGATTCAACTTCTCAAAATAATCGGACTTGTATTTATTGTTTGCTCACTTAACCTTCAGAACAAGTTTATGAGGTTCATAGTTATATTCTCCTTAATTAAAAACTTCATGTATATGTCAACTGAGAGCCAGTGTCTTCCTCAAAGTCCTAGTACTAGAACCCCCTCTCCCCGCCCCCGTATCTGAGTGTATCTTCTCTTTCTACTACCTAAAAAGGATTCTATGGCTATAGACAATAAACACTTTAAAAACTTCACCACATACCATGGTGGAAAGAGAAAAGCATATGGGACTTGAGGAAAATGAGACATGGTATTTTTGTCCTACTCGGCTGTAGTGGGTTGCACAACCTCCCCCCAAAATTCATGTCCATCCAGAACCACAGAACATGACCTTATTTAGAAATAAGATCTTTTCAGAAATAATTAAGATGAGGTCAACTTGGGACAGTGGACCTTAAATCCTATGATTGGTATCCTTAAAGAAGAGGAGAGGACACACATAGAGAGAAGAGCATGTGAAGATGGAGGCAGAGACTGGGGTGCTCTGTGTAAGCCAAGGAATGCCAATGGCTGGCAGCCACCAGAAGCTAGAAGAGTGGCAGGGAACAGAGTCCTCTCAGAGCCTGCAGAAGGAAACAACCCAGCTGACAACTGATCTTGGATTCTGACCTCCAAAACTGTGAGGGACTAAATTTCTGCTGTTGTAAGAGACCCAGTGTGGGGGACTTTGTTATGGTACCCTCAGAGGACTCATACGTAGCTGTACAACCTTTGGTGAATCACCCAACTTCACCAAGGCTTATGTAACTAAAAAACTGATATAGTAACATTTATATACAAGGTGATGATGAGAATGTCTCAGAAGCAATTTGTAAACTAAAAAAAAAATGCTACGAGAGCATCAGACATTACTGATCAGAGAGGGCAGAGATCAATGAAATTTGGATTAGGTCAAGAAGTTGATCCTTGGAAAGATGGATAAAATTTGGAAAGAAAGAGGGCATTCCAGGTAAGAAAAAAAGCACACGAGAAAAATAGCGATAGAGAAATACAGGGATCACTTTCAAATGAATCAAGTGTGGTAAAGAAATTTTATAATGGGATGAGTGAAAACTACTCACTTCTCTTGTAATCTGTAAATGCTGAACCAATGAATGCTTGTATTAGTTTCCTAGGGCTGCTTAACAAGTGACCACAAACTGAGCGCCTCAAAACAAGGCAAATTCATTATCTCACAGTTGTGGAGGCCAGCCTCTGAAATCTGACATCCCTACTATTCTGGAGGCTACAGAGATGTTCCATCCTTGTTTCTTCAATCTTTTGATGACTCCAGATATTCTTGGCCTGTGGCTGCATCACTCCAGTATCTTCCTCTATGGCCACATGGCCTCCTTTTCTCTCTTATAAAGATGCATATCATTGGACTTATAGCTAACCCAAATAACCCAGGATGATCTCCTCATCTCAGGACCCTTAACTACTTATGCAAAGACCCTTTTTCCAAATGAGATTCCATTCACAGGTTTTAGGGATGAGCATGTGAACATATCTTTTTTGGAGGAGGGGCACCATTCAACCCACTGCAATACTATGTATTTAGGGAGAGAAAGAGGATGAAACACAGATGCATCATCATCTTAGTTAAGAACAATATCATCAACTTGATTTACGTAAACCATCAAAGCCAATCATAGAATGGGACCTTTATCTATAAACAGCTTTCCGACAAAGACCTTATAAGCAGACAGCAAAAAGAGTCAGATATGTGTTATACATTTTACAACTTTTAATGCTGACCTATATTTTCATTAATTTAATTTTTATTACTTCAGTTTGCCTTACTATCTCCTAATCTATTCCCCTTTCTCACGTTAACATTTAGGAACTTCAAAATACTATTCCCGATTAGAGTTAGTTCAGAATCACCTTCATGGAAATTAAACTTTCCTAAGAGCGCATGTCTTTTACCAAATAATAATTCTTCTTTTCTTTGAGATTCTTAATTTTAAAAGTCAATAAAATTAGACACACTTCTGAATTTAATGCTTATCCATCATTTATATATCACCAGTATGTTTAAGAGCAATTCCTAAAAGAGCTAATCCCTTATATAATTTAAAACTTGCTAAAACAAATAACAACAACAAAACACAACTCACAGCCTTCTTTAATGCAGATTCATGTTCATTAATGAGACCCTGTTAATATTTCATGCACCGTCTCTTCCCATTTAGTTGAAAATATTTCTGTAATGGAGATTAGAAAATACACCATGCTCCTATGAGTAATGAAAAATTCAGATGTGTTTAGGGAAGATCTTCAGCTATAATGCAAATAATGTTGCTTAAACATTTTTAAAAGGGCCTCTGAGCCTCTGCTCCAAACAAGATTTAGAAGCATGGGAGGGTCCTATAGTCAGAGCAGGATGGGCGGGTCCATCCTGGTGGGCTGGATGTCAATATCATCACCAGTAGTAATGATTATCCCTCCGATGAGATGCATTGAGTTTTCACTAACAAAACCAGATAAACCAGTCACAGAGGAGCAAGTAGTGATAAGAGAGATTCTAGCTCATCCATCTGGCCAAAGAAGCTACAAACCAGCCCAAGAACCCCGGAGCCATCATACTCTTTTTTGGGATCAACTTTATCATCAAAGAGCTATTCAGAAATACTCAACCTACTTACTATCCAAAATAGACCCCACTTGCTTATTTTAAACCAATTAGCTCATTGCTACACCTCTTGATTTATAACACGCAGAATGTGCTGCTTTTCTTGAAAATGCAATAGCTCAAAATTTAAGTACCTGTACCTACATCTGATTATTAGAATGGCATATGTCTTGACATTGTGTCACAAATTACATATAATCTATACTGTAACATGTGAATGAGTCCTTAGGGAGTCCTTGGGCTAAAACTCATTAGTACATCTCAGTGAAATGAGTGATTTTTATAAAACCACACAACTGACTCCAATTATGGAAAATTCTGCTTAAAATATAAACGTGCTTTTACAGGAAAATTCATGATTCCACGGGGTTTTGGGCTGGTGGCAACTAATCAAACAGCTATCTCTGCTTTCCTTTATTGCTATTAGAACTCAGTTAAATACATTTATTCATTCAAACTATTCATCGTTTATTTCCCCCAAATTTGCTTAAAACAATTGAAATTGAAATTTCAGTAAGTGCTGAACTGCTGAATAATTTTTGAAATCAAACATAAAATAAATTATTATTCCAAAGCATGATCCCATTAAATTTTACACAACTAGCATTTACTGAATGAACATCTAATGCCTGTCCAAGATACAATAAAAACAGACTTACAAGATGTGTCAGGTATATAATGACTTAAAATAGCTCTTATGAATCCTATAGAAAAATCATTTTCCAAAATCATTAGTTATACCTTATTGTAATTGCTCAACTAAACCCTATGAACTCAATAAGTGTTTAATATAAAGAAAATGTAGATTTACAAAATCTGAATACAAGACTAAAATACTGTTATTATTATCAAGAATTTCTAAAGGCTAAATGGAAGAATTAGGAAAGATCACCAAGAGGAAAGATGTGTCATAAGATCATCTACACTCTTATATTCCCAATTACCATGTACCAATGAGAAATTTGGACAGTGAAGAAGGCTGTTAGGGGAAAACAAAAAAGATTGATTTGAAAAATGGTGTTGGAGGAGAGCTCCACACATACCCTGCACCACCAGAAAGAGGAACAAGTGAGTCCCAGAGCAAATTAAGCCTGAAACATTGCTGGAGGCAAAAATGACAAACTGAAGCTGTCCTACTTCAGCCACATCACGAGAAGGCAGGAGTCTTTCGAAAAGACAATACTGATGAGAAAGATAGATGGCAATAGGAAAAGAGGAAGAGCAAACATGAGATGGATCGATTCCATCAAAGAAACTATAAGCATGAGTCCACAGGAGCTGAGCAGGGCCGCTGAGAACAGGACATCGTAGATGTCACTCACTCACTCACTCACAGGGTCAACAGGATTCAGAGCAGACTCAATGGCATGTAACACACACGAATCTCTCAAATATAAAAGAATTAACTCCGGGAGAGTTATTGACTGTTACATAAAAAATCTTCCACTGAATTCCTCTCCACATCCATGAACTACTCAAGCCATCATATGACATCATTCTAATATAACTTCTCACAAAGTTATAACTGTTTTATCCAGATGCATTTCCTCTTGACCCCTCCTTCTCTTTCTCTAGGCTTTTTGATTTTTCTCTTTCCTACAAACATCTTTTCTCCATTTTCTCCATGTTCTTTTTGGGTGAAATGATCAAGATACACATTTTCAAAAGTATGATTGTGTTTCTAAAAACAACCAACCTCCTTCATCCCAGTGTCAACTATTGTCACCGTCCAATTGGGAATTCCATTAAAACCTCAAATTCGAAATGTGTAACACCAAATACTTTTCCTTCCAAACTGCCTCATTTTCCAGAATTTCCTCTCTTAATTGGCATAACATAACCATCCAGAAGGGTGAGAAACCTCAGTCTCATTTCAGTCTACGTCTCCTCTCTTGCTCTGCACCCCCAGTTAGTCTCGGTCCCCAGTCCCTCTTCCTTATAAATGCCTCCCCTGCATTTCACTGTTATTGCTCAAATGCAGTCCTTGCTGGAGGATTCCGCTAGTTGTGTTTCCTTTTTTCCCATTCCATCCTATAACATGTTTTTCCTCCACCCTGTCTGAAACACTTCATCCCCTACCCTGTCTGAAAACATCTGGTGGGTTAAGTGCCAAATGGTGGGAAATACCTGAGGGCTACAAATTCAATGTAGAAGACATTAACTATAGATGGGAGCAGGACTGAAGATAAGTGAGACATGGTTTTAAGTATTACAAGATGGATACACTTTGACTTTGTGAAGAAAACAAGAAGGATATTTCAAGCTTGAACATGAGGCAGATTAAGGGAGGTGATGCAGGAAAACAATGAGTGGGTTAGAAAAAATAACCTGAACTGAAGTTTTGTATAGGGGAAGTGTAACAGATGAATAAAGCCAAATAACAAACAAACAAACAAACAAACAAATAAAGAAGATAGGCATCAGCTTGAAGAAGCCTAATGGGAGTTCGTAAGCCTAAGGAGTGTGATATTTTTTAGACAGGTAAGAATGCTTCATTGAAGATTTTAAAGAAGCATGCTTTACAAAGCTGGTTAGGAAATCTAGAGAGATCTGAGAGTAGCTTCCTGTTTTAGGTTAGCATACTTTACGAAAAATAATTTAATACCAAAACCTATATTAAGGGTAAGTATATTCAGATGTTCGATGTGTGTTTGGATTACAAAAATGTCCCAAAGTTCACAGCAGAGCTCTTTGTATAAAACGCAGGTCTCTTTTGCTCATACTATGTTATAATTCTCAAAACATTACAAGAAGGATTGTCCTGCATGCTTCATCACCCACATTCTAAAGATGCTAAGTCCTTATCAGGTTCAAGAAAATAGCTTAGAAAAGCAAAATTGTATGGGCTGTTCACCCAACTTTCATTTATCAAAGTAATAAACTCTAAAATACCAAAAACTTTAAAGCTTATCCTTACAACCTTTGGTCCATAACTGCATATAATAAACCACACTACCAACTATTAACTTACCCTTCCTGCGTAGTGCATAATAGTGAACGCTGTGCCTTGATCTTTGAGTGCGACATTTCCATTCCCATCTTTCATGGGGGAATACACTGCATTTGTATTTGAAGATTCTAGGAGACTTTGTAGCTTTTTGGGCAGATTTGGTTCCACTGACCAAATCATTTCACTTTCTTCATCCAATAAAGAGAGAAATCCAGATGGCTTCTGAAAGTGAAGAGGAAAGAATTATTTCCTTTCATTACTCAATTTATTGTTTTTGTTATTGTTCATGCATGCTCATTTAGATTTTCATTATTTCATATAAAGCACTCAGAAAATGAATGTCTTTACTTTTAATACACATCTATTTTTACTCACTGTTGTATGCTCACCACTTAGCCAAAACTCTGACGTAATGTCGTCCCTCAAAAGTATTTACCGATTAGAGAAATGAATAAATGCAAGAGTGTATTTTAATGTCAGTAAAATACTGGTGTTATTAAAATGCATAGTCTCATCTCAATAAGAAAATAAAATTTCCGACTACAGGAAAGTTGTCCTTTTTTTTGACCTATATGACCCAATCAAAAACTTCATACTTATAGTGGAACAAGTAACTTATCAAAAAACAAAACCTACAGTGATGTTAAGTCTTAAAAATTGTGACAGAATTTCAGTCAGCAGGAAGTAGACGTAACTCTATGATAGTCCAATATTTAAACTTGGAAAAAAAAGAGTTTCAAGTAATAATTTTGTACAACTCAAATTAATATAAGCAAGGAAAATAAAGTCATATAGGAGGCAACAATTTAAAATTAACGCCATGTGAAGGAAAATGCTGCTTAAAGAACTTCCCAGCCTCTGAGCCTGTACTCCCCCTGACAGATAACACTGTGCTGCTCGTGTGCTTTACACACCAGTTGTATAATGTGTTACTGAGTGCTGTGCTGCTTATCTTTTCTTTTCTAGGCAAGAATTTCTGTTGACCTCTTTTCAAATAAAATACCTTATATTATTTATTACATTTTTCTGTCATATATCTTAATTCTTTACATCGAATCAGCATGTTTCTTGAAGGGCGAATACCATCAAAATAATTCTCAGAAAATGAAGAGATCTATGTGACCCATTACAGCAATTTCAGCTTGTATTTTGGCCCTACCACAAAAAGCCTTTCATGATGTCATTTATTTGACAGTAGAAAGTCATGTCTTTGCGTCATAAATAGTTTCGTAGTTTTGTTTTTCAGAGTCTCCCGCTCATAGTAAAGAAAATTCCAAGACTGTATACAGTTCTCTGAGAGCTGCAAAAGTTGAGATCGTCTGGGCACCACCCCACAGGGAACAAAGGTGGAAAGGACCAGCCATGGGAAGGACCTCCAACTGGTGGAGGCACACACGTCAGAGGGTACCCTTTTGGAGACATCTGGCAACCAGGAGGGCCATCTCTAGAATGAGGAAACAATAGCCTCCTGGGAAGGAAAGGGAAGAACCAATGAGGTGGAAAACGGCACTATGAAAGAATTGGAAATGCCTGCTAAAAGCAAGTTCATCCACCTCAGCGCATTACCTAGAAAGCCTGGAGAGACACTTCTTACCAACACAAAAAATATTTTTCAATAAGGAAATTTGAAGAAGAAAGTTCATTACAGGAAGTGTTAGCCCAGCAGGCAGTTCTGTATAATACAGCACAAGAATCTCCATGTGACCGAGACCTCATAAAAAGTCCCCAGGAAGAGCCCAGAGGTTGAGGGGGGGAAAAAAGGTCTATAAAGTGGATTGGGGAAAAGCCCTAAAAAACAAAAAAAACAGTCAATATAAGAGGTTTGCTGAGGGCTGGTCCTGTCTGGGACGTTTTAAAACCCAGAAATTCTTTATTTCAATCTACAGAAACCTATAAAGTAAATAAAATGTGATATTATAATACCAGAAGCCATTCTTTCATCTGTCGATTTGAGCTTGGTGTCATAGCATTTCTCCATAAGCTCTTACACTTATGTATATTCACATGCAAACATACACAAGCACATACAGATACACCTTGGAATGATAAGTGGAATGTTTAAAGGTTGTATAAAAGTATGTCCATATTTCAGGAGCAGTGACAGGCCTCCTCTCTGGAGGTGAGAGCTTTGTGTGTTTGATAAAGCCATTAATGGTCGGTAAATCATTGGCCTCTATTTTGATAAGGGAAGGGACTGATTCAAAAAGAGCTAAACCACTCTGCTCCAAAACCAAGATGATATTTTGCAAGGATGGGGTCATTTCCTACCAACAAGATATTTTGTTAAAAAATTATAATTTGTACTGTCTCCAAAAATTGTAAAGTTCATACTGTGTTTCCCCGAAGATAAGACCTAGTTGTGCTATCAGCTCTAATGCGTCTTTTGGAGGAGAAATTAATACAAGACCCAGTCTTATTCTAATCTAATATAAGACTGGGTATAATATAATAATATAATATAATGCAATGCAATGCAATGCAATGCAATATAATAAATAATATAATACAATTCAATACCGGGTCTTATATTAATTTTTGCTCCAAAAAATGCATTAGAGCTGATGGTCCAGCTAGGTCTTATTTTCAAGGAAACATGGTAGATGTTGTATTTTCTGGATGTTTTGTATAAAGCCATGAAAAAATGGTGATAATTAACTTACAGACTGGGAAAACTTGCTGACATTTTTGAAGAAAACAGAAATGGAGAAGTCATAGAAAGGGATTAATGACCTTCAATTCCTTCAGAAATGAAGGCTTAGGAGAAATTGAATTGTTCTACTGTATGTGAAAGGTTATCATATGCAGTTTCACCATAACAACAAAAAATAATGATACTGAGAGTGTGACAAAGTACACTAGACATTTGGAGAATTTGGAAAGAATCTGGATTGACACTCTCCATTCAGGGACATAAGTCAAATATATGTTCATTGAAATATAAAAACGGCCTATGCCAAAATCACAAATGTTTATCAGTAGTGGAGGATTATGAGTTGCTAAAAAGGCAATAATAAGCTTGTTTTGTATTGTAGGACATATGCTTGCCTGGTTTATAGATCTACATATTTCACCCTATACTTGGTATGCCTTTTCGTTCCATTTTTTGGGTATCCAAGAGAAGTAGCAGCCATTTCCAACTCATACGGAAAGGGTCCTGCTATTGAAATGATCATTCCAAAGATGAAATCTCAAGAATAATAGCCAGATATGTGGAAATAACTTCATCCTGCTGACCACTATTTACCAGTCAAGAATACAGCAAAAGCAAGAATGAGGACGGTGGTGCTTGAACCTTTCCATATACAATTACGTATGTATTGCTGTCAGTTTGAAGGCATTTTTAAAAATCTTAAATAAATAAATTATGTACTACATGTGTCATGATGAGGAAGGGCTTTCTGGAGGAAGGAGGCTTCTTCTGTAATTAATAAAAAGAATGTTGCCAAGTTGGTAGCAAGAATGAGAGCATTTTACAATATTAGGAAAATGCATAAAATAATTTATGAGTCTATATTTATAGAAATAAAGAGTAGAAAATTAAACACAATGCTCTCCAATAGCTGAATATTATCAGTTTTAAACAATGCTCAAGGGTTTTACAGATATTATGGGTAAATCTACATAATGTCTTCCTATATTAGTAGCTAGGGATTGCTGTTGATATGAAAAAAAATTTGTTTATATGATAGAGATAGTGATGTAAAGATTCTTGCATTATACTTATACAAAGATACGTATAAACACCTGCAGATACTCTAAGATTACATGTATGCATAAGTATTTTTTCTTCCAATTCTTCCATACTTAAATGTAGAAACTTTGAAGACAAATAATAATAAAAAAAGGATTCTGTTGAATTTATTTTAGGATTTTGTTAGTCTTAGATATTATGTTATTAAAATACTAATTTTATACATTGGGCATTTGTAACTCTTTTTTTTGTACACTGGGCATTTGGACATTTGTAACTCCAAAAGGAGAGTTTTAGCAACATACTCAATGCTGAATATATTTATAATAAAATGATTTAAAATGTCTTGTCCTTTCAATGAATTGGTAATCCTTCAAATGTCCCTTCAGAAAAAGGTAATTTGTGTTCCTCAACTGACTTTGAAAGGTTATAAATATATTGCAGTCTCATATAGAAAGACATCTCAAATATAAGGCTCCTTGAAAGAAAATTATTTGTCACTAGTATATTTAAAGGCATGCATTCTGTAAAGTAACTAATTATATGAATACCTGGAAAAAAAAATCCAAAACTCCAGTCTGGTTACCAGGAGAATAAGCTGTTTCCATGGTAACCCCCTCTTGTACACATTCTGTTTGCTCCTGTAGAAAAAGCACTTCATTGATGTACTGGTGCATCTTCTCATTGGTCATGTTGACACAAAGCTATTGTGGGAGGAAAAGAAAACAATTTATAAGATAATATGACCATGTATATCCACTCTTACTACGACACATTTTCAGATTGGTGAAATACTGCCTCAAGAACGTTCCACACCCATTAATCTATCGAGATAAAGCATTACAGTATTGCCTGAGAACCCAAAGTTAAGGGTTTCACATGATATTGTTGACTTCATATGGTCTGGTTATTTAACATAAAGTATGCAGAAAAAAACAGGTATAATTACAACATTAACTTACAAATTTTGGGTCTAAAATACATTTGAGTATTTAAAAATTATTTCCCAAAGGAAATACTTGGTCTCTAGTCAACAAGTGAAGATAAAAGCTGGGTCAACCATGAGATCCCAGAAAAAGGAGAAGCATTTCTTGCCTCCTACTTTCTCTTGTACATACATGATGGGCAAGAGAACTGGGCTACTTTCAAAAAGAATAACTAGTCTAAGCATTCTATTGCAGAAAACTATTTCCTTTATCTGAATTTTTTTTTACATTCCTCCAACTGTCAATTTTTCTCTTCCCACAAGACATTCCCATCAGGATACAAATATGTCATTTCTTAACCTTAAATTTTTGATTTCTTAATCTTAAAAAATTATCTTAAAATATTTTTTAAAAAATAAAATAACCCAAGTCTAATAAAGTCTTACTTCCCTTCTAAGCTACACTCTGACTTTTTTGCTTTCTTTTATAACAAATAAATCTCAAAAGAGTTCTTAATTATCTCAAATTCCTCTCCTCCCCACTACTGAAACCACCCTAATAAAAGTTTGCCCCCATGGTGCTACCCAAATTGCTTTTGTGGAAGTCGCCAGTGATGTGTGCGTTTCTACATCCAAAGCGCAGTTCTCAGTGTTCCTTTTCCTTGACCGCCCAGAGATATTTGACAGTCGATTGCTCTGCTTTCCCAAAGCACTGCCTCACAGGGCTCCCGGGACATCACACTCCCTTGGCCTCCTATCTCTCTTCTTCTCTATCTCCTTCTCTGACTCCATCCTCGAGTGGTCCAGGGATCATTCCTTGGGACTGGGTCTTCTCTACCTGCACCCACTTCCTTCATACACTCAATCAGTCTCACAGATCATTATCTTTCCCATCTTCACCCTAACCATTGTGTTATACTAGGTAAAATTTTAAAATCACTTAGAAATATTTAGAATTCAATAACTCACTGAAATAATTAAAGATGAATAATTTATATAAATCAAAATAACTGATAAAAAGTTTTTAAAAGGAAATCAGATATCATTTGCAAAAGGAAAAATATCTGAGATTACATTTGATGTGAAATGTGCTACATTTATGAAGAAAATGCCAAAGCTTTTGTAAATCACACAAGACTGGCATGGACACTAGAGAAAACAAAGACCACCCTGGGTCCCTCTTTGATATGCACCCATATTCTTCTCCAAGTCTGGTGTCTTCTTATCACCTGCTAAGTAGGAGCTCCTCCAAGACATTCGTTTCCCTCTACTGGGAGCTCATGGCTTCTCTCTAGGACATATAAGAGCATCCCTCCCGCTGCAGCTTACAATCAGTGAGTCAAATCCCCTTCTCAAATGACCAAGACCAGGAAGGCTTTAATTTCCCATATGGTATCTGTGCCCGCCATAAGGGAGAGGCTAGTAATGAATTCATGAATTAAATAAGAGCCGTTTTTCTCACAGGTCCAGCTCTTTGGGAGGATGAGAGTTTATGGGACCCTAGGGACACGAAGTTTCAGCAGGAAATTTTTTTCAGGGAAGACACAAACATATCAGAGTGCTGATATGTTTGCACTCTTGGGATAACTGTCAGAAAAGAGAAGGAGCTTTTCCTGAGACTGGGATGCTTTGCCTTAAGTTCCATTCTTGCTAGGGCTAGAATTCTGTGAGTAGGTATAAAAAGTTCCACTGTCTTCAGAAAACACGGTGACTGGAGAATGGCAGGATTACAGGCACAGGGCTGCCTTGGCAGGAGTTAGAGAGCTGAAAATTGGAGGCTCTGATGACCTAATGCAGTCAAGTTATTTCAATGATGAACGTACATCAGTATTTCATTATTAATATGGTAGGTGGAGCCGAATTGATATACTTGAACTATACCAAATGAAATAGTTAAATAATATTAATAACTACATTCAAAATAAGACCTAAATAGCATATATTGACACCCCCAAGAGGTCAGAAAATGATGGACCAGGACTTCTTTCCAATAGTTTTTCTTATACCTCTGCTTCATAGTAAAAGGTGGTTTCTGTAAATTAAGTGATAAAGGAGTAGTATTCAATCTGTAGACTGAATAACTTCCCCTATTGTACTCTATTACAAAATAAGATCTAAGTTAAAGTAAAATAAAACATACCACATTTCTACTGTCTTGGAGGTCATTTTAAAACCTGAAAAAATTTGAGGGAATTTTCTTAAACTTGGAATCACTCTATGGATCATACTCTTCCTTCTACCCCTTCATCTACGACACCTGGAATTACTTGAATTTTCTCCCTTCTGTCTGACTTGGCCAGTAGTCAACTACCACTTTTCCTCTCTGCCCGCTGACAACTAGATTTCATGAGATTTACGCAAACATGGACGTTCTTTAGATTTACAGTTAAATGTTTCTTAAACTCGTACTTACTCTAATCAGTTCTCTAAATGTAAAACTATTAAACCTATAGTTATTTCAGTTACGAACATGCCATACAAAACAATTAAATTTCCTTGTTTGGTTATTAAGGCAAAAACAATTGAAAATGAATACAGACCAATAAATTCTGCACATTGTAGCTGGTAACGGGAGGGATGGAATTCATTGTTTAAATGTCATGAACAAATATTTACTTCCTTGTAACTGATACAGTCTAGCAAATTCATCCTATTATATTGTTCCGTCAGAATTAAGTGTTATCATTAGATCAATAACTGTGTTTATCTCCAGGGATGATTCCGAAAAGACAAATTATTTTCTATAAAACTGTGCAGCATCTGATCACAGTAGCATTCCCATTGTGAAAGGAAAACATTTAACTGTCAGTCTCATTTTAATCCAAAATGAAAAAAAAATAAATAAATAAAAGTTCAGAAAATTGTTGCTGGAGGAAAAAGAATGGACATTTTTAAAATGAGTTCACTTTGCTTGAAAAAATAACATTTTGATGTGTGCCCCCAATCCAATAATGTGTTAAACTCCTTTAATGCTAAAGCAGTTTTGTTTCTAAAGATTGATAAAGACTTAAAATGTGGGTAAAATCTTTATAGTAAATGTACAGAAAAAGAATGACTCCATCACAGGCTGGAACCATTGATAAAAGATTATCTTTGATTATATGATATGCACAATTGTAATATTTTAAACTTTGATATTAAAAAAAATACATGAATCATGGAAGAAAACAAAAAGAGATCCTATATTTCAGCAGTTTGATTTAAAAGTGGTTATGGAAAGTGTGCCCACATATATTTTAGGAAATAGATTGCTCCAGAAGTAAATGTTGAAGCCCTGAAAAATAAGGAGGTCTGTTACTGCATAAAACAATAAAAAGAAATCCAATAAAGGATTCCAAAATAAGGATATCAGTGGCTGATTGTCTATTGTACAAGAAATAGCCAAAGAATATGACATGACACTTATCTTTCCCCTCATTTTGAAATTCTCTAATTGAAATGACTTAGATAGATGTGGAAGTCTCAAACATGCTTAATATAATTCTCTTATCATTTTGCATTCAGAATAGACTGCAGGCCTGTAGCTACAAAAATTATTTTGGATGACAATCTAACTAAATCTTCTTGTTCTTGACTGTCTTATAGGCGACCGACCATCTTTGTATGTATACCTGGCTGTAGTGTTATGACTGACTTGATCATTAGTATAATTTAAAAAAAAGATATGTTAACTGGTTTTTGTTTAGTAATATTTTATTGAACTCAACTTTGACTTTATGGAATTGATCCACTGTTTTAGTCAAAATGGTGACAACAAGTGTGGAATGTGGATGAATCCACAGTAAATTAGAAAGAGCAAGAAGGGGTCAGAGTACCAGTCTTCTTTTTCTTCCTACCTCTCCCGCTGCCTGGGGAAGATCTAAAGAATCTGTCCACTTTTGGCTAACAGAAAAGGGCTTGGCCTGTGCTTTTGGATAGAGCATCTCAAGTTGTTACTTTCCTTGTCAAAATGATTCCTAAAACACACAGCTTTTCTATTGAGCTTCTAACATTTTTCAGCTGCATCATCGGATGGTGCTTTGTGACATGGGGTGATCCTTTCAATATATCAAACCTTTTATTGTACATCATGCTCCTCATATTCTGGAGAGGGAAACAAAGTAATTTATTAAGATCCCATAGGGAAAATTCCAGCGAGCTGTGTAAAACTGAGTAGACTGTGGAGTGATTTTTGACTTGTAGCTTTAATTACAGTGGTGCTTTCTGAGAGGAAAAATGTATTTGTAGTTCTAACAGAGGAGGGCAACACTGGCTGGCGGGTAAAGGAAATCACTGGGAGCATATGCAGCCCAAAAGAGAGCATGTTTCAAAATCATTCTGAAGTAATGTGTACATCATTTTTTTCCCCCCAAAACAATTTACCTTTCCCTATTCTATATTGTTGAAAGCATTCACTGTTTGCAGTGAAAGTTAAACTATGAACTTTGTACCTAAGTTAAAAAATATACCTAGGGAACTAATACAAACATATCATCCTATGTCAGATATTAAGTTGAAAACTGGAAAAATGCATCCCATCAACCAAATGGTGGCCAAAATCATGGCAGGAACCTGCTTATTCTTGATTTTTTTTTTCACCGAACTGTGTTATGTGTACATATGTGGGTGTGTGTCAAACACAATCAGAGAAAGATACAGTGAAAGATTCTTATAGGCAAATTAGTTTATGTATCTAGAAGCATAAATCTGCATCAATAATTGAGAATATCATTGACTTCAATGCAAAACAATCATTATTTTTGCTTCTTCACTCCATCCATCAGAATTGTGTTTGGGTTTCATTAAATTTCCAGGTATTACTGAGAGTCGACTTGACTGTGGGTGAAAGGTGAGTATTCATGGACGACAATGAACAATTATTCAGTATTGCTTAATTAGCATGCCCCATTCTCTGATTAAAACACATGCTTTGTACATAAAGTGCTGTTGCTAACTGCTTTAGTAATAAAAATTACACACCCTTTGAAAACACTTTTTAGTAACAGAACATTATTGCTTATCCAGATGGCCTATCATTTGTATTAATGACAAACTTAATTTCTTGAGTAAATTTTCACCAACTGTTCTCCCTTTATTACTCAGTGAAATATATCGGAAGCAAAAATATACATAATAGGGCATGACATATACATCACAGAATTAAAGTAGGAGATTAATTAAAGTTGACTCCAGTTAAAGGCAGAGCCCCAGGCATTAGACAGTGATTTGCAATCCTACTGCACATTAGAATTAAGGGGCTTTTTTAAAAAGGCTGATCTCTGGGCCTGACCCCAAACCAATTAAATCAGAGTGGGGCCCAGACATTGATATATTTTGAAAGATTTCCAGGTGATTCTAATATAACAACATGGTTGAACGCACTGAGATAGATATGGAACAGAGCATGCACAATCCATTAACTGATTTGCATAAATATACACACTTATAAATACTTATTTATATATAAGTATATATGCATATTTATACACACACATATATGTGATATATCACATATATGGCAGAGCAGGATGATGTGATGTTTCATATGTTCGGTATTTCTCAAATATATTCAACAAAACGCTAATTGTATAAGATGTCAATTTCTATCATCTAAAAAGCAATAAAACAGAGCCTAGTGGAGAAACACTGAGCTCAGCTAATGAGCTTCTCTGCAGGACTTCTCAGGGCCTTTACTGTGCCAAGTGTACTGTGAATCTCCAACTTACATTTTCAAAAAACTCCTTGGAGCTTACGAGACAGCTATGTGTTCTTTCCCCAACAAATTAATTATTGCCAATCTTGGCTCATTATCTATAAAATGGTGTGGGGTTTGGTGAGATGGTATCTCTTCAATTTGTTTCAGCTTTAAGATTCTATAACTTATTTTGCCTACTTAGAATCTCCTGTTACTGTATAGTTTTTCTTCTCTCCAACCTTGTTTTGGAAAGGACTGTTATTTAAAATAGTATATTATGGAAAAATTTAAACATATTCAGCAGTGAAGTGAATAACAAACCTCCATCTGCCATCAACCAACTTCAACAATTATCAACAATTACCAACTCATGGCCAATTCTGTGTTATCTATGTCCCTACTATCCTCAAAACTAGACTGATTTGAAGCAATTCTCAGACATTGTGTCTTTAGTTGGCAAATATTTTGGTATAATTATCTAAGATATAAGAACTGAAAAACACACATCCTCAGTACTTTTATCACACATAATTTCTATTAACAATAACTTCTTACTTTCACCAAAATCCAGATTTCACATTACGTTAATTAATTCATAATTTTTTATACGTAGTTAAACAAATTAGGATCTAAATAATGTCCAAATATTTAATTGACGTATGTACCTATTACATCTCTTTACATCTCTTTGAATCTTTTATCCTCCCTCTTTTACGTTTTCACCCTTGAAGCTGAAGAAATCAGGTCATTTGTTCCATACAGTTTCCCACATTCTGGATTTTGCAGAGTGCATCCTCATGGTTTATTTCAGTATGTTCCTCTGTCCTCAGTTCTTGTTAATTAGTAGTTAGTTCAGGAAACTTCATTATATGCAGGTTTTTTTCCTTTCTTTCCTCCCTGCCTCTTTCTCCTTTCCCCTCCCTCCCTCCCTTCCTCCCTGTCTTCCTCCCTACCTTCTTTCTTCTCTTTTCTGTCTTTCTTCCCAAGAACAGTTGATATGCATCTTGTGTATCTTGTCACTCTTTTGCTAATGTATCAACGATTGAAACGCATTGCCTAGAGTCATTATTTATTAGGAGCTGCAAAATTGAGTTGCTCTGATTCTGTCATCCATTCTTCATTTGTTTGTAGTAGGACTACGTCAAGTTATATTTATAGATTAACTTAGAGAGAATCAGCATCTTTATAATATTAAGTCTTTCTGTCTAAAAATGCAGTATGTCTTTCCATTTGTTTTAAATGTAATTATGTGACTTTCAGGAATATTTTACGGATTAACTCACTTTGCCTATTTACTTATTTTTCACAATGTTGTCTTCTTTTCCATTCCGTCTTTTGAAAAGGTATTTTAAAAAACTATAAAAGTCACTGGTTGTACATGCTGATTTTACAACTTAATACTTTCTATTAAAAAGAAAGTATCTCCTTCATAGAGATAAGAGGATAACTTTTTTAATCAAGTTATCTCGTTTATAGTAATGTTTACATTCATTCTTTCCAGTGTTCTAAATACATCTTCATCTCTTGAAGTGGAAATATTACTGTTTTTCTCTCTTCTCCACTTTTTGTCACAAATTGCTTTCTTTTTTCTAATAGTACCTGCATTGAAATGTATAAGAAGGTAACTTGTGTTGTTTATCATCTTTCTACTTATCAAGCATTATCAACTTGGAATTCACTGACTGTGTAATTAAAGAGGCCATCCTTTCAACAATTTAAGAGATATTTTTGCAGTGTTAGAGATGAACTTCACACACACACACCAAAGAGTTTATGAAGTTTAGGTATTACATGACAGAGAGTGAGCTGGTAATAGTGTAATTATTTAATTAATCAGGGTAGTAGATTTAGAGCCTTTTGATATATACTTCAGGACTCAAATTACTTAGCATGCCCTTCTCCATTGAACTACTGCTGAAATATATAATATTTATATATGGACATATATATTATATTTTTACTATAAATATGATATTTATTATACTATATGAAATAACTCTCAATAGAAAAGACTCATTAAAAGTCAAAGGAAATGGGGTTAGCATTTCTTATGAGCTGAAACAAATTCTTGTCTAAAGAATCACAAGCATCCATTTAATCTTTCAGAGGTACTTGAGGTACAGAGGTACAGAGGTACTGAGGTCAGAGATGCTAGTGTTTTGGAGTGCTTCTTGATATCTCCTCTAATTTGTCCCTTTTCTGCACATTTGTCAAGCTTCGTATGGAGGCACGATTGTCAAGAAATATATGCATTTAGTCCTCAGCAAAGAGAACCACTAGGAAATACACTATGAAGATTTTTTGTTATGAGTTTTTCTTAAATGAATTTTTTTCTTTTAAAAAAGAAAGTTTTTCTTATGAAATTTTCTTAAAATTTCAATTAAAAGCACATTTGTTAAGCTTCCATTATAAACAAAATGCTGCACCAAACAACATTTCAGCTCTGCAAGAGTTGGCATTATAATGAATAGCTGATAGATGGGTCAAAAAGCTCAAAACAGAATGACATAAATACTTATAAAAGCACTAATATTTTTCTGGGTTTGATTCTGAATACTACCTTGGCTTGTTAAACATTTCTTTGAAAGTTTCCAATGAAATGAAAAATGAGAACGTTCACATTCTACTCACAACTCAAGAATTTAGAATGTATCATCCAAACCAATGGCCTTTAGAAAAATCCCCATGCAAATTTAGGAATTTGCTAAATCGATCCACTGTAAAATGAGTTTCATCACAAAGAAAATAATTTTATTCTCCAAATGGCTCCTAGTTAGTGTTGTGTACAACACCCAAGCAAACCTACTAAGAAAAAGGTATAAATTTAAAAACATATATTTCTTTTTTTATAATTTGTCTAAGAATTGGTTTTGAGATTTTCCCCATAAATGCCTAAAACTAGCTTTGGATTTTTAATAGAGACTCATTTTTAGGGTTTGAAAAAAATGTCATTCCTTGTTATATAAAAAGCTCAGATTATAAATGTATTCCAAAATAAATCGTTAAAATGTTTAGCAGAAAGAATAATAAGGGATATACATAATTGCAGTAAAATTAAAAAAGGTTTTAATAAGAAAATAATGTAAATGTTTGCACATATCCATTGTCAACACAGACTTGACAGATGATTGCGTGGGGGTTGAAGCAGGGGACTGACAGCATGGCCCCTAGGAGAGGCCCTGACACCGTTCCACCTGAGATTTCTTCACGTTACTTACCACGTGAGGGAGAAACCAGGGAGTCTCACTGCAGACATGAAAGCATGCACGTTTTTGAAGGTAAAAATGGAAGGAATCAATAGGGCTGCCAGATACCATTCAAATACTTGGCTCTGAGAAACATATCACAGGAGGCAGTCTGCAGACCTGTGTATATTGTTGTACGTCCTATTGGTCATTTTTTAACTGAGTTCTTCCTTGTGTACATCACTATTTTTTTAAAAAAATTATTTATTGGGGTGACAATTGTTAATGAAATTACATAATTTCAGGTGTACAATTCTGTATTACATCTGTATCCCATTGTGTGTTCACCACCCAGAGTCAGTTCTCCTTCCATCACCATATATTTGATCCCCCTTACCCTCATTTCCCTCCCCCCACCCCCCTTCCCCTCTGGTAACCACTAAACTATTGTCTGTGTCTATGAGTTTTTGTTTCTCATTTGTTTGTCTTGTTTTTGGTTTATATACCACAAATCAGTGAAATAATAAGCAATAAATAAGTAAAACCATGAAGACTTCTTTTTTCCATGAATCCATGGATACAAAGTATGAATAGAGAAAAAAATATCTATGGCCTCCTTGGTCTTATTTTCATACTAGACTTTTTGTAAAGTTTTGTAAAAAGCATGATTCATGATGATTCACCCTGTATTAGGTGAGTCAGCATGATTTAGGATGTACTCACAGGATGCTGTATTACCTTTTTTTTTTAGGAAAAACAAGTGGCTGGATTTTAAACATTTAGTGTTCCCATTTACAACAGTAACAGTGGCTATGCACCATTTCTCAAACTGGTTCAGCAAGCGAGCAAACAACACCAGAACCTCTATAACAATAATCTTGTTTAATTTACAACTCTGTCCGTCTATTATAATCCTGAGTTTACAGATAAGGAAACCAAAACTCATTATAAACTCTTCATCTTGGCCAAGATAGTTCTACTAGTAACAGTCACAGAACTGGGTTTCAGACTAATTCTATTTAATTCCTGATCCAGTGTCCTTCACCGCACCATCTACTTTAAAATATAGCTCAACAAGTTATGTAATCATTAACAGTTCTCTCTAAACAGTGCAGAGTTGTAGTTCTTCATGCAATACAGTGCAGCTTGGTTTTCTGTTTCCACCTGTACCTTTTTTACAGGTTTATTTTACCTTCTCTGTGTGGTCAAGCAAACTATTTCCACTCTATTCTTTAACACTTAATTTTTAGAGATATCTAATTTGATGAAATTATTCATGCAATACTATTAAGATACGTAAAGGATTTAGTGCTTTTCCAAGTGCCCTAAATTGTAAATGGATTAAAAATAACCAATGCCTCTTTAATCTATTTTCATGAGTTCTCCATAGTCATATATATGCATGTCACGTAAAGAAGAATCTCCAAATAACAGCATTTAACATAAGAGAGTATTTTCATTCTAATTTTTGGCGAAGGTTTCTGAAGATCTTTGCCCTGATTGCAAATACAGATGCCTTCTGTCTATCCGTCTGACCTACTTGAAATAGTGTAAGTACATCTCAGCTCTTTATCTAGTATTGTCTTTCAAGACAAGTGCTCTGTTTAAAAAAAAAATGGCTATGGCACTTGTTTACAAGCCACACAAAAATGATAAATATGTCAACAAAAAAGGGACATTAATTTTAAAACAGGATTGTAAAGTACTTATTTCTGTATTTGTGGGTGTTAGGTCTCTGAATGACAGAGACCTTGACTTCATGTTAGGTCTCTGAATGTTAGGTCCCAGGGACCTTGACTTGCAGACCGAGTCATGTCCGCAAGAAAACAACAAAATGTCTGTTGGCCTGCACCTGCAGACAGAGCCAAACTTGCGATAACAGAAAACCCCACAAAACAGCTACTGGCTTACAGGCAGTCAACATTTTCTGTTCAAACAGTGCTACCCTGTCAGCACAGCCCCTATAAAACCCTCCTCACCCTTCCTTCGGGGCTGCAAGTCTCCTTTAGACATGCAGCCTGGACTGTAGCAGTCTTTGCTCCGATATACTTTTCTTTCTTACAATAAAAACTTTCTTAACTTGCCTGACCATGCATGTTCCTCTACCGACCGACCTATCAATAAGTAATTATGCATATAGTCTCTGTTGAATTAAAAAGAGCGAACTTATTTTATAAAGTTTATAAAATTAAAAAAAAATCCCACTTACTTGTTCAAATTCATTCTTTTGAAATTCTTCAAAACCACAGATGTCCAGTATTCCAATATCTGATGTCTGGGTGCTGAAATGAAACAATGAAACAGTGACTAGGATACTTAAACCTCTTACATGACCCCTGCCCATGCTAACCTCAGGTCAGAGAAATCCAACCAGTTAGCATATCTCTACCAATATGAAGTACAAGCATGCAAATAATTATTTTAGGGTCTGGTGAAAACTCTGAAAATTAGAGGGAAAAGGTGTTCTTTCAATGCCCTGCTTCAAACACAGATACATTGACAAAAATACACTGATTTTCAGTTTAAAATGTCACCACACATGGGTGGTTTAATATTTGCTTCTCTGAAACAGTCCTGTCTTTTCTCCTTTGACTAGACTTGCTTTCTCTGAAGGAATGTGTGCCCACCTGTGAAGTGGCTCTCACCAGCTACTACTTGAATCTTGTTAGGCTGCACGAGCAGGAATCAAGCAATTTCTTTAACACACATAAGTAGAATACAAGCTAAATCACAATTAAGCTACGTGCATGTTCTTTGATTGATCAAACTGAGCCACTTCATAATTATATTATGATTTTCCTAAAAGAATTCTTATAAATAAAGAAGCATGAAGAACATTAAACTTGGTTGCAAAGTTGAATGAAATCAATGTAAGTACCCTGTGAATTTCTTTTTTTTTTCTTTTTTTTTTATGTAAACCACCCTCAGAGTTTGGTACAGTCTTGGATGGTCAAATCACAGATGTCAGAACCCTTGTGATGAGTGAGGAAAGGAGGAAGAAAAACCTGTCAGCAGTGCTGACAACCTGGGTTCTGTGAGGAATGTGGAGGCTGTACAAGGGAGTGTGCATTACATTGCTTCTTGTAAAGAAAGCTTCCAGATGATTCTAGAATGCTGGTCACCTAGAGGGCACATACCGCACCCCTTCCATATTGCTGGTCTAGGACTTTAGTAGCATGATTGCTTTCCTCATTTTCTGATAGTAGGTATGATATTCCATCACCATTGTGATGTTTATTGTTTTAATTCCACTACTCTTGTTGATGTACCTGTTTTGTTGTTGTTTCCTCTCCACTTGATTTGTCCAAACTACATTGGCGACTGACTCTTTTTGTATCTATATTTTGTTTTCACAATCATTACATAATCATACTTTAGAGTCACTTAATGTAAATTAAAGTGACATACTTTATGTCACTTAAATGACCTTCCCCCCTTGAATAAAAGGTAGAGAGTTGATTCTATGATATCCTGCCTGTAAGATTATTTGTTATACATGGTACACACATGAGATTCATAAGCAGGAGGGAGAACGTTTTTAAAGCCCTTAATATGAACTTCACTTCACGTGGCCAAGGATATAAAGCAGTGAGGGAAAGGAAGAATCATTCTAGGTAATTGCTTTAGTTTTCTAGAAGAAAATGTATAATTAACTTTGTACCTCACCCTGTGTGCCCAGATAAACTCCACATGGATTAGAAAATTAAATATTAGAATAAGAAGTTGTAAAATGTAGAAGAAAACAAATGTGATTTATTTATTTATTTATTTATTTATTTATTTATTTATTTATGCTTTCAGTTTTGCAGGATATTATAAATAAAATACAATTCTGTTAGAGGTAAGCATTATTTTAAAGTGTATTGTCTCATTCATTTTCATAGATATTTTTTCCATCCACTGACCTTTGTGTTCAGTCATACATCATCTCCCATCTATCCATCCTTCTTTCTATCCTGCTATCTTTATAATATGCACAAAGAGATGTCAGCAATGGTGCTTGTTCACTGAGTGGTAACAATGATTTGAGAGAATTAGGATACTTTGTTGCTGTGTCTTTGTGTGTGTATGTGTGTGTGTGTTTTCCATGTCATGAGCTGCATTGTTTCTGTTGTAGGAGCTTCATGATAAAACTTGTCAGGTGTTTAGTTTGTTTTGTCTTGGGTATGAAACTTAATTCAAAAACATTTTAGTTGGGTAACTTTGGGCAAGTTACTTAAATTGTCTGAGCTGCCGTTTCATCATCTATGAAACTAAGATAACAAGCAACATGGGATCACCTAGATTGTTGTTAAAATTAGAAGTGATATACACAAACTACTAGGATAATAGCTAGTATTACAGTGTATCACTGGAACATGCTTTAAAAACTAGTTTTTTAAAACTTGCTGTAAAAATTAAGAGAATGGCTTATAGAAGAAATATAAGTGACTAATAGGCATGTTAAAAATGCCAATCTCACTGAAACTGCAAAAGAAATAAAATTTTAAAAATTAGGATGAGAAAGTTAGTCCCACACACTTTTCTTAGGAGTCTAAGTTGGTAGAAGCTTCTTTAAAAACAATTTAGTTATATGGCATAAAGCTTTGAAATGTTCATTTGAACTAGTACTTCCACAGAGCGAACCTTTACTAAGACAATTATCAGGAATGCAATTAAAGACTTATGAACAGGGTTTTCGTTGTTATCTTAATTACAGTACCAAAACCAAAAAGGAATAATAAATACCCCACACTAAAGACACATTTAATTAAATGGCATGCATCCTATGATGAACTCATTTTGGGAAACTGTCAAGTTAACAGACAGCAATACATAAGTTCCGTATAAAGAATAACCCCAACTGTATATCCAGAAGACCTAGAAAGAAGTACAGTCAGCCTGAGAAGAAGAAATAGAGATGGTTTGTTTACTTCTTTTTATTGTTTTGAATTTTCTAAGGTTTCTCTAGTGAAACAATATTATTTTTATTACCAGTAAATACAGTTGTGTGTATAAAGACACTATGAAACCATGGCAAATGTTCTTGAACAACAAGCTAAAAACTACAGCTGGAAGAAAATTTATACCTTTTGCATATTTACAGTAACTTACAGCATAATTTCAACCATGTTAAAAAGGAAAAAAAAAAGTAAATCCATGGCACAGTGAACAGTAAGTGTCTTGAACAGGAGACCGAGAGGTACTTTCTTAATTTTTTAAATGTCTTATACTGACATAAGAGTATTACAATACTCTTTATCATTAACCTTTATTTAGAAGGCATATGATTAAATGCTTGTTGGGTGTTTTCTGAGTTTGTGGAAGAAGGAACAACAACACCCTTAAGGGCAGAGAGAAAAAAGCATAGCTCAGCAGAAACGGTGGAGAAAGGTGGATGTTTAGGGATAGAAAGTGCAACAGGGACCCCAGGAGATGGAAGAGAAAGAGCAAGGCACTTCCTAAAGGCCATGTGCCGGTCACAGTATGGATGCTTCTGCCGACTTCTCTCAGGATCTCATATCTGACTCCCCTGCCTGATGGCTAGCTGGCATTGGCAGCAGCAGCCCTATAATTATGGCATATGAGACTGACAGGAGTTAGGAAAAAGGGCAAAACATACCAGTGACAGGATGACACTATATACATCCTTCCCCTTCTCGTAAGGACGGTGACTTTGTGGTGACAAGCAGAGGAAGGAAGCTGAGGCTATCCAGGAAAATGGGTGAGCAAAGTATAAAAGATTCTTGTTCAGATTTGGGAAAGCAAATTATTAATTAATCATTTAGAGCAACATAAACTGGGTTTTAAGAATACTCCTTGGAAACAATCTTTCACATTTCGTAGATACTGGATTCCGAATTGTATTTAGTTACACAATTAAAATGCTATTTTAAAAAAAAGGATGGTAAGGAAGGAAAAACCATTGTCAGGAGAAAATTTAAATGCAGGTTTAATGCATTTTAAAGATTACTTTTGCAACTAATGACAGACATAGTGTGTATTTTTTTTTTCCAAAAATGTATTTCATCATTTATGATTGAATGAAATATGTGTCTGTTTTTGCAGTAGCAACCTTGGCAGGAGGGTTACAAGACTCTGCAGCCAGCAAAGGGCGCATACTATGTAGTAGTCAGCACCGCTGTCGTTTCTCTTATTGATTTCTTGACTTGGATTGCACAGGCATTTAACTCAACTCCAACTTCTAGCCAGGAGGAGCAAACAAAGGTCATCTGATCACCCAGGATTCACTCCTGTAGGCAAAATTAACATATTATTGAGGTGGTCTGTTTTTAGTTCGAATTCCGCCTTAGTATTCTCCTGAGGGCTGTCCTGATGGGTAACAACACTGTCAAACTTAGGTTAACATATTAGTAAAATAAAACACCTTTTATGTCAGACAAAATATTAAGGGCCAAGGCATCTGTCTGGTTTTGATTTTGTTTTCCATGTGTGAATATGGGAAGAGGAAAGGTCCAAATTAAGAGAATGTCCACCTTAGAACACGGATGAACTAATTTTATTTGGACAGAGAGGTCCAAAGTCAGGTTTGTCCTCAATCATCCCTAGGCAAGGAGATTAACTAGAGAGTTAGCTAAATCTGTAGTCAGGTGAGAGAATAGCTGAATCCTGCTTGGCACAAAACCCTTAGATTGAGCTGGAGTAAAATCCACCCTCAGTTGATCATTGACCAGTAGGCCCTCAGACAGGGTAAAAACAAAATACAAAAGCATTCCAGACTTGAGTAATCTGGCTGTCCAGACACAGTGCTCTGGCGATCAGATGGACTCACACAGAGCTTAGTGGTGCAAAGTCCCTGGGGGTTTGGGGCTCAGCTATGGCATTCACCAACTCTGCTACCAATATGCTGGAGAATTTACTTAAAATAAGTTTTGTTTTTAATTGGCAAGGTGCACTCATTGTAGAGGCTAACTGCCTATTCCATAGCTTATCTGAATCCCCCAGGGTTTTCTCTAGTCCGTGAGAGGAACTTAGGATGGAGAGATGTGACTCCAGGATTGCATACTTTGGGGAGATCCTCCCTTTTATTCTTTGACCGAAGAAAATATGTGCTGTTAATCATTTTCTGAAAACATGTCAGAAATTAAGGAAAGAGTTTGCAGTTACTGACAAGTAGAGCTAGAAGCTGGATGATGGGTGGAGGTGGTGGTTACCCAAGCAGCCATCCGCCTCCTTTCATCTTTTGTGGTATTGTACCAAGATCGTTCCTAAATGTAGTCCTTTTTTACACTTCTCTCCTACTGGAAATATAGGTTAAAAAGTAAACAAACAAATAAACAAACAAACAAAACATTGGAGACTCCTAGAAAATTACAGTTAATTAGCCTGGATATATAAGAAAATCCTGAGATGGGGATGGAAACCAGAGCTACCCTTCACCAAGTACTGTTATGAGCATTTAAAATGCCATACCTCATTTAGCCTTCACAACTACCCTATGAGATAAGTACAGTAATCATCCCTATGGTACAGAGGAGAATACTGAGACAGAGGACAGTGAACTTCTAAGTTGTCCAAGGGTACACAGCTTTAGAAGGATCCAGGATTTGAAAACAGATTGTCTAACACTAGATTCTGTGTCTGTAAGCCCTATGTACATGTAAGACATAAAGTTACTTCCAATTGCTACTTCTATAAAGAAGTCTAATTCTGACCTACAACAGGGAAACCAGGAAGGGAACTCTCCCCAAGAGTAAGAAGAGTACAAAGAATAAAAAAATCACTTAAATCCTTATCAGTGAAAGCTACAACTCAAAGATGAAAAAGCATTAATACTTAGTACTTTCAATAAACATATGTCCTTATTCATTGCAAGTTGCATTTATAACAGTGATGTATATGTATGCTTTATTACCAAAAGGATCTTAGAAACAGGGATCAACCTATCATACAATTTATTTTTTTAAAATCATAAATAATATTTAGTTTATAGGAACTCTTACATTGCTAGTCTAAAGCAATCCTCATTTCAGAATAGCAGACTATTTAAGTAAATTATGACATCACTGCTCTACCAGGTATTCTGTAGTTATTAAAAATGATGTTTATGAAGAATAGATAGAAATATGAATAAACATTTATCACAATGAAAAGAGCCAGGTACCAAACTGCATGCATTGGATGTGGAGTAACTGAAACCTTCATCCACTTCTGGTGGTAGCTTAAATTAGAAATTTAGAACATGGTTTGAATTCATCCAGTAAAACTAAAGCACATGCCTACTGAATGACCCAGAAATCCCACTCCTGGGCATGGATCCAGAAGAATGAGTGATGTGTCCACTAAAAGACAAGCACAAGAATATTCATGGCTGCTTTATTTATATAGTCAAAACCTGGAGACAACCCAAGTGTCCATCAACAGTAGAATAAATAACTAGTGGTATGTCCATACATGTTTTTATAAAGGGATGCTATGAAGGGCTAGAATAAGAATGAACTACTGCTGCACTCGACATTGTAGATGCATCTCGCATACATAACATCGAGTAAAAGAAGCCAGCCATAAAAATAGGGCATAAAGGAAGCTTTCCAGCGTGTTGGATAGATTCTACATCTCGGTCTGTGTGGAGGTTACGTAGTCATGTTACATACATACAATACATCAAATGGTACACAGAATACGTGCACTTCTGTGCCATGTTACACCTCGAAAAAGCAGGGGAAAAATGTATGTTTACTAGGATCATGACTATGCATAGGGATGGAGAGATTATTAGTTGAATATCTGTTAAATGAGAAACACTTAAATGCGTGCTTACTTTGGTACTGCCAAGTCTAACATGATGTTCGAATCATGACCCTTCTTATAGTTAACCTTGGTTACCATCAGGAGCTCAAGCCCCATTCATCAACATGAAGACATCAGTAAGGAAGACAATTACAAAGAGGATGTTAGAGTAGCCCAGAGGTCAAGGGAGAGATGGAACTTCATTCTTCAAGCAGTTGAATATAATTACAGCAGTATTTATACCATTACTGTTTTCATTTAAATCTATCCTCCTCGTATGCCCACCCACTCTTTTGGCAACTAAACACTGCTCTTTGAAAGCAGAGTTACGTTTCTTGGGAATGCCTTCAGACCAGTAACTTTAGCCCCTCCACCAAAAATAAAGTTCTTATATTCAACGAGTTATCTGGATAACTTAGTCAGAGAGACTAGAGGGAGGCTCCCTGTTGTTGCTATCTGCCAGTATAAGGAGGAGTCATGGATTTCCTTCAGAGCATGCATCAACCAAAGAAAGCACACCATCACTGAAAGCTTTTCAGAAAAGCAAAACAAAGCAACAATGACAGCATGAAATCAACACAGTTGTGGGTGACTTGTGGTTTATGCTGCCACAAAGTCAGCGGCCAACTATATCATTCTATATGCCATACGATAACAAGTCGTGTTATATCTCTATGCCTCTAAATTAGAATCCTACATCATTTCATTGGGACTACCTTTTATAAATCAGCAACTGTCAAAATAAAAGCGTATAGAATAATGCAGAAATTCTGTAGCTTGTCTTTTCAATGACACATTTAGTTCAGTCTCATGTCAAGAAGATACCTCTCGTTTTGTTTGGGTCTGTGTCAGTTGGTAAGTGACTGCAAGACACAGCACAGCAGCAGGATTCAGGAGTTGGGTCAGGTTGCCCCAGTGTATATGGCAGATCCATGCCATATATGGATCTGTAGTCCATGTTTTGTTTTTTTGAGAACAAGCCTGAGGTTTACAGGAGAGATGGTGAGTCGGGTATTTGGCCAAAGTCAGTCAGGGAATTCTCAGGATAAAATGTAGGGAAACTCAAAAGGTGTGAAAATGTATTAGGTGGGTCTCGTTTGGATGACACAGTAAAGACAAGATCCCGGTAAGATGGGCAATCAGGTAGGTGGGTGGGAGTAGTTTTCAGAACGCCATCAAAGCACTCCAGCTGCAATTTTCCGTGATCTTCAAAGAAGAGGTATGATTACTAACCAAAGAAAGGGAGTTCCCCAATGTGTGAATGCCCTGTGTGCATGGGTGGACAAGTGCTAGGAGACACACACTACTCTGCAAAGCCGGCCACACAACTGCTTATGGATGGTGATTGCATCACAGGGGGAAGTCTAGACTCTCAGCGGAGTCCAGCCCCTCTCTAGGTTTTGATTTGTTAGGGTAGAGCCACTGAAAGCAGTGAGCTAACGTAGGTCATGGTTATAAGGATTTGCAGGTATGATTTGATCTGCAGCCTTTAAAATTCACCAAATAATTGTGGTTCTACCAGTTGTACTAAGACTGAAGGATCCATTAAAGTTGACACATTTTAGCATAAGTTGGGTCAGGAAGGACCATGTCAAAGTTCACCCATTAAGGTATAAAGTCACGAGGCTAGATTTGCAGAGGGAGCATTTCTGTGAGAAAGGGTGGTGAAGCCATGGTGGAGCTGCTGGCTAAGCCTTAAAACGGGTCCTTCCACTAGGTGGATACTTAAGAGAATGCCTAGAACAACTAGGTTTTCCTGGTGGTTGAAACCTGTCTGGGATGATTCATCCTATTTTGCCTTTTCTTGATGTTAGATCAGTTCCATAAGAATGGTATAGACAGTTAGGTCAACTGATGGCAATGAGAGATGATGAAGGTCTCAAAAATAACTGCTCTGCAAAATGAAGGACAAGCCTCTGGATAGTTCTTCACTATTTCAATCTGTCAATTAGAAAGTATAGTGAAGCCTCATCACTATACTTCATTATTCAAAGGTTTGGGAGTTTACTGCCGAGGTGATAATGGAGCAGAGTGTTTGAGAAGGAGGAATCATCTCAGCATCTCTCAAATCCCCTGTAAAATGGAGAACTGTCTTTCTAACAATTGCCTCAAATGTACGTACTCACAATTTATGGTTCAAAGTAGGAGAGATGAAAATTAATTAGATAGTGACTTGTAGCAAATAGATGCTGCTGAATAACAAACCTCCCCAAAACTCAGTGACTAAAAGCAATAAGTATTTATGATGGTTCACAAGTCCTTTTGTCAGCGTGGGTGGCCCGGCTGGGGGTTGGCAGGTGTAGGATGATCTCAGCCAAATGTGTTGGGGTTGGCTGGCTATTTGGCTGGCTAACAGAGTGTCTCTCATCTTCCTCAGGCAAGCCTGGGCTTACACACATGGCAATGACAGGGATCTGAGAAAACAGATTTGTGCGAGGGCTCGGAATTGGCACATCATCATTTGTACTGTATTCTGTTGGCTAAGGCAAGTCACAAGGGCAGCTCAAAGGGAGAAAAATGAGATGTAACCTCTGGATAAGAGAAGCGTCCAAGTTATACTGTACAGAGCCTGGGTACAGAGAAGGATAAACAACTGGGAACATTTTTGCAATCTGCCAACACCTCTTCTCCTGAGAGTGTTTTTTAACTAAATCATTTATTGGTTCGTTCACCTTTTCAATGACTGTACACTGAACAAGCAGCTTTGCAAAGCACGCTGCAAGATGCTAGAGGCCCAGCTACAAAGAAACAGAGAACAGACTTGCCCTGAGGGTCACATCCAGGTATATACATTTCACATTTTAAATAATAATTTAATTGGAAATAAAGAAATCATCTATATTTCAAAAGGTTAATTAAAACATTAGTTTTAAAACTATAACTTTTTATTACTCTTCTGACATTCTTAAATATGGGAGGCCTATTTGGAAAAGCACAGGTATTAAGTCTGACATACTGGGGTTCATGTCAAGTTCATCACTTTGTGGCTGTGTGACTTGAGCCACATACTTAACATCTCTGAATTCCAACTTCTTCATTTGAAAAAGGGAGACAATAATACTTACCTCACGGGTCATGTCAACATTTATTGTGATGATCCCCAGCACAAAGCCTAACGCACTTCCAGGTAACACCCAATAAATGATCACCACAATAATTGCACCTTCACCGCTTATTACATCTGCATACATAAAGAAGCCAGGCTTGGAAAGTGTATTTTTAATAAGACAGCATGTGAAGAGAAAAAAGTTAAACAACATGGAACTGACAAAACTGGGGAAAAAAAAAAAAGTCCTCTAGTTGAAAAGCACATCCTCCTCAATTAGAAAATTATATTAGAAAAAGGCAAACAGTATTTAAATTGTAATACTGACATTTCCTTCCTGGTTGTTTTCTTCAGGGAGAGGCAGGGTCACCAAGAGGCAGAATGGGACATTCTGCTCTCATTTCTGGATGGCACTGCAACATTATTTATTCTGGCAGAACTGCCACTATGCTCGAATGACAGGCACAGAGGAGCATAATAAATACAGATTTGGTTAACTCTGTTGAGCAGGACAGGTTATCAGGGGGTTGAAAAGAGGCCAAATGCATTTCCCTAGTTAGAAATGAAACAAGAAAGCAGAATGACTAGCACTGCAATGAATTTTATGCTTTGTATAAAATATACAAGCTTTAGCATCTGCACTCTTGCCTCAAAAAGAACTAGAAAAGTAGAATACTAGGTTTTTTATCAGTCTTATAAATCACTGAATTTCTTACACATTTTGTTGAATTTATTTGGCTCTCAGATAGTATTTGCAAATCACATAACACTCATCAGCAAAAAGGAAAAACAACTACTGCTTGATACTAAAAATGGCATATTCTCATAGATCTGACAAATCTCTTTTTACTTCCATCTCCTCAAAACATGTACTTAAGGGAAAAGCATTTATGGTTCCATAAGCTGCTCTACTCGTGAAACAATTTATCACATTATCATGATCAATATTTAAATGTAAGCATTATTGGTCCAGAGTATACGGTAATTTTTATAATAAAGGTGGTAATTGTTAACCATTATTTTGTATTTATTATGTGATAATTTAAGATTATTTTGAGTATTATCATATACATGATGCTTTGCTAAATCTCTAATATTATTACTTATTCCTCTGAATCCTTCTATTTGAAAACAAAAAAGAAATCTCAAAAATTAATGGAAAACAAATGTACAGTTAAAGAGAAAAAGTTCTTAGCTCTTTAGGAAATCATTATACATATGGGTATTTTGGTAAGGATCTTAAGCAGAAGGAGAATTATTTAGAAAGCTGGTTTTGTCTCAGATATTTTGCTAAATTGTGTAGTTTTTGTTGTCATGGCAATAAGCACCACGATTTAAATAAGTCTATGCAGATATAGAAGTCACTCATACTATATTCATAAGAATCAAAGAAATCTCATTATTTAATGAAAAAAAACAAAATAAAACAAAACTCCCCTGTTTGGATGAAGCAGAGAAAAACATGGTGTGTCAAATTATTTTTCTGACAAACTGCTTGTTATTTTATTTTCAAAACAACATAAAGACAAAATATTTTGAACTAAACAACAAAGAAAGCACTACATAGAAAACGTCTGGAATGCACTGAGAAGCACATACTCAGGGTCAACAAAATCATTGGAAAATATGAAACAAACATTTCATTCAGGAGATCAGGAGAAAGCACAAAAGGGCAAAATTCAAAGAAAGCCAAAATAGAGAATAAAAATGCAGACATTAATAAAATAACAGACATGAGAAATGACAACAAAACAAAAAATAATTTTTGAAAATAAATAATTCTTATAGGCAAAGTTCAAGCAAGACTTATCAATGATATTGGGAAAAGGCATAAACAAATTAGGAATGCAAAAGCTGTCAAAAGACAGCTAGCTAAAGAGAGACTGAAGGATTGTAAAACAAAGCTACAATTTAGTTGAATGAATTTAAAATCTTAAAGTGGACAATTTTCTAGAAAATATAAATGACTCAGAAAATAAAAGAAAATAATCTGATTGACTTATATACTTTAAAACAACCGGTATTCAAAAGTTAATTCTTCCTCTACCTTCCCAAAAGATTTTAAGGAGACTTTCACCAGACATTCAAAGATCACATCAGCTTCATTTAGCATAAACCACTTTAGAGAGGAGGGAAACAAAGAAACTTATTGAATTTACTCTTTAATATAAACTTGACATCAAAGAATTGTATAAGAAGAAAAAATAGAATTCATTTAACTAATGAAAATAAGTGCAAACTTCCTTAATAAAGACTAGAAAATTGAATCTACTGCATCTTGACCAAATAGGGTTGACACTATCTATATGTGGAGATTATTCAACATCAAAAAATATACATCAATATAATTTACCATCTGAGCAAACAAAAGAATCATTACAGTAATCTTAATAGAGAAAGGAAAAACATTAGATAAAACTTTGTATCCATTCATGATTGAAAACACTTCACAAAGATTTCCTACTGGAACTCTAAGTAAACAGATTATTTAATGGCAAGCATTTAGAAGTATTACATACATTTGGAAATAAGACAAGAATATTAATTATCACCACAAATTTTCAACATCATACTGGCAGTGCTAGCCAATGCAATAAAATAAGAACAAATAAGAGACAAAAGAGAAAATGAAGAGAAAAAGATAATTATGATCATAAAATAGTAAGATGTTACACAGGAAAATAATTAGGACTAATAAGAAAAATCAGCAGGGTTTCTAGATATAAGATCAACATATGAAACTCAAGATTGAGTATCCCAATAAACAAATTAAAATGTAATAGAAAAATAGCACTCATCATAGCAACAAAAAATATAAAGTACATAGAAAAAAAAAATAAATATATAAGAAATTGGCAGAGAAAAATACAAACATTATTTAAGGAACAAAAGAATACATGAATAAATAGAAATATAGATATTTGTGGGGAAAAAATCAACAGCCTGAAATGGCCAATTCTCCCTATACTAATCTATAAATGTATTTCTAGTCAAAATCCCCAAAGAATTATTTTATGGACTGAGTGAAAGTGGTTATAAAATTCATATGCAAAAATGAAGATCCAGGGACAACAAAAACAAATAAGAAAAATAAGAACTTATGAAAATTTACTTATTAAGACAATATATTATTAACACAGTTTTAGTCACATAGATTAAAAATCAGAAGGGGGTAAAAAAGCATTTCTAACTCAGGAAGTAGGGATAATTGAATATCTGACTAAAATACAAAATTATATCAATTATATAATTATATAAACAAAAATTCCTGCTGTACTGAAATCTAAAAGTTTTCAGAAAACAAAATAAAGTAAGATATTTTTCTTACCTTGAAGTAAGAAAAGAATGTCTATGATAAGGCCCTAAAGTCAGACCACTACATATAACTGCACAAATCTCACTGTACATCTAGGGGCATGTATGTCACCATGGGGCAGTGCACAACCTGCATTGCTATGTTCAACTTCACTCATAATCAGGAAAATACAAATTAATGTTCTTCCCGATTTTGTCACTAAAAATATACTCCAGAGAAAATGCTAAACATATATCTGAGGAGACATGTATGATGATGAAGAACTGTTTATAACTGAGGGGGGAAATAAAGGAAGAGAGTTAAATGTCCATCACAAAGAAAACAGTTCAGGATATTGTGATTTCTTCATCTAAGGGAATTAATGCAGCAGTTAAAAAGAATGAATTAGTTCTTTAGGTAATAATATAGTTAAATTTCAAAAACCATGTGGAATTAAAAGGGAAACATAGCATGAAATGTATTTTAAAATTCTTAATGTCTCACAAATGTTATACAGTTATGAAAAAACAATATCTAGAGAAATAAAAAAAACAAATTATGCAAAATTTACACAGAATTGATGACATTTTTCTGTCAGGGTAGGAAGGACAGGAATAAACCTATGTTGATAAACAAAAGGAATTTCAGCATTTAGCTGCAAGTCTATTTCTTTTATGTTAATAAATGTCTGAAGCAAAAGTGACAAATGTTAATAGTGTGAATTTTAGATAGTAGGTAGGTGACTTGCCTATATCCCTTTGTACCCTTTCTGATTATTAAATCTTCCTCTCCAGTAAAGTTAATGAAGAAAGATATAAGTTAAATGGAAAAAAAGAAAACGAATGGATAAGTCTATTTTCATTTTCTCACAAAAGCACAGCAGGCGATTTAGTATGTCTACGAAGTATTTGTGCATTATTAATATAAATTCATTTATTAGCAGTTAAGTATATTACATGTAATTAATAAGGTAACATACAAAATATCTTTTTACCAACTCTTAATTATGAACTGATTGCCTTGATTTTTAAACTGGTGTCTAAAAAATATCGAAAATATTTTTTATTTGTAAGTTCTACCAAAGAATTTAAATCTTCATAATCATTTCAATAAAGTACTGAGGAAGTTGAAACTAATAACTAGAGTAAATATTTGATTTGTAATCTTATTTGTTTACAAATTAAATCCCTGCTTCAGGACCAAGTTTTGCTTTTTTCCACTTTTGTGTCTGTTAAATGAGGACAGGTAATATCTATGACCTTTTTTGAACTTTTAACAGCAATTTATTATATATACAGAGGGTGCCAAAAATATACATATACACATTTTAAGAAAGAAAAAAAACTGTATTAAAATGTTAATACTCAATATATACCGATAACAAAAGATAAATTCAAGTCATGTTTGACTTCTGCAATTACAAGAGGTGTTCAAAATGGTTACCATCAGCGTAATTTTAATACGGCTTTTTCCTTTCCTAAAGTGTGTATACATTTTTTGGCACCCTCTGTATATACATATAATATAAAAAGAGAGACAGAAAATGTGATTTTACTTAGGATTCTCAAGTGATGTTAAATATATTATATACAGTAGTCGGATGTTTTCTTGGGGAAATGAATCTTCAATTTTATTATTAAAATAAGTGACAAAAATTAATTTCTAGGCATTTTATTCTTACTCCACTTTCGTATTCCCTAATTTACCATTTAGATTAAGTTTCTTTACTTATTTTAACTTTGAAAAAGCTAAGCAGCATTGCAAACTCTCTCACACTGTGATTCCTTGATGTTAAAGGGGGGGGGGATGTGTTTGGTTTGACAATAATATTTAAATTAATTGTAATATCCCTCTGCTTTACAATGGTGAGTAAGCCCTGCACAGCCCACACAGCTGAGAAACACTCCATATTATCTAGTCAATGAAGTGCATAGTCCCAAAGAGCAGACAATTCTTAAATCTAGAGTTAGGTAATAATTATATGAGTCCCATTCTATATTGGGGAGGGTAAAGGGATGCAGACATTCTGAAAAATCACGATGCTTCTTTCCAACAAAATCTTTCCTAACCATCTGACATAGGAAGGAATGGAAGAATAATGCCCACTTTAAGCCTTCCTGTTGGAGGAAATGATGGCAAACCCTCATGAAAAGGGAAAGTGACCTAAGGAAGCATGGCAGGGGTAATTAAATTTTCTGAGATTATCAAATCCCAGTCATGGACAATTCTCATCACCTGGGATGCTGACAATGGCTGTCTTACTTGGAGGAGATTAATTTTCAAACTTTTAACTCACAGAGTCAACCTGCCCAAATTAACCTTATTTCCTTGAAACAGATAAAACAAATTAGACTTTTGTAAAAACCATTTATAACTATGTATGGCTACATTTCAGTTCTTTTAAAAAGTTATAGGTTGCATCTGACATTTAAAAAAATGTCTTGGCTTAAATAATTGAAGAAAACACAAACACACACACACACACACACACACCCCTAATTTGAATTTTAGGGTTATGCATCCTGCAAAACAACAGGGGATGGTGCAGAAGAAATGACAAATCCCCCTGCACAGAAAGCAAAATACAACCTATATATGGAATTGGAAAACTGTCATAAGATTAGGTAATGTATTTATACTCGTAGGTGATCTATGCAAATAGGGTAACTATAAACGGTATTCAGGAAGATATTTTTAATGGCTTGCCTGCAGTGCATAGAATGATGCTCCCTTCTTAGCACCATCTTCAGGCTCCCTTGCGCACTCTAAACTAAGTTACTGACTTTCTGTTGCGAATGGAGGAGATCCTTGATGAATACTTGCTTATAGCTGAAAATCAAATCTAGCAAAAATAATGTTACAAAATAAATTAACACACTGACCATCATATTAGTATTTTAAAAATTATGTTATTCATCTATTAAGAGATATCTCAGTATGTTTTTAAAAATCATAGATTTTATCTAAAAATTTAAAACATACTTTTTTAATTAAAAAAAGGTCAACAACAAAATCATCACTAAAAAATATTTTGACTTAAAAATCCTCAACTACCAGGAGGCTATGAACAACCTTGAAGATATTAATTCAGAATTTATTAATTTTTTTAATTAAATTTATTGGGGTGACAATTGTTAGTAAAGTTACATAGATTTCAGGTGTACAATTCTGTATTACATCATCTATAAATCCCATTGTGTGTTCACCACGCAGAGTCAGTTCTCCTTCCATCACCATATATTTGATCCCCCTTATCCTCATCATCCACCCCCCATCTCCTTTAGGATAGCCCAGGTATAGCGATGGCTTGTTATTTGGCAGGGGGTGGTGGTGGGGGTTGCTATTAATCCCCAGAAATCATATGAAAAACTGTGTGTGTGAATTTTGTGTGTGTGTGTGTGTGTGTGTTTATGCCATTCATTAGATTCCCAAATTGGACTTTGACCTAAAAAAGATCAAGATACTCTATAAGAAATCATAAGAAATCTGGCTATCATTTCAATATAAATAGCAAAAAAGTTCTTTTCTACTTAAAATCATTAGAAATTCAACAAACATGCATATATACCACTAACTATTCAAAACTAATTGTACACAAACTGAATTCAGTATAACAAAACTAAGGAGAATTCCCAAATGAAATCTTAAGCCTTATAGCTATTTAACTCTGTTAATGCACCTTCCTTTCATTTCAGAGCACCAAGGTAAAGATCAGCCCTCTCTGCCATTAAGAGTCTTCAGACAAACACAAGATTATTCAAAATGCTGACATGTGGTTTAATTTTTAAAGTGGCCTGCAGAATTCCTCAAGGCTATAATTATTTTTCCCTATATGAAATATTTGTTGCCTCTAATTAAGAAAGAATAGCAAATCTCACCTAATGAAGGAGTGAAATTTTTCTGAAGATGATTATTACATTGCTTGTTAGGATCCTATGAGTGCAGATTCTCTATATTCATTTAGATCCTAATGTTCTTTTAAAAGTTGTCAGATGCTGGAGTGAAATGGTCTCACTTGATATAGTGGTAGGACCTTAAGTTTATGTCCTACTGGACATGTTCTTTTTTTCTCATTTCATAGTATGAATCATTAATTATGAGATACTGGGAAGCTGAATGCCACTGTTACCATCTCCATTCTTTTCATTAACCTCGACTAGACTGTTGGAAAACATATGGGCCATTTCGTAAATGTGCTAATGGAAATCTTTTTGGACATCTAGAATATTCATTATTGACTGACAAAACCGTTTTCCTTATAATCAATATATGTAAATTTAGAAACAGGATGGGTCGCAAAAATACCCTGCTGATGATTTCAGGAATGAAATCACTGAATTGATATGTGGGGGAAAAAACAAACAAACAAACAAAAAAAATAAAAAAAACTTTAGAGAGGAGATCAAAGATGGTGGAATAGGTAAACACTGTGTGTGCTCTCTTCCGTGAACACATTAAAATTGAAACTAAATTATAGAACAATCAGCCTGGAGAACCATCTGAAGTCCTTTATAACTAAGGATATAAAGAAAAACCCACGTCGAGACTGATAGGAGGGGTGGAGACATTAAACATGCTGGCAACAAACTTCTGTGAGGCTATTGAGAACTAGGAGGAATATCTTGTCCATAAAGATTTTCCCCAGAGGAGCAGTAAGAGACCCGAACCTCACACTGGCCTCCCCAGACCAGAGTACTGGTGCTGGAAAGAGCAGCCCCCACAACATCTGGTTATGAAAAACAGTGGGTATTCTGACCAGGTGAAACTGAAGGTAGTGGGAAACCCTTGGCATTTGCTTAAATAGCCCCCAAACAGACGCACTCACTTGCAGGCACTCACTTTGGGGTCCAGAGGAGGGACGATGACTCGGGGGACATTGGAGGAGGCATAAGGGGGGGTCAGACTGAGGTGTGTGGCTTTGAAGCAAGGGCTGGAGGACAGTCGTCATTTTTCCTGTGTAAATTCATCCTCCCATGGAACCAGCAGGTGGGTCCCATCTTTTCCTATGTTGAGCTCACTCCCAAAGGCAATATCTGAATCTGGTTTGTCTGGTGAGCTCTGCTGCTCTGCCTTGCTGACTCACTAGGACCCTGCCCTACCCAACTCTCCAAATGCTGGAGGCACTTTCTCACGTAAGCAGCCAACCCCGTCCATCTTTTACTCTTTCTTGAAAAACTATAGGCATCCACAGGACCCAGGTGGGCGAGGACTGGCCTCAGTGTGTTCTGAGACTTTTGCTAGTACCTCCAGGCTCAGCACTGGCACCAAACTAGAGTCTACATTAACCTGGTGACCACAAATCTTCCCACTCTAATGACTCCCTGAGATTGTCTCACCAAATTTGTGTACTGCACAAGGCTTTTTCAGAGGCTGAACTTTAAGGGAGCTGGCAGGTGGCAACAGGCCTCCTCAGTTTGCAGTGTGGACTCTCCCACATGCCTCCAGGGTTAGCACAGGCAGGGGACAACTTTGGATCACTTTGTAGCTCCTACCAGGTAGCTCCTGACTGGACACAGGCATGGGTGACCTGGGCCTGCATCGAAGAACCTCCCAAGAGGCCCCAGAACCAACATACTTGGAGGCTGGCATCAGACCACAGCAGAGCACCACTCCATTAACCCCACGAGTGGCACACCCAAAGGGCTGTCTCAACATGCACCAGAGCCTGCTGGGGCAAATCCACTCAGTGGGGTAAGCCCCCTGCACAGCAGCCTGTAAGCTATGGATGTAGCCAAATCCCACAGCCAATCACCAAAGGGTCAATCCTACTCCTTGACGTACGAATAGCAAAAAAGGCTCAATTATAACAAGAGGGCACACACAACTAACACATGGAACATACCTGCAGCACCTGGCTTAGGTGACCAGGGAAACTGTGCCACTTGGCCCCACAGGGCACCTACTACATAAGGCCAACCAGCCAAGACTGGGAGACATAGCAGATCTACCTAATACATAGAAACACACACACCAAAAAAGACAGCCAAAGTGATGAAACAAAGAAATATTCCCAAATGAAAGAACAGAAGGAAACTCCAGAAACAGAACTAAACAAAATGGAGGAAAGCAACTTACTAGAGACAGAGTTCAAAACAGTGGTTATAAGGATTCTCAGGGAACTTAGTGAGAACTTCAACAAAGATACTACAAGCATAAAAAAGGACACAGAAACCACAAAAAGGAACTAGTCAGAAGTGAAGAATACATTAACTGAAATGAAAAATGTACTAGAAGGAATCACCAGCAGACTAGATAAAGTAGATAATTAAATAAGTGATTTGGAAGACAAGGTAGCAGAAAACACCCAATCAGAACAGCAAAAAGAAAAAAGAATCCAAAAAAATGAGGGTAGTTTAAGAGACCTCAAGAACAATATCAAGTGTAACAATAGTCGTATCGTAGGGGTACCAGAAGGAGAAGAGAGAAAGCAAGAGATTGAAAACCTACTTGAAGAAATAATGACTGAAAACTTTCCTAATCCTGGACATACAAGTCCAGGAAGTGCAGAGAGTCCCAAAGAAGATGAACCCAAGCAGGCCCACACCAAGACACATTAAAATTAAACTGGCAAAAGTTAAAGACAAAGAGAGAATCCTAACAGCAGCAAGAAAAAGGCAACTAGTAACTTATAAGGGAATTCCCATAAGATTGTCAGCTGATTTCGCAACAGAAACTTTGCAGGCCAGAAGGGATTGGCACAACATATTCAATGTGATGAAAAGCAAGGACCTACAACAGAGATTATTCTACCCAGCAAAGCTATCATTTAGAATCCAAGGAGAGATAGATTCCCAGACATGAAAAAGCTAAAGAAGTTCATCACCACCAAAGCAATATTACAAAGACTACTAGAGGGACATCAAAAGATGAAAAAAAAAAGATCAAAATTATGAATAATAAAATGGCAATAGGCTACATATCTGTCAACAATTACTTTCAATGTAAATGGATTAAATGCTTCAATCAGAAGACATAGGAGGGCTGAATAGATAAGAAAACAAAACCCTTACATATGCTGTCCAGAAGAGAATCACTTCAGATTGAAAGACACATACAGATGTAAAGGGATGGAAAAATATATTTCATGGAAATGAAAATGAAAAAGAAAAGCTGGAGTAGCAATGTTTATGCCAGACAAACTTTAAAACAGAGACTATAACAAGAGACAAAGAAGGACCCTGTAATCCCACTTCTGGGTGTTTATCCCACTTCTGGGAAGAAACCCAAAGGCTACTTTGAGGGGCCATGTGTATCCATCTGTTCAGTGCAGCATTGTTTACAGTGGATAAGATGTGGAGGCAGCCTGGGTGTCCGTCAATAGAAGAATGGATAAAGAGGAGGTGGTACATATATACAATGGAACATTGCTCGGCCAGGAAAGTGAATAGGTTCTTGCTATCTGCAGTGACAAATGGATGGATCTGGAGGGAATTGTGCTGAGTGGAGTGTCAGATAGAGAAAGACAGATGCAATGAGATTTCACTTATATGTGGAATCTAAAGAACAAAATAAACAAACAAAACAGAAACAAACTCATAGATACAGAGAACATATGGATGGCAGCTAGATGGGAGGGAGTTAAGGGGCAGGGTAAAAAAGGTGAAGGGATTAAGAAGTATAAACTGGTAGTTACAAAACAGTCGTGGGGCCATAAAGTAAAGCACAGGGAATATAGCCAATAATAAGTCAATAACTATATACAGTGCCAGGTGAGTACTGGATTAGTCAGGGGGATCACTTCTTAAATGATATAAATGTCTAACCACTATGCTGTGCACTTGAAATTAATATAAAGTAATATTGAATGTCAACTGTAATTGAAAAATTTAAAAAGGGGTGAAAGGTGAAAGGGAATAAGAGGTCCAAATTTCCATGTGTAAAACAAATAAGTCATGGGAATGTAATGTACGGCATAGGGAATATAGTCAATAATACTGTGATAACATGGTACAGTGTCAGATAGTTGCTGGACTTATTGTGGTGATCACTTATTTAGGTATATAATTATTGAATAACTATGGTGTACACCTGAAACTAATAACATTATATGTTAGCTATATTTTAATAAAAAATCTTTAAAAATACTTTTAAAGAATATAACTTCAATATCTCTTTAAAACAACCCACCTTTCTCACTGGTATAGGTTTAATACGTCCTTCTGTTATATAAGCCCATCTTACAGTTTTATTGGCTGGGAGAGGAAAGATTTAATAGTTTGAGAAATTTCACAAGTGGTACTTTTTTCCCCAACGGTCTTCTTTTCTCTCTCCATAATCAATCTCAATTATGGATCAAAGGACAAAGACTCTACACAGTTCCAGGATGATAACACCTTGCCTCTCAATAAAAGATGGGTCTCATATTAAAGCTTTCATTCCAATTTGACCTCATTCTCCCACCTTTTCTCTGATGCCTAGAGGGTCTCCATCTCTACAGAGCACCAGTTCCACATTCATTTATTGTGTCCTCCACCTGGCAGGCAGTGCCTTAGTTCAGGCACCACTTACTCACGTGTGCATGATTAGGAACCGGTATCCTGATATGTAACTTTTTCTTCAAGGAATCTCTACTGATTGGGAAATATCACGGTTGCTAACCCATGTAGACCTAATTTTTACAATAACCAAAGACCACAAACTCTGCTCTGGACTCTAGTCAGACATATTGCAAATGTGTCATAGGTGTGTCATAAGGGACAGAGGCAAAGAGTGTGGAAACTGATCTATTTAAACCCATTATTATTGCTTACCACAAAGCAAAACTGGGCAAACACAGAAGACGCCACTCACATCCCAGTAGTGCATGTGAATAGCAGCACCCTATTTCTAAAGAACAACATATTTCTTCTCCTTGCTAATCTCCAAAACAAACAAGATTACGAAATCAAAATTAAATGGAAGAGACTAGACTATATCCAGGGCTCCCAACAACCTTCCTTTCTCCACAGATAAACCATCATAAATTAGGAAGCCTTCTTTCTAGCCACAACCACCATGATTTTACTGTAGCAGCCATTCCCATTGTGTAAGGCACTGGGCTGACAACTTGACAACATTCTGCATGTCATCTCATTATCCTCAGCTAATCCTGGAAACCAACAGAAGCTCTTGCAACTAGGTATTAAATGAATAGGTGAGGGTTCTCAGGACAAAAATGAGTTTAAATAAATTGCAGGTTTTGGTATCTGAGGATATTTAGAGAACTCTCCCAAAGTCTCTATAGCTCATTGAAACTAAATGTAATTAATCATCTATGTTTAGCTCAACTAAAGTATAAGATTGTAATATAGTATAAGTATACTTAAGAAACTGAACGCTCAGTGACAGACCAAAATTCTCAATATGTATGCTTGAAACTCAATTTATTTACTGTATTATATTTGCAGACCAAATTGTGCTGTCCAAAAATGTGGACTTCAGGACATGTAGACATAGATGATGAATGAATCAATGAATGATCAAATAAAGTAAGTAATCTTCAATACCCCTCTACTGGGTAATCTCTTAAACTTCATCTATTAACTTTCAATAACTTTCAATCTATTTATTTGTAGGGTGTTTCTAATGGTAAAAAGGAAAATATTCCACAGGTTACATCTCTCAAGTATCCCCATAAATACAAACCATTGTATTCAGAACTCATAAGACAAACATAAATCGATTAAACTATAGATTTCAGTGTCTGAAGATACATAGAGAACTCTCCCAAAGTTTCTCCTACCTCTCTGCCTTTCCAAGACTATTAACTTGAGGGTTTGTCTGCAGTAGTTGTTTGCACCAAAACTCTGATGAAGACATCAATTTAGGGGGAAAAATATAAGGTATTATTCATTCGACTTCAGTAAGATTCTCCAACCATTTATCTCATTTTAGAATCACAGGGATGGCATCCTTTATAAAAAGCTAAATGTACTTTAGTGCATGTCTTTGGTTTAGGAATTATAAAAAGTGAGTAAATTAAAACATCCAGGACTTCTCAAGGCACTTCCCAATTCCGGCTCAATCCAGAGAAATCCTACCCAAGAGGCACAGCTGGGAAGGTGTGGGGACTCAACCCATGTGTGGTGTGAGCATATGTCTACTGGAGTGACCAAAACACGGGCGAAGGTGGGAGGAAGTAGTGCTGGAATGAACACACTTCCATTTCTTGAGGACTGTACGAGGAGCAGTACAGCAGTGGGAATCTATGAGGAAGCCAAGAGAAGGAGTGAGGAATAACTAACGTCCCCACCAGAAAAGCCTTAGGATATCAGGAAATCAAGACATCTCTCACTTTCTTGTTCCCATCCCCCATTTCTCATGAGAGCCTAAGGCACAGCCAGCAAACTGGAGTGCAGACGCCTACCTTGCTCCCTTCCTGAGAGGGAAGCAGCTGCCATCACAGCCTTACCTGTGAGAGAGAGGGGAGAACTCTCACCTTTAGACACTATTAATTTACGTTCAAATACTGGATATTTGGAGACTTAAAGGATTCATAGAAATGTGATCTATTTAAGAGTGAGCAGAAAAGTCTTGGATTTAACTGTTTTTTTCTCTCAGGGTCCGAAAAATATCCTCACTGAGTTCATTTTAAAGGAAGGTGAGGCATAAGAACATGTATTTTCATTACACCACAAATCACATGTTTAATATAGTGGATACCCTGAAATAGGTAACAGTACAATACAGGTTTGAAAATTTCGCGAAAAATTCTGCTCATAATGTTGCTATAACAATAAAACAAATACTCTTCTTGTGGCCAACATAATATTGTCCATACTGCTGCCTTTTCAGACCAAAGATAAATTTAACGTGTTTCCCTGCGTTTTTCAAAAGGCTTATAGCTGTATTAAAAAAGTAATAACCAATACTTAAGAGCAAGCCTTTCTTTCCTCTTTGAATGTTTCATTGAACACCCAACCAATATCACCAAATGAAAAATAATTTCTATAATAATGAGGCAAAATCAACCATAGGAGAATAGAAATATTAAGGACAATTATTCAGAATATTCTCCATGCCATGAAGTTTATTTTAACATGGCAGTTAGACTCTGGAAGGAAACTACTTAGAGCTATAGCAAGGTGCTTTAACAGAAATAAAGGAGTTGTTACAGTATATCTGCTATCTCAGGACAGACCAGTGATTGAGCTCACTTGGGAAGCACAAAAATTGTAAAGCTGCAGGACACCATTTCCTGATCCAGTAAACTAATATAATGAAGAAAAGAGATCCTTGCAGTTATCTTAAATATTCCTAAGAATAAGGAGACCACAACACTGGTCTATCTGCGATGAATAAAGCATCTGAGGGAGGAATTCTCCTTGGAGAGAAAGGCTGTATCCCTGGGAAGGGTCTGGAAACACACCTTTGGATTCACTGAGGTAAAACTGGCCAGTGAAAATGGAATAGAATGTCATTATCTCCACTGTCCTTAGGAGTTGTCTACTTTCTACATATGAAGTTGTAGGAATCTACATATGGATCTCCATGTGGTTTAAACACAGAATTTATTTTTGCTTACACTGGGCATTGCATGTCAGTCAACAAATTCGGTGGCATCGGGGCCAAATAATACTAGAAAAGTCAAATCAAACTTAACCACTTTATTAGTTTTCTTTAGAAATTCTTTGACATTATTTAAAATCCTATTTTAATTATTAAATAAAGTTTAAACAAATAAAAGGCATTATTTTATGGCTATTTTATTATTGCTATTATGATCATTATTCCTTCTTACCTGCTTAGACCAAATCATTTTCAACTAAGCCTAATAAATATGTTTTTAGTGTGTTTCTATTTTGAAACACCCTGACCACTAAGTGTGGCCCATGAAGAAACGCTGCCCACCCCGGTTGACTTCCAGTCTGCAGAAGCCAGTGCCAGCAGCCTGCACAGAAACCAGGAACGCGGCAGGCAATAGGCTGTGAGGTGTCCTCATATTAATTTTACTGACTTGATTTTGGCCCGGCAAACGTGGCGAACGCTTTTGCTCATATTAATTAACTAATTGTCAGCTTCTCCTGCATTATACCCCATGATTTTCATTTGGAAGCAACCCTATTTGGGATCGATGTCAAGAAAGTGGAGTCTTTTAAAATATACATATATTATTAACACTGCACCTAGTTTGCTGTAATCCAGGGAATTCATCCAGCATTCCAAGACCAAATATTGCATCTGCTTCAATTTCATTTGTTTTTCCTTTATTATCTGTCAGAGTATATTACATTTATATACAAATATATATATATATATATATATATATATATATATATCTGTAGTCTTGCAAAATTTATAAAAATATATAGTGTGAAGAAAATATTTCCCTTCAACATCAAGGGTGCTTGACAACTTAATCATATCTGACATAATCTTTTTTGACATGATTACAAAATTTCAAAAAAAATAAATTGGAGATACATAAACAATTAAAGCCTATTCTAAATTTATCCAAATTTTGAGACTGTTCTGTGACTTTGGAAATGGGTCTGTAAATCTGCAAATCCTTAAGCTTTCCACAAAGTTCAATGAGTTAGAAATACTGCAAACATAACCTTTCTTTGCATTATTTCAGGATTTAAATTTAGGTTTGGGTGACTCATGGGAGAAATAGGGAAGAAAAAATGGGAGTTATGACTCAAGTGAGAATATTGTCTCTTAGAAGCTAAACTTATAATAATTCATCTTTAATTTCCCACTAATCCCAGTCCTCATTCACACGCTTAGTAAAAAAAATTTAAAAGATAAAACTAACATCACTAATTTACCTATTGACACAGTGGCAATATTCCCACTGAAAGGAAAATATGTGTTTTCTGAAGTTTGTGTTTATATTTTTTTCTATGTGTGCATGCATGTGTGTGTGTATGTGTTGTCAAAAATCTAGACTATGTGTAAGTGCTTCCAATTATATAAATTTAAGGCTCTTTAAGATTTAAATGTCAAATGGGAATTTTCTAAAAGTTTCTGCATGCAGCTGGATTTATATATTAATTTTTTCAATGTCAACTTCAGCAGAGCTGCCAATAATTTTATACAAAACTCATTGGTTAGACATAGCACATTAGCATCATTCTGTGAACAATCTTCATAGTTAAAGGAAAATCACAAATTAACTGATAATAAGCAATAACAAAATAAAAATCCTCACAATACCAAGGTATGTCTGTGAAAATATAGATAATACTCTATCTACCCTCTAATCCTAGTCTGTATTTTGAATAATGCTGATCAATACACAGTAGGATTTTATATATGTACTTTTTAATGAGAACTTTAGCATCCCTTTGTCCTTGAAACCTTCTGAGATGTCTATATTTATTTAACAAATGTCCCATTAATACATGTTAGTTATAATATTTTCCAAGAAACCTCTAAAGGCAGCAATTTTCAGGAATTTGGTAAAGAAGCCTATATGGACAACTAAGGAATTCTCAAAAGGTTTCATCCAAAGACAGGCATACGTGTAATGACTTCTGGATGCAATTTTGCTTTCAATGACCTGCTCAAGGTCCTTATTTGTGACAAGAATATTAAGAAAGTCGTTCATTGACAAGATGCCATGGAGATCTATAACTTTTAGATGATCAAACAGCACTGAAAATCTTCTACTTAAAGATGATTAAAGCTATGAATGAAATGATTACCACAGAGACCTTCATTAAGTAATCCACAAAATAAATGAAGAAAACAGGAAGAATTGCCAATCTGAAATGTATCGTTGAATTGGTTCTGAGAAAGACATGGGCTCTTCAACAAACTTAAATGCTCCACACATTCTTGGGCTGTCTTCTTCCTCAATTTATAAATATTTTATACTCCTTGGTGCTCAAAAGGCCATATGTGCCTTCAGTCCAGACAAAATGCATTTGCATCTCTATGCATGAGAAATGATTTGATTAATTCATCAATGTGTGTGTGTGTGTGTGTGTGTGTGTGTGTGTGTGTGGCTTAAATCTCTAAAAAGTAGTCAAGTAAAATCACCTTGTTAAAATGAGATGTTTTAATAATAGTTTAACTTGTGGGTCACACTGGATTGTGTAGCATCTTTAAGAAGTGAGACTTTTAAAGTTAGCTGTGACAAAAATAACACTAGCGACCTGCATCTATCAGTCTTACCTGCTGGGCTCATCTTGACTATGGAGGCAACAATTCACGGTATTCACCAAAAAGCTAAAGAAACGACTATACAAGGACTTGGCCAGGAGATCCCGATAAAATTCAGCCATCTCTATAGTATGACGTCTTGTGATCATATCTCCTGAAATAGAAAGGAGAGGAAGCATAAGAACAAGAGTTTCTCTCATTTAGAAGCAAACAAAACTGTGCACATACTATTATCCCTCACATTTCCATATACATACATCAAAGATGCTAAAAATATATCGTAATTCTAATAAATGAGGTCTCTGTCAGTTTACATAAATTTTTTCCCTAAAATGAGTGTCATATATATTGCAATCTTATTTGTTACAAATGTAGACCAGAGCTTTTGACCTCTTGCAGACTGTGTAATTTTCTTTCAGTTAGGGAACCAACTCTTTGAAAAGCCCCTCTTAACAAGTTTCCTGCTAACAGCTCACTGGTTTGGATACTGAATCATCCACAAGGCATTTGCAAACCTGGCCGTCTGGAAAATTATTCATATTTTAAATATTTTCAAAGAAATGGTCCAACTAGCTACAATGTGGGTCTGGAATTTGAGAACAAGATTGGGCCTTAAGGCAGAAATTTCTATGTCATTCTCAAAGGGATGGTAATTGAAATCTTGAATTGATAAGATTTGTAGAAGAGACTAGACTGGAGAAGAAAGTAAGAAAAGACTAAGTGAGGATGATTTGGAATTGAGCCTACAAAAGCATTTAGGCAAGAGAGTTGAGAGGGAATGTGACCTAGTATTCATCCCCTGTGGCCTTGGCCAACCTGGCTAACCACTGCAGCTCAGGCTGAGCCGGGAGTTAAGTAATAGGATAAGGACCAGGTGAAATGAGGTTTGAGTAAGTTGTTAATCATGGAGTCACAGAGAAAGGGGGAGAACTGCTTCTGAGGCTGGTTGAGATTAAAAAATAAAACAAAACAAAACAACCTACAGCAGGTAATCAAGAGTCAGGGAGCTGCAAGTTCAAGGCCATTGAGATGGAATAACACAAGGTGGCAGTGAAAGCAGTGTGTCATTTATGATATTATAGAATTGAGGTCTCTACAGTCAGCATGATTAAGAGGTTCTGATAGGTCGCCAACACGGTGGGTATGCAAGGAAATGAGGGTTCTGTAAGCAGAGGGAAATGTATATGTTAAATTATAGATATTAATGGAGAGTTCAGTTTTTCTTTAAAAATTTATGAGAAAAAATAATGCAGCTGAGTAACTTCAAGAAACACAGTATAGTGGAAGCAAGGGCACGAGAGGGAAAATGGCTAAGGATGAAACATAAAAGTTAGGTATGGCCCAAATAATAAAAGTCCTGTGCCACCCTAAAGTGACAAGCTTTGCTCAAAAGGCATTGGAGAATCTTTGAAAGACTGTTATCCATGGGTGAAAAATCACAATTGCATTTCCAAAAGACTACTCCTGAAGCAGCATGGAAGGAAAGTAAATGAGATAAGTCCAGATAAAAGATTAACAACGACGTTCTTGCTATAATCTAGGGAAGGAATGATAAATTAAGGCAATGCCATGGAAATGAAGAGATGGCAGTGAGAATGAAAGATATCTATGGAATAGAGCTGGCATGTGTCTAATCCACTCAATGGAGAAGGAGGAACAAAAGGTGTCAAGAGTGACTTTTGGGCAACTGAATGAATAAAGGGGAGATTCATAAAGTTCAAGAAGATGCAAGGTTAACTCTAGATATGAGGCAGAAATTATGTCACATACATGAGTTCCTTCAAGTAGGTCCAGTAGGAACAGAGGTAAGAATAGTGGTAATTTAGAGGGGAAAAAAAAAATTCAGGTGCATGGTGAGTCCTCAAAATTATAATAAAGAGGAAGGTTGGTAAGGCAGTGATTTATAGTGAATAATTCAGAGCATGTGGGAAAAACACTCTCCTTGCCCATTAAATAGAGATGCACATAGCATAGAGATTAATCTTGGGACTCAAAGTGAGATACTAATTCCAAACATACCATTTACTAGTGATTTGCATTCAAAGTTATTTATTTAACCTCTTCAAATCTTAGTTTTATTATCTGTTAATATAGAAATAGTTATGCCCACCTCATCACGATTTGTTAAACCTGAAAAAATTCTCCAATTTATAGTGCTTGGCACCATTCTTGTTGTAAGTGCCCAATAAATGGAAGCTATTATTAGGACTACTGAGATAGAAGGAAATGAATGCTCTTCATTGAAGGGGGCAGCGTGGCACCACATACACAAATGGATCCACTGTTTTAATTGAATAAATCCTCTTGGGTTGATGACTTTATTTCTCTAATGACTGATGAGCTAGACGACCACCGAGCTAGACAAGATGACCAGTTAATCAAAATGGTCTCTCAGGAGCATAGTTTACAATATAGAGTCAGATGAAGTGACCAAAGGGGTTCATAATACTTCTCTCCTTTGGCATTCACTTCAGAGAAATTGCTTCACTAAGTGGGGAAAAGGTGAGTTTGTATTTACTTCCTGTATTTCAAAGAAGACCACATTGCACGAAGGTGAAAGCAAGAGTATAGAAAAACGTACCTTTAACATATTGGATATCAGTTGTTAAAGCAGACACCAGTTCATCTGCTGAGACTTGTAACATCCCAGCCACTAAAATTAAGGCAGCATTGAAAACATAAAGTTAGTATTAATATATATTTTGACAGAGAGAACATTGGATTTTATGGTTATAACTTTTAAGCTTTCTATAGACCCGTTAGAAAATGTGTATATTAAAGAAAACTAAACTACCACCTTAACTGTCAAATTCAACTAAAGAAACAGTATATAATAATCCAAATGTCAATGAGTTGTTGGGGCCCCTATGTTAAATCACAGCAGGTGTTTTCCCTCCTTGCCCTCACAGATGACCCTGAATGTTACCTCCCAATTCCTGGTTAAATTACTTTGATATGAGGTGAAGATATGCTGTTCATCGGCAATCTTTGTATTTAAGGTATTTTGAAAAAAATGTGGGAGTGACTAACCAGGCAACTTCAAAGGAGAAAGATTTTTGGCAAGATCTTTGCAGGGAAATAATTATATTAGGTTTAAAGTGTTTAGCTAATAACGTGCCCCCCAAATATACTGGGTGGCAGGGTGGGGGCGGAGAATACTTAGAACAATGTGAAAAATCCCAAGTACATGCTGATGAATCAACCTGTTAATGTGCTGGGATACAGGAGAACATAGATGTACATCTTGTTATTCATTTCCATAACTATTTATATAAAAGAACAAAGTGGTTATGTTTTTTTGTTTTTTTTTTTCTTTCCTACCGGTAGCACTGAATTCTACTCTAGAAGACAGGTTTGATGCCACCTGGCTTTTCTGTCCTGTGTCTCCATCTACTGTCCGGTCTGCAAAACTGCACATCCATAAGGTTAGTGTTAGCTCCTGTGTTCCACTGACCTTGTTCCAGAAGCTGGAGGTCAGAAACAAATGCAGAGTCAGCCTCGGTCAGAGCAGTGAACCGAATGTCTCCAATGTGTAATATTGCTGCTAGAATCACAAACAGATTCTCTACCTCCTACGCATTTCACAAAGAGAGAAAGTGAATAAGATCGCTCAGAAGAAAGATTCAAAAACAAATCGTTTAAAAACCTAAAAGTAGGTTTAAAAAATGATGTGAAACTTACTAATGCTATTGTGATTTTTCAATCGCAAATGTTTGATTAAAAAAAAACCCACAAAACTCCCAATCCCTCAAAATTAAAATCTCATTAATTCAATGCCCATTTTCTCTAAATCAGTGTTTCTATTCCTTACACAAAAGAGCGTAAGGAAGTGTTCTGATATAAATTAACCATTTCCACGTAAGTATCATAATGAAAAATGAATCTTTGGTAATGATGTTCTGACTGGCTGGCTGTAACTGGTAAGGTCAGACTTCACAGGGCTGACACAGAACTGTAAACAGAGGATAATCGTATTTCATGGCTGCTGTAGCTGCTACACCAGCGAGCATATGTGATGGTGTCCATCTTCTACTTATCTCTCTTATGAGATGAATTGGTGCTACGATTATAGAATTTTTTTCACTTCTGCTGGAAAAATAAGGGAGGCATGATGAAAACCACGATATTATGCCTAGATAAAAAAAAATGCAAACTGTTTTGTTAGGTTATTTTAAGGAAAACTGAAAAAAAAAATGGATGCTGGCAAGGGCTATCATTGAACAGAAGGTAGCAGGAAGTAAGAGAATGTTTGCTGAAACAGAATATTTGATGATATGGAATGCCACATAAAGAAAAAATTACCTTAAGTTTGGTTTTGGACAGTCATTTTTGTGGCAAGAATCAAAAGTCAAAAAAAACACCTGTAAATTAAAATACACTTTTCTAGAATAAATATTTAGTGTGATGATATCAACAATAAAATTGGTTAAGTTCCATATAAAGCAAGTATTATAACCTTTCAAATTTTCATTTTCCTAATCAGTAATTTGGAAATCAAAAGCTTCTGTTTGTGGAAGTTTATTAAGAACAAATCTTATTTGCCTTATAAAAAGATAGTTGGAATAATATAATCTATGGGACATCCATGCATTTCTTCCAGAACTTCCAGTTTTCATCATAGCTTTATTAATAATTTCATCATCTTTAGAACGAGGGCATTGACAAGGACGATCTCTAAGTAATTTCCAGGTCTAGGACTCTATGATTGTGGCATTACTTAAAAATCCCAAATTAGTGTTTCAAATTTTATTCATTTATGCTTGTTTGAATCACTTTTTACTTCTCACACTACCTGACAATATTTCCCTCCCTTTAATAAATGCAAGAACTCCTCATTAAATTATCTACTCCCCTGTGAGATAGGCACTTCTGAAGGCACAGCCAGGAAGACTTCGTTCTGTCCTCAAGGATTTTACAGTGTAGTGGGAGAGGCAGAGCTGTGAAAACTAGCCATAACACGGATTACAGTGTGGTGAAGACTATGACAGAGGTAAAACAAAACTGCCCTGTGAGCAGGGTTAGGGGCTGCTCTCCTGTGTCTGTCTGCTGTGAGCAATGATCTCCTGCCTCCTTGCAGGCCGGCTGGCGTGGTAGTTACTGAGAGCAAAGGTGGAGGTATCTGTCTGAACGACCGCCCAGGACAACAGTCACTTACCAGGTCTTGATTCAAGGCCCTCACCAGCCTAGAGTTGTCCTTCCAATCTTGTTGGACATGGTCTATCCCTCCTAAGCTGTCACCACCCCAGTTACCCCAAAGGATCAAGAGGAAGTGATTACCTTCGTGTCTTTTGTTAAAATGCACTTACTTCTTTTATCAAAAAGGTGGTTTGACTCTAGTTTAGGTGGAAGGTATATTTTATGGGCCCTGCCTTTGAGGATCAATCATGGATTTTTAAAGCCCCTTTTGCCAAGCAATTGGTACTTTGGTAGAATGCTTCCTTACCCCCCTCAATACCCCAGAGTCCTATAAGAAGCAAACATTTCAGGTATGGAAGAATGGGTGAAAAAGTAATAACAAAAAAATGACAGTAGCAAGTGCAAAGATAGGAAAATGCAAGTAGGTACGAGTCAGTAAAGGACAGAAATATAGAGATTGGATGATCAGAGAGAAAAAATTTAAAAAAAGAATGACATGATTGCATGTTCCTTGAATTCTGATCGCTAGATGGATGAGGGTGGAGTGAAGCAAAGTGCCCAGAACTAATTCATTTAGGGTGAGTCCCCAACTCCTCACCCCTTCCTTTTTGCTACCTTCCAATCCTTTCCCACCCATTGGATGCCCCATTAGCCCTAACTATGTGGGCCAGAGAAAAAAACGAAGACCAAAATCAATCAACCTAGAGTTTTAAGAAGAAGAAAAAGAACATATTTAAATCTATGACTAAATCTGGGTTCCTAGACTACTGGCATGCCAAACTTACCCAATGCAATCTTATATTAATTGCTAATAATGAATTGGTCATAATTCAAGATGACACCACATGAATAAGGGGAAACAGAGATAATGTATAAGGGAAAGAGACCTGTGGGAATTCTGAGAAGTCTCAAGGCTTAGATAGATCATTTCATATCTCTTATTCAGCTAGACCTGTGTTCTACAATTCAGTAACCACTAACCATACAAGACTGTTTCAATTTAATCAAAACAAAGAAAAATGAAAAATCCCTTTCTTCAGTTTCACTAGCCTCATTTCAAGTGCCCAGTAGCCACTGGTCCGGTGTGCAGATCCAGTACCTTTCTATGATCTCAGAAATTTCTACTGCACAGCAGTGGCTTAAATATTTCAAATTATATTTTCAGCTGCATAATGTTTGCAAGTCATTGGTAATTCTTTCAGAATAAAAAAAAAATTTAGATTGCCCAGGAAGATATTTTAATAAAGTGATTTGATTATTCCAAGTGATTCTTAGCAGTAAATAGTTCCGACCAGTTTTCTCTTGAGTCGGTGAGTGTCAAGTTCTTTGATCCATTTGGCCCACAGGGTTCATTTGGGAAAAGGTCTCCTTGTCCACCTTCTTGAAACTAGCAGCCCCTCCTCTTGTCACTCTCTGTCTGTCTTCACAGTACCTATGACACTGAGCATGTTGTGTGTTCATGCTTATCTCCACCCCTGGAATGTAAACTCGAGGGGACAGAGATTGCAGCTTATTTTCTGCTGAATCACAAGTGTTTGCAACAATATCTGGAATATGACAGGGACTCAGTAAAAGTTTTTGAATGAATAACTTTGATAAAATAGAAGGTTGCTTTCTCAGTGAAATATTTATATGACTCACCAAGTTACTGAAGCCAACTACATTCAGGGCTTGTTTCAAAACAGCAAATCTCTCCCTGTTCAGAGAATGCTCAGCTATTGATACATCATCTCGTAGGGTCTGGTTCAAATATCTGTTAGGATGAAAAGCAGATAGCATTATGGCCTGGCTTATAGTCAAACTCCAGTGGTTAAAAGTCATTTCAGCCATATTTAGTCTCCAGAATAATGGAAATCACCTGGACATTGTGTACCCATGTGTTTATAAGGCTTTGGTACATAATAACACATGATGTTTCAGGAAGGGAGAAAAAGGTTCTTGTTGTACCAGAACATATTTACACTGTTTTACTTGGTTCTCACCTTAGCTGCACCCTTCCTACTGAAAGGAGAAGGTCACAGTGTTTTATGTATTTCATATAGAAATTTGGTGGTTCTTATCATATTTTCTATAATTCATTTTGTATTAAAGATTTTTAATTTAAAGCAATGTATCGTTTCTTCTTATCAATATATTTTAATGATGAGGTGGTTGATTAATTCATTGATTTATTCTTTTCATTCAACAAATCAACTACCAAATACCTTGTTTCCCCAAAAATAAGACCTAGCCAACAATCAACTCTAATGTGTCTTTTGGAGCAAAAATTAATATAAGACCTGGTATTACATTATATTACATTATATTATCACATTACATTACATTCGATCTTATAGAAAAATACGACCTGGTCTGATTTTTTTATAAGACCAGGTCTTATTTAATTTTTGCTCAAAAAAATGCATTACAGCTGAGTGCCCGGCTAGGTCTTATTTTCCGGGAAACACAGTACAGAATAGTAGCAGCTGAAGATATAAAGATAAAGGGCTTATCCCTGGAAGCTCAATAGCAACAACAGAAACAATGTGTCCAGGGCAGAATCAAGAGAAGATGTGGGTACAGTACAATATGAAAGTAGAACAATAGAGACAAATGTGAAGTGTCTGTAAGTCTATAGGAAGGGGACTGAACCCAGAAATGGATGATGAGGAAAGGCTGAAGGGGAGGAAGAAACTCTAGTTCCAAAAGCTGACACCTGAATAAGAATTTGTCAGGCAAATTCTTAAAGGTGTTCCTGGAATAATTAGCAATACATACAAAGGCACACAGGACTGAGCATGCATGATGTATGTGGGGAACTCAGGGAGCTCAGCAAAAATTAGAGCCTAAGGTGAGAGGAGCAGAAATTGATGAGGATGGAGAAGTAGCCAGGGTTCTTGTATATTTTGCAAAATAGTTTCAACTATATCAAATCAACTCATGGTCTTGAAACAAGGAAATGGAACCCTCAAATTGTTGTTCCAGAAAGAACATCATGGTCGCCCAGAGAAAGTCCCTAGAAAGAGATGTGGCAATTCAGGGTGCTAGGTAATCCAGTGAGAGACCAGCAGCAGTAAAGAAAAGGAAAAAAAAAAAAAAACAGAGAGACATAACCGGCAGCATGAGGTAACAGACTGGATACAGGGTAGAGAGACAAATTAATGCTTTTCAAGTTTCTGTCTTGGGAAAAGCATGGATAGTGGGCTCATTCAACCAGAGAGGAAGAGAAAGATCTGTGACAGAGAGAATCTTATGTTTTATATAAGTCCTATCGACTTTGAACATCTTGTTAGAGTTCAAGTGGAATTCAAAGAAAAGATTGTTTATAAGAACCTGAAATTCAGAAAAGATTAGAAAAGAAGATCTGGAAGTCATCAACATGAAAAACAAAACAAAACAAAACAAAACAAAAACAAAAACAAAAACAAAACAACAACAACAAAACAACAACAACACAAAAAGCATATGTGAGTGAATGAACTCACCCAAAAAAGAGATGTTACAGTTTTAGGGGTGAAAACGAACTGACTGTTCAGGAAGGGGATAAGGAAATTAAAAGAAATCAGTCATCGAAATAAAGGGATAACATATTTTCAAGATTGATGATATTGACAGAAAAGAGACCATAGAAACAAGGAAACGGATGGTGTTATGGGGAGGACACAGATAGCAGTCGGTGTTGTGGAAGTGGGGTCTGTGAGGACTTCTTATTTTCTCAATCTTGGCTGTGAAGAATAGAAGTAAAACAGTCTAATCTGTGGGTTGGGGAGTGGGAGAGACTTCAGAATATGTATATGCTGAGACAAAAACACTAAAGACTGGATTAAAAAAAATAATAATAAAAGAAAGGGAGTTGTCACAGAGGTCAGGAGTTGAAGAGAAGGAAGTTGCTGAGAAAGAAATAGGGGTTTGAATTGGGAGTACAGAGGGTGTGTCTCCCACCTAGGAAGGAACAGTGCTTTCTGCTACATGCCGGGGAAGGTTATAAAACGAGGATCTAAAGGCAGTAGCTTGTCTGGGGAGTAGATAAATCACTTCATTGCTTAGGTTTTTCTAGTGGAGAGACTGGGTTTAGATGATTAGGTGAAGTTGGCTGTCTTAGGAGTCTAACATATTCACTATGGAGAATGGAAATGGCTGCCAGGCAGGGAGACATGGGAAGTTTAGCTCATGCTGCGAAGGACCCAGGTGAAGACCAGCTCATGTGGTAGTTTCAGTGTTTCCAGAGGTCCTCCACTGACTGATGTAGGATAGGTGAGTTGGGGTTTGGGGCAGTGGAACAAAAGGAAAAACTCAAAACTATTAGCAAGAGATTGGGTTATGATGGTCAGAGAATCATTTTGCCTAAAACTTACAAAATTTGAATGACTAAAATGTCTTAAATAATAAGAATGGTAATCACTCTCAATCCTTGTTCTCACAATAGTTTTTACTTTAGTTAAATTCCGGGTAGAATTAGCAGTGCGAAATTAATCCTGGTAGTTGCAGACAGGGTTGTTATGTAATAGTCCAGCAGAAACCCAATCAGAACACAGAATTTTAGAGGGCAGTTTGCCTAACGGTGGTAATTGTGCTTTAAAATTGGTTGTGTCTTCCTCTGTAGCAAGACCATTTGTTGGCATGAAAATGATCAAAAGTATAGAACTCAGTGTCTTCCACACAAATTTTAAATTTCTCCCACTATCCAATAGTGTCTGGGATGATTTCACTAGAAATATGGTTTTAGTTATCAGCAAAACTATCTTTAAATGAGGTTAGTGTAAAAACAAACAGTAAAAATTTATTTGCTAGCGATTAAAAGTACTCATTTCCCTTTGGCATCATTTAATAATAAAACCTCACACAAAGACAGATACTTGAAAAATATGCCAAGTAAAATATTACAACTAAGACTCTGAAGACTTAGAATTGAGTCCTATTTACTTCTTTCTGATGACATTTTAAACCTTTATTTCATTTGTAAAATGGAGAGAAGAGAGTTTAAAAATAAAATTTAAAAATTCTCCATTTTTAGTCCATGGTGATTTTATGAGAATGAAATAAGATATTGTGTGTGGTATGCTTTCTACACTCAGTACTGGTAGAATATGAGTATTTCCTGGAAAGAATATATCTTGCATATGTGAGGAGCTTTTAGTCAATGTACTCTGTCATTAATGCAACTCTTAATCAAACAATTAACTAAGCCAAATGAAGTAAGGGACATTTTCAAAAATTATAACAAATGCTATTAAAAACTGAGAATATTTTATTCTATAAAATATGCTTTTCTGTTCTTCTCAGACAGATGAAATTAATAAATAGATAGAATGGAAAGATCAGAGTTCTCACTTCTTGACTCTTTTTTTCTGATGTGAATCACTTGAAAGTGACAATCACATGTGGGATATGACCATGGCATTTCCAGATGTTTTTAACACTTGAAAATAAGTGAGAATCATTGTGGTTATGGGTCATAGACTTGCCTGTAGACTAGCTATAACTCCACTGATGTTTCCCCATCAGTAATCTCAACATAGCAGTTGAAAACCAACCTAGATGAATCTGTGCAATTGCTTCATCTGACTGAGAGTTTCCAAATTTGTCACCTGTTAATTAGTGGTCCCATAATTCCCAGTATTCAAATCTTAGAACTCAGTATTCAATGTATTTTAAATTAACTCATTTTATAATTCAAAATCATATACTTCCAGCTCAACCTGTTCTTTGTTTTGTTTTGTTTTGTTTTTGTGTGTGTTTTTCTTTTTTAATCACCTCACTGTAACTCATAACTTGGAACAGTAATGTTTGGCAACAAATAGATATCTCAATGCAGAGTCACCAACATCAGAGACTACCATTTGTTGAATCAAGAATCATTGTAGTTTTGTTTTGAAAAGATTGGCAGGTGAAGGGAATGCTCCAGATGTTGTTTCTATCTTGGAGTACAAGACTAATATGTAGGCTGTTTGATATTAAGTTATAGATGGATTAATACTGTTTGACTAATTCTATTCAAAGTGAAAGGCAGTGGAAACTAATGTGTGTCAAATCCTCGATGGGAGGTTTTAGAAGCATTTCTTCAGTAACTCTCCACATTGATCATGAAAAGAAGAGGTATCACTGTGCCCACTTAAGGCATAAGAAAGCTGAAGTTCGTATAATGAATGCAACCAGGCCAGTAATTGGCCAGTGGACACACACTCTGTCCTGATCCCCCACTGCTTCTCAAGCTCAATTATAAGTTCTTTGCAGGGGAGATGGAAAGGAAAGGGAGATTGAATAGCCTCACAAGGCCTCTTCCTAGAGTTAATTTTTTGCTTGAAAATGTGGGAAGAAAAAAATTAAGCAGTGAAATTATTATTAAATATGGATATATTTTACATAGAATGCACAATCTCATGAAGTCTTAAGATTTCATAGGATACTTCACTATTAATTTACTCTTTTCTGACTCATCCCTATCCTTGCACTGCTGGTGTGAACTGGAGTAGCTCACAGCTCAGAGGAAGCCTCTGACAAATGCTACGGAGCCCATGCTGCCTGTCAGGGTCTGGGTCTCGGTCACTGTGCTAGAGCTATAGTGAAATGCCTGACGCCATGGTTGAAGCGTCTTTGAAATTTGAAAGTAGAATGGAATTCAATGATGGCTTGTTCAAGTCACACTGCAGTGACTTGATGACCTCAGTTATTTGTTCTAGTTTTTGTTTTTTGTTTGTTTGTTTATTTATTATTATTTATTATTATTATTATTATTATTATTATTATTATTATTATTATTATTATTTTAGTAGTTTCCTTGAGGTTTCACACTTTTTATTTTTTTTAACAAAACCTGACGCTGGTTTCTTTTGACCAACTAAGTTTATAAATCTCATTTTATAGATCAGCATGAAAAAGAGGACAGCTGGACCAAATATAAAAATATCTTTGTTTTCACTTACAGGAAAAAATAGCAAACTAGATGAATAAGTGTTACAATTGGGCAGTGTAAAATTCTACTTGGGCTTTGGATAAGAAAAGGTTTTCATTACAGGTTGAATTTATTTCAAATAAGTCAATAACAACCACTGTTGACTATGTGCTATTTCTAACCAGCTATTCCTGTGTTCCAATTTGTTGACTGTCTGACAGTAAGTAGCATTCCATACATCTTCTGAGGTAGGTCAAATTTATGGTCAAAATCACGTGTGTGATATGTGTGTATGAGTGGTGTGTGTGCATGAGTGAGTGGTGTGTGTGTGTGTGTGTGTGTGTGTGTGTGTGTGTGTGGACACTTATGCTTTGTGGCAAAGAAAACCAGATACTGGACTAAGTTTCTCAGGCCACCTGAAAATATATGGATAAAGTTAAGCCAATGCACTATATCACAGGAGGCTTTTCCTTTGTTAACAACAGTCCACACTGGAAAACTCCGTCGGAATGTCATGTGTAGAGGGACAAACTAAAAATGCTAACCTCCAGTCTATGGCAGCATTCTGACGTGAGGATTGGGAATTCAAGGTAGCAGTGGTATGATCAGAATATCAAATCCAAAAAATGGCCGTGTGCAAAAACTCCACCTTGGAATTTCAAGGCCCAGAACTCCCCTTTGGTGCAGCAACCTCCTGACTCTCAGTGGTGCTGGCACATTAACACTGCAAACTTGCAACTAGCAGAGGAATAAGTCCTGGAGATCTAATGCACAGCACAGTGATTTTAGTCAACAATACTGCACTAGCAACTTCAAAGTTGCTAAGGTGACTAGATCTGAATTGTTCTCATCACAAAAAAGAAATAATTATGTGACAGGATATAGTGGTGTTAAGGTAACGCTACATATTGCAATATATAAATGTATCAAACCAACACATTGTGTACCTTAAACTTTCACAATGTTATATGTGGATTATATCTAAACAAATAGATAGATACATAAATGACCAAAGGAACAAACAAACAGCAACAACAAAAACCCAGCTGCCCTGCCCACGTTCACCAGGGGTCACCATTCAGCAGACAGGAAAGAACTGTTGTGTGCCTGTGTGTGTGCCCAAGCACATGGGGATGAAGACTCACATAATAAAGAAAAGACATTATTACTATGTAATTAAAAGCAAGTGTGTGGCCCTTTCACCAAATCAGAGGCTCTTGATTACAAACAGGATATTTTGCTCAGCATGAATACAAAAGAACAATGTCTTCTCTATTGTGGGCAAAGCTGCCTTCTCCTTGGAGATGTTTAGTATGTAAACAGAAACCAGGTAAGGCAAAATCAATAAAGTTGGCATCAATAAAGAAAGCACTGTTTACTGGTTTACCAGTGAAGATAGTCAGCTGCTACTTCGTGCCCACCCATTCTACCTTGCTCCTAAAATGGAAATTATTTTCTTTATTGTTTTGAAGCTATCTGAAAAACATTCATAAATTATAAATCCCCCCAACAGACTATGAATAAGATTTTTACTAACATAGGTTCAGACACATAAATCTCCACCAATGAAAATATTAATATGTTAGCCACAACCTGTTTTGTTTGGAAAGAGCAAACTCTGTCAGTGGTCTTCGGGAAAAGAACAGAATCATTTAATAAATTCAGGAAAAGAACAGAATCCATTTAATAAATTACGCATTCAGAGAGACTCTGGGTCTTGTGACATTCCCAGAATAGTTTGTCCATATTTTTCTAATCAGTCAGAATATTTCTTCAGAACATCTGGTGGAACAAATTAAACTCTTACCATCTTTCAAATAGTGAATGTTTATGGTTAACTAACTTGTTTCTTGAAAGTGTCTAATTCAGAGAGCTAGGGGTAGAGAAGAGCAGCGGCCGGCTGTGTTCTGCACTAAGGGCCCAGGACCAGTGTTTGAGGGGCCAAAGCCCAGTCTGCATCTAACCCTTGAGCTTTGTATCCAGCTTGGGCCCCTTCTGCCACAGGAAAGAGCATCTTTTCCTTCTCACAGACACACAGAGAACCAGCAATATTTAAGTGAGTGAATTAGTAAAATGGAGAAGTTTTTGCTCAGAATGTGTGGCTTAGTCTGGCTTTCACGAACCTATTTAGCAAAACAAGGCCTGAGGGGCTGTATCTGTGAGGGGGGTGGTGGAGGAGGAACTTTCTGTAATTCACCCCAAATAATTCCCAGGCCTGCTCCAGCTCTGTATGCGGGGAGGGGCAATATGTATGTACATATAAATATGCTTCTGCCAAGCTTGAACCGGTGCTAAAATCCTCCTCAGGGATAACTGTTACGAAAAAGCATTGTGTAAGGTCTTGTGTAAGTTATGTCTGTAACAGTATTATGAAGGATAAACTTAAATGGAACCCTGTGTCTTAAATATTGACTGAGGTAGGCACCTGCATGAAAACTCCAATAATATGTAAATATCACAAAAGATGCCATTCAGACACATGACCATTTATGGAGCTACTACTGATAAATGCATTGTTTCCCGGGTTCTGCTGGGACCTATTAATGAACTTGCATCAAACAATTATGCAGTGCTAATTCTGTGAGACACACCATGATTGTAACCCACAAATATATCAAGCAAATTCTTTCAATTTGGTAGGTCTAAAAGGTAATTTTAATATCCTCTCAAATGAATTATTTCTATTATCTACGCTATTTCTCTCTCCTTTCAGTTTCACTATTAAGATATTCACAATGTCCAAACCTACTTCTCCTCCTATTGTGTGGAAACTGCCGACCAGGATTGATTCTTCATTCACAGTGAGTTTAAGAGATGTACCCTTTTCTCCGTATTCCCTACCTCCAGCACCTACAGATCAGCTTATCTCACTCTACATCATGGGGCTACATCATTCACCATTTCCATCCTTTCACGTAACTCAAATACTACAGGTATCCAATCCTGTCTTCAGGTATCCAATCCTGCTTATCTCCAATCTATTCTCTGCATTACAGTCAAAGTTCTCTTTTTAGAATGTAAATTTAGTGAATTCACTTCCCAAATCAAAACGCTTCCCACCGCTCATAAAATCCAAACACCCCAGAATGGCTTGCCAGGACCTACATCATCATCACATCATTGGACTCTACACATTTCTCCAGCTTCTGGTCTTGACAAAACCACTGCTCTCATACCCTCTGAGCTCTTGCAACATGGAAGTCCCTCCGTCTCTCATCCACCTCTGTGCCCTGACTCCTTATTCCCTCCACTGGCAACACAACCCACATCCAAGCCCCACCGAACGTCCTGGGTCAGTCCCATTGTTCTTCGCAGGCCACTTTCTCTGGGAAGTCTTAGGCTGAATGTCCTTCCTATGAGCTCTCCCAATCTCTACATTTCCTACACACTAGCATAATACATATAATAAATCATCTTCTATCGATTCTTTTTCTCTAAAAAATCCTAAATAATATACTTTCCTTCTCCACTTATTTACACATTTAAATATTTAATAGTTCTTATTTAACAGATAAAAATTAAATGGCAGCAATTTGATTCTTTGTGAATACGGATAATGTCTTAAAGTTCTTGGCTGATTCTCATAAAATCTAAGTTAGTATTGGATGTGTATAGGTTTCATATACACCTGGATGTTTCCATATCTATCTTAAAGTTTCTATATGTACCTGGTTGGGTCCCAAAATACCTGGTAGGTTCAAGGGTATACCTGGGAGAGGTCATATGTAGCTGGACGATAAATAAATAGTGAATGCTAGCTCTCTTCTTTTACTTTGGTCAAAAGTTGGCTAAATTAAGTAAAAAAATCAATGCCATAAAATTCAGTCACTCTTTTGCTAAAATAAAATAAAACCAAACAAAACCCCACAAGTACTATAAGAAAGAATTTATTTGGGAAACTGTCTACTGAAGACAAAGTTTAGTATAAGAAACAAATATACAAATAGGTGATCAGAGGTGAAAAATCTGCCTTAAATACTCCAAGGAGTGGCAAGAGGAAAGTATCACAAAATGAAAGGGAAGGGGAAGTGAAGAAATTAAAAAAAAAAAAAATACTCAAAAGCAGAAATATAGTTCACTTAATTAGCTTGATGGATTTTTCTGGTAAGATAAATAGAAAAACAAAACAGCAAACTGAACCTTCACCAAAACAATTGCTGCCCACACATGTGCACAGACACACATCCCACACACAAAAGTTCAAGGCCTTGGCATCATTACAGTACCCAAAAGTGATGCTAAAATGTTTCAACATGTTAATAGGAAACATCAGCAACCACTTTTTTAAAAACTGGGATTTTTATAAAGAACTTAAAATGAGTAAAATAAAAATATACTATATCTATAATTTTTAAAAGATTAAAAAAAAATAAAACTCAGGAAAATCTCCTCAGCCATAATATGTACCTTATTAAAATGCAGACTGTACCTAGTAAGTAATCTTGCTCAAGACCAAGTATGCAACTAGACTAGGTCAGAAATGGGATATTAGAACTGGTTATTTCAGGATATTTTCATAAACTAAATACCCTAATTTTTCTTTTTGCTAAATATTGATTCTCATTTAAAAGTTGAATAAAAGTGATTACATTAGCACACAGAAAAATACTCCTTTACTCATAATTAACCCTAATAAAAGAAAGAAAACAAGGGATAGAAAGTGTGGGTTCTACTCCAAGACCTAATATTCTATTGCATCTCTTTTAGCTTCTATTTTTGAATATTTTCTAGCAAACTGTAGCTGTTGGACCTGTCATTGTGATTATACATATGCTACATTATTTTCAATAAAATTACGCATCTTGTAAAAATACAATTCTCGTATAATATTACAACATAGAATTTTTAAAAACAGAGCTAAGGTCATCTAAAAGAAAATTATTGGAAGGATGTCATTAGCACTCAGAGTAAGCTTTGTCCTTATTCTCCGGTTAGTTCTAAACTTCCTTGAAGTACTCCAATATTTCTACCTGTATCCTAAATTTAAACTACTTATTAATAACAAATAATACACTATTCAGGAAGCAATAAATGGAGGTCAAATAATAGGTTAATACTCTCAATAAGTGGTTACTGACCACGTTGTACTGTATTTTTAGGTCAAAATCCTTCTACATAAAAGAACATTTGCAGAAAAAAACCCAAGCACGTTGCCGAAATATAATTATATTATTACATTGAAAAATTAACTGTGGCCACTGGCCAAATAGTTCTCCAGGTAATCCACCAAAAGAAAACTGTTTGTTTAGGAAAAAAACAAAAATAAAAAACACAAAACAAAAACGGAACCACCAAGGAGTGCAAACACACTTCTTGGAAAAAGGAACCAAGTGTCCAACATGGCTTCTCCCTTTATTCCCATCCCTCCCGCCGGAAGTTACCATAGAGTTCAACCGGAAGTCACAACTAGAGAGTTAACAAAGGGCTGAGCTCCACCCACAGTCTTCCCAGCTCTACCGTTACAAATTTTAAGATGCCAGTTCACTTTCATCAACTGAAAATCAAACATTCTGAAAACATTAAACATCAGAATTGTGTGCTTTAGCTCCACATGTGATATCATTTTGAGACGTTAATATAAGATATCCAAATAAGTTACACAAGAATATAGAAAAACAATCAGTCACATGGAAAGGCACTGAATCAATAAAAAAAAATGTTTAAGACTAGTTTTTCAAAGATGAATTCTGGAATCTCCAAGACCAGTAGGCATGACTATTCTGGGCTCAATATGTTTGTCAACCCAGAAGAATAATTAACATATTGGTATAACTTTTCTCTCATACACTGACTATTATCCGAATATTGTTATTTGTAGAAGTAATTTTATCATTTTCTAAACCAATTACACTTATTACAGCTGTTAATAAAATTATAAGGAGAAATATAATGAAGTTCAGATGCATCTTCACTGTCAAATTTACATCAATTTTCAAGTGTACAAACTTTATATTTCCTTAGAAATAAATTTAAATACATTTTTGGTACTGTGGATCCTTGGAACATTATGCAAATCCCTCTAGTAGCTTCTTTCAGCTAAATCTGCTGTTTCTAATAACTTCAGTATTTAAAGAATCAAACACTTCATGGTTAACTCTGAAATCTCAACTTTTATGAAAATACAAGCTTCTAAAATTAGAAAGGTCAGAATTATTAGGAAGGTTAGAATTAGTAGGGATTTACTTCTCATTTGATAGAAAATCTGGAAGTTGGAGGGAAGAATTATACAAGTGAACTAAAGTAAAGTTAAAATCTATAGTCATCGTTATTAAAAAAAAAAAAAAAAGGAAAAGAGAAGAAAAGAAAGAAAAGAAAGTGTCCATGCCCTATTTCCATTTTCCTTTCTAACCTAAACAGATGCTATTCTTAAGAAAGTTTTATTTAAGAATAAAGTGAGCTGGTCTTTCTTTTCTTTCCTTTTTAAATCTCCTCTCCCCAATAATGTGTCTACCACAAGTACTACTGAAAACAGGAACTTTATATGTGGTAACGGGAGAAAGAAGAAATCCAGGGAAGGTAGAGTACAAAGAAGAAAAACATCCAGTATTAAATTGCATCATGTGTTGTGCTTTGTTTTACTCCTCTGGCTTAGAACCTTAATCAGCTGATTTGCTAACACCAACTACGCTGAATGGCCCTCTCACTTCCCACTAATCTCCAGTTTCAGACAGGAAATCTCTTCCTGCTGAAATTGAAAATCTCCACTACATGGAAGAAATCACACATTTTAGCTAAAGAGACAACAAAATCCATTTTAAAACGATAATACAGGACACTTAAAATGTTGATGATATTGCATTTAAGCAACCCTACTACATCTATATAATGATCTAGATCAGGAAATTGCTGTAGGGTTTAATGACATGTTACTAAGTTATTTTGCGTTTCAACAACCACTCTATATTATGATGTGATCCTAGTAAATAATAGTCTTGTAGTTTAAGCAGAAATTTAAAGGCAACATTTTATCAACCATGATTTAATTTGCTTGGTGCAGGGTGCTAAACATACAGTGTTTATGTTTGGACAATGGGGACTCATAAAAATGTTTTCATACTTTTCCTCTTTTGGGCTAGAATAGTCATTTTTTTCACTGGATGGACATGCTTATCGTCACAGCAAATAAGACAGTTTCATTTATTCATCAATTTATTCACTCTATCTCTAAATGTTTAATTTAATACCAATTATGCTTCCTTGCTGGGGTCATAGGCCTGAATAAAGCAGGGTTCCCACCCTCTTATTACTCACTCACTAATAGCTGAAATTTTAAATAAAAATTTAGACTATGAAAATTGCCCTAATAGAGGTAACCATGCTGCAGTAGGTCTATGATGCTTTGGTGAATAAAAGAAGCTTTATAAAGAGACAGACTTGAACAAATTGTACACTGGTGAGAGAGAGTGTTCCATGTTTCTGTTATTATAAATTGCTAATTTAAGATAAAAAAGTTTCAGTCAAGTAAATAAAAATACTGCGTGTCTGCATGTGCCAAGAATTGTGATTCTTGGGGATTCAGAGATGAATGAGACACAGTATTTGTCCAGAGATGACACAATGTGCAAGTCAGCAGGGGAGTGTCAAGACATGATAGCAAGATATACATATAATACATTACCTTATGTATTACCCAGAATGCTTATATAATAGCAGTGATTATTTAATTATTAAATCTAAGAGGGTAAACCACTATTTAAAAAGGTGAATGTTTTAGGGTTTTTTTTTTAATGCTGAAATACTGGTGCATGTTTCAATCAACAATTGGCTTAATCAGAAACTCTAAATGTGCCCTTCAATTAGTAATGCAGTAAAATGTTAACAATTCTGTAAATGCGGTTACTCTCATCAGCACATTGTCTAAAAGGCTTTATAATCTTGGGGATTCTTCAAACATTATAAAAATCCCTTGTCTCAGGGAAGTGAACTTACAAGTAATGCAGATATTTAGAGGAAGTGTGATTGTAATAATCATATTATGCAAGACAAATAAAAAATAGTGAAACAATTGAGTTACTATTTGAAAGAATAAATGATTTAAAAAACCAGTCTCTAATCAAAGAGGTAAAAAAGCACTATCCATAAAATACAGACCTGTTGACCTCTCTGATATTCTTTGGAAGGGTGGAATTGAGTATACTATACACTTAAAACATATCATATTTGGGCCAATTTGTCCACAAAATAGATTATTGTATGTATGCATAATTAAATTGACTTAGATGTTTAAGAAAATTCAAAGTTAATTAATTTGCTTTGAGACAAGGAGGAGAATATTTTTGTAGTACCCAAAGCAGTAAAATATGACATATTAATTTTAAATTAATTTGAACTTTCATTGTTTCAGTGAGCATTGCATATCAATCCAAAAAGACAAAGCATTTCTTCCAATTCAGTCAATGTTTGGGGAGCATTCTTTAAAAATGAAAAAGGGCAAATGAATATGAATGTCTATTTTTCTGGTTCCTTCATGCAGGTTTGTAGCACACTCTTTCCATGGTGGTTCTCTCACGTCTGGTAGGATCCTCTTTCTCTTCAGGATACTTTCTGAAGAGGGAGGAGGCAGGGACACAAGTGGAGGGTAGAGTTTCACTGTCAGCACAACCCCAGGTCCCCCCTCCTGCACCTATTCCCAGTGAACTCTCCTTTCTGGCTTCTTCTTACTTGAAATGGATCCACTCCTTCAGATTTCACCAAGCACCAAGAGCAGGCTTTGTCCAGAGCCTGTTCTCCCTGGGAAGCTGTGTGTTCTGAGCGTGTCCAGCCTATGGTTCACCTGAGGATCCAGGGCAATTCATCTCAGAAACATGACAGAGACGTGGCACACGTTTAGAAGAACTTACAAAAGTAATTCTTCTTATAAAAAATAAGTAGAAGTGGCCTACTGTGCAGCATAAGCCCAACTACCTGAGTTTTATTTCATTTTTAAGGGATTCACTCAATGTGAAGTTCTTGTGATAAAGTGAAGGTATGCCTTCTCTCAATTTTAAGGGAATTCACTCAATATACTCAATGTGATATCAGAATCTTGTTACTTTAATTCCTCAATCATTTGTAAGTGTCCACTGCTGTTTCTAGTGTTTAGGGTCTCTTTTTAATTAATTGTTATTTTTTACAAAGGTTATCAGCAAGCAGCAGTTTTATGATGAGGGTTTATAGGTACAACATGTGGATTATTTTACCAAACTAATGCATTAGATGTAAGAGACAACTGAGAAATAAAAACAGTCATCATTGTATGATGTTCTGTTTACCATGAAACATTTAAACAGGTGCGATATTTCAGCATGCCTAGGACAGTGTGTTCTGTACCTGGTTATCACACAAACACTCACACACACACATTATATTATACATGGCCCAATAGACCATCAACAATAGCATGACATCACTGTATGTAATGCCACCCAGTGCCTTCTGTTGATCTCTCTAGTACCTCATTTCAGATAAAAGTGTTAGATTACTCAATCTAAAAGCTAAAGCTCTGAATTAGTTATCTCTAACAATAACTCCAAAATAAGTACATAAGTGTTTAGAAGTTGTCAAAATACCTAGCTGTAATCAAATGTAGGAGCATCCATTTCCTGGGTGGATGTAAAGATGCTTACAATCAATCACACACAGGCATGCAGACCTGCATACACACACATCAGTATGATCTATTCTACACAGATAGGGAGCCCATATACCTTAATCTAAAGTCACTATTCACTATGTAGTGATAGTGAAGAAAAAGAGTCTCTTCATTTCTTCAAACAGGAAATGTATCATTAGCAAAGAACCCCTTGCTTATTACACATCTGGGATGACGTGGATCATGAAAACCTGCTCTCAAAGGACAAGCTGACATCACACTAAGCAGGAAACAGTCCCTGGACCACCAGAGGGGACTGCAACCTAAACCTCATGGTTTATGGGCACTTTGGCTTGTTCTAGAAACCAAGAGGAAGGTCCAGATGGGGAGGGGAATACGTTACAGGCCCTAGAAGTTACATAAAGCCATACACTCAACAGGCCAGTGCCTCAGTGGGAGGGGTATCATAACATCTGCCCACAGATACAGACAGGCAACAAGGAAACTTTTCTGGATGGATTTTGGGTGGCCAAATGTCTCCCCTCAGAGAAAGCATAATCACAGCCAGCCCTCTCTAGTTTTAGGAATTTAAACTTAGACTGCACATGCACTTAGGACATTTTAACTAAACAATTAACATAAAAGTGGCCCCAGTCTTCTAACACTCCTGGAGCATTTGATCAGAGCAAAAGGACAGCATCTCTAAAAGGGTGACCCTCAATCCTGGCCACACAGTATTCTTCCAACCTGGTCTCCACACCAAGTCACACCCTGAATGACAGACACTGGGAGAAACAATCCTCCCTGTCAGCAGACATAATAAACAGCAACAGAAGCTCGAGAACTTCCAATAATATTGGTTATAAATTGATTATAGATGCTATAACAAGCATGTTTAAAACAACTAAAAGAACTGGTAATATGAGAAAAGAAACAATATTTAAGAAAATCAGATTTGAAAAAAGAAAAAAAGAATTCTTACAGAGAAAAGCCATTGGAATTAAAATGCACTGTATAAGTTGAACATCACATTAATCACTGCTCAAAAATAGATTAGTCAACTACAAGAATGCACTGCAGAAATTACCGAGAATGAAGCCCAGAGAGACGCAGGGATGGAAAATATAAAAGAGAAATTATGGGAGGAAAAATAGAATGAGAGAGAACAGCATGCGTCTAAAAGGAGTTCCAGGAGAAGAGACAAGAAAAAAAATTAGAAAAAGGGAACATTCACAGGGATAAAGGCCAATATTTTTTCAAACTTGGTAAAATAAATACATCTGATGATTTGCAAATCAAAGTTTCAAACAGAATAAATAAAATAAAATTTATGTCTAGAATCATTGCACCAAAACTAGAAATCTATACACACGTACAAATGTAACAATGTTTATTTTTTCATCCATTTCATTGCACACCTCTTCTTTGTCAATGATGGTGCCAGGGCATAAAGGTGATTAAGACATGGTCTCAAGTCTTAGGATACTTGCTTTTTGGTGAAAGATAGCAATGTAAACAAATAATATATAACACAAGATGAATTTCACAGTAAAGATATACACAAAATGTACTGGATTTCAAAAAATGGAGGGACTACTTGTGACTACAGAGGAAAGAGAAAGGAGTCTGGAAAAACTTCAAAAGACAGAGGTACTCAAGATGAATTTTAGAATGAAAATGTTTTCTATTATTGTTTTCCCCGAAAATAAGACCTAACAGGAAAATAAGCCCTAGCATGATTTTTCGGGATGACATCCCCTAACATAAGCCCTAATGCGTCTTTTGGAGCAAAAATTAATATAAGACCTGGTCTTATTTTGGGGGAAACATGGTAGGAGGAGAATCCATGCAAAAGAGCATGAAGGCATTCCTTCATTTACTCATTCATTCCCTGAACACAGTTTGATCACATTCAAGAGGTGTGCTGCTCCTAGAAAACTGAAAACTTGTTGGGAACTGGTAGGAAATTAGGTTGGTCAGGAAAGACAGAGAGATGGATAAATATGGCTGGTATATATGTGATCCTTTTATTTTTGCATATGTTTGTTTTGAACTCAAAACTTTACTGAAATACATTATTAGAGAAAATACTTTACCATTCATTTATTGGATTTTTTAGGTGGATAGTCTTATTATTTATAAATAATGGTCATTTTGTCTTACCCATCTTGATAATGTTTATTCCTTTTTATAGTCTTCTGTTATCACAATGATTACAACTTTAGGATAAAGGCTAAAAAGGGCCTGGATCTATTTTACAATTAAATCTGATGTCTACATAGGATTTAAGATAAACAGTTTTTTCTTGTGAAAAACTCCTTTTATTCTAATTTCAAAAAAAGATTTGGGAGTTGACTGTTTTGTCTTTTGGCACCTTTTGAAATGGTCAATTGATTTTTCTCTTTTTACTTATTTATGTGATGTATACTAATATTTAAATTTCCTAATATTGATCATTAAGTATCTTTTAATGGACTGCTAGATTCTATTTGCTAATGTTTTATTTATGCCTCTATATCTATAAGTCAGATAATTGTCTATTTTTTATTTTATTGGTATATCTTTTGATGTGTTAAGAGCACAGATATGATAAATTTTTAATTTTTGAAAAATTTACAGTCAAGAAAGTTTAGTTTTAAAAGATTAACATACAGAGAGCCAAGATATCAATGTCCAACAACCTGAAAATAGCAACACGTTTACTTCAGATCTTTATTTCTTTACAAGTAAATTTCACAGATAAAATTAACACCTCCATCTCCACATTCTCTTTCTTCCTTATCAGATGAAATTATTATGATCAATTTTGCATCTATCCTTTCAGTCTACTTTTTAGTTTGAATTACGTATAAGTACCTATCAAGTACATAATGTTATTATGTTCACTTAAAATTACATAAATGTTATTTCTATTGTATACATCATTCAGCAAGTTGCTTTCTTAACTTTAGCTTTATAAAAGCTGTTCTTAACAGCTACAGTTTAGGTTCATTAAATAGTTTTAAAATACTCTACCACCACTCCAGTCTGATTTACTCATTTTCCTAAATATGGTCATTTATTTTCTTTTCCATTTATTTGCACATTTGAAGAATATGTCAGTGAAGACCATGTACATTTTTTTTTTTTAATGCACGTGTGTGGGTTTTTCTAAGCCAGTTTCTCAACCTTAGGAATGCTGACATTTGCGGCCTGATAATCCTTTGCTGTGGGGCCATCCTGTGCATGCAGGGCATTTGACAGTACCCTCTGCCTCTGCTCACTAGATGTCAGCAGCACCGCCATCCCCAAGTTGTGAAGACCAAACATGTGTCCAGACATTGTGAACAGTCAGTCCCTTGTGGAGTAACATCGACCTATGAGATGTTATGCACATGTCCACCTTTACCAAATATGGCCCAATTGTTCTTCAAGTTGATTGTACTAATTTAAACTCTCATCAAGAATATGTAAGAGTGCCAAGCTCTTCCTATTATCTGATTTTGTTATTGTTGTCAATGTTTTCATTGTGAAATGGTATCTAACTATTTTTTCAATTTGCATCTCCTTGGTTACTGGTGAGAATATGCATCTTCTCACATGAATATTGGAACTCTGAGCTTTCTCTTCTGTATATTCTGCCTTCTGAAAAAGGCACAAAGGATTTTCTTCATGCTTTAATTGCTTCAATGATTTAAAGAATTCTCTGTTCTTTGAAGATTTGAAAGTATATGCTTAGGAATTTCCCGGGCATGGCTCCTTTTGTGGATGGAAACAGTTTAGGTTCCCTCTGTGGCTATTCATCTAATTTGATTTCTCATTTCTTTTAGAGTCAATTTCAGATTTGTGCAAAAGAATCGGATTTATTGTCACTAAATAAATGTGCATATGTGGTTATACTCTTTCTCCATGTTGTCAATGATCAATATTTAGTTTCTAGTGATTTTTATTTGTTTGCCTTTATTTCCGTATTGTTATAATTTTATTACATTATGAACAGAGGATATACCCTGTAGAATTTCTGAATTTGCTAATTTATAGAACTTTATGGCCTAAGATATGCTCAGTTTTTAAAGAAGTATATCATAAGTGTCGGAAATATGGGATCGATAAGAAAAGCTATAATTTGCTTGCCTAATATACCTTTCTTCATTATTTTACTTTAGGCAATTTAAATTCAAAAGTAAACATACGTTTAGGCCCATTTCTTTTCTATGAATTTTAATTTTACAGTACTGCTACGTATTTGTGTGATTCCTCACATAACTTTTAAATCTACGCAATTTGTCCACATACACTCCTTTTACCTAACAACCTTCTCCATTTTCCTTTCAAATATTCATATGTTTAGCTTTTTATATGCATCATAAGTCATTCTTCTATGTTAACATCTACTCAACATGACTTATCCAAATGCAAAAATTCCCGTATTTCTAGATGAGTGACACATTGCTGCTCAGATATAAAACATATGGAACTATGTATATTAATATCCATACTGTTACATATAATATGTATTATATGTACTAATATACATTTTATATAACATTTATATGGAAAATGATGATATATAGTACACTATATCTGATACAATTCTATACTGATAGAACATTATTAGTAACTATATTAATGCATGTATTGATATAGGATGAGATGTTTGACACTTGCATAATAAGCCTTCCTGTCCTTCATTCTCAGAATCTTCCTCATTTCTAAGCTGGTTCCATGCTCTCCTCATTTCATTTTCCTGAAGACCTCAGGAATTCATCTGTGTTTCCTCTTTTTCAGGCTTCTCCCATCCATCTATCCTTGGCATTCCTCTCCTCTGAGACTGGAGAAAGAAGAAAGCCAGGAAGGGAAGTACACAGATGCCTGTTTGGAAGAGTCGCTGCTGAACACTGAACCGAGCAGAAATGGGCCAGAAAATTGCAGCAGGGATTTCTAAAATGAGAGACTTGGGAAGACAGAAAGTTCTAGACATCTCATAGAGTTGAAACAGAGCCCTTCCTGAACAATTTTGGGCCACTTGACTGAAAATGTGTCGGCAGAAATCAATGTGGTGGAGTGAGAGATATCTCAGCTATGAGCGTGCATTCACGCTCCGTGCCTGACTGCCGTCTTCGCTTCAAACGTTCTAGAGCTTATATCTCTGCATTCTGTAGATTTCCTTATCAGTGGAGATGGCAGGAAAGCCCACCTCTGCATTGTGAAAACTCAGTTGCTGGTTTAAATTTCTGTGATGTGCTAGTCATGGGGGGCAGGGAAATCTCATGTCCATGCCTTAGGTACGTTCCCGCACAGCAGAATATTTGTACTGCCTGACTTTACCTTGTCACAAAGGAAAACTGGCAAAGTTTCTAAAAGCTCGTAAAATAGAAATACATTTCCAGGTCAGAAGGTCTTATTTGAGAGTCAATTGCATAAGCTGAAATTGTATGTGAGTTCCCCAGGGAACCTCTGGAAAGATGGCACCTGCAGAACCACAGCACCCGATTGACCTGAGACTGTGGTTCTCATTGGAGCACATTGGGATCGCATGGTGGCGAGTCCCAAGGCCCGGGTCCCGCCCTAGACTACTAACACCAGTATCTCCGGGAAGCGGCTGGCACCGATAGGTTTAACATCCCCAAAGGATGCTGGAAATCACTAATTTAGAAAGATGATTCTTGTTGTTGTGTGGAGGAAGGCATAAGGGAAAGAGACACTAAAGTGCAAATATAATTCATTATTTAGTACCTCCTCACTTGGGACAATCATTGGTATTTGGGCACGACACACTCATTTTCTCTAAGTGTCCTTTTGTTGTGTTACATCTCCACCTGGGACATTCTCTTTGTTTGGTGAACACTTACTCCTCTGATCACTAAGGTATCATGCGTCTAAGATGTGTTTCTTGGCTGAGGTTCACAGATGGCTGTCATTTGTCATATCACACCCTTAAGGGCTATTTATGGGCCTTTTTTCCACTAAGACTCCGGAAATTCAGCCACAGGTTATTTTACATCTTGGTATTCTTAGCCTGTGACACAATGCCTGTAAACTAAACAGAACTATAATGTGAAATAAGTTATCTCTACAGTATGTTATATGCTTATAGTATCATTTAGCACCTGCAGTTCAAAAGGCATACTGACTAACTGAGCTGAACACAATTTATTAGCATTTGTCACTGTGAAGGATGTATTCTTCAGGTAAAGAAAGAGTGTGTCTGGAATGAGCCCGCCATTGGGGAGCATTCATTTGTGGCACTGTTCTTATTTCTCTCCCGAACTCACATTAGAAAACACCACTCCTGTTTCTTTTCCGTATGGCCATTGGTTTCTGGATACTTGTTCCATGCATGCCCTCCTGTCCCTATGGACCTTTAGACTCAGCCAGTGCCTCTGCCTCTCTCCATTCCCTGTGACTTCACCCTTTACAGTCATACCGTGTCCACCTCTCTGCTCACAGCCCCTGATTCACTCTTCTCCCACAGCCTGGGCACAAAGCAGCTCAAGTGCCCCTGGAACCTCGCAGTCAGATGTTTGGGACATTTCTCACGTAGTAATGTTGATGGCTACATGCGGATTGCTTAGATTTTGAACACTTTGAGCCACTTCAGAGCAGTACCCATCTCTTATTTTTGCATCCTCAGAAAAGGTATTGTGCTTAGGATAGTAGATAATACCTACTCTTGAATCGGTGAGAGAAAGACAAGTGAAGATTTGTGTCTCCTTGGACTGGCTGCCCATAGCCTCTTTGACAGCTGGTCTCCCAGACTCCTCCCTTCTCTGCTCAGTATGCTGTCCGAACCCCTCAGCCCATTTCATTTTGCAAGAGCTTTGTGAGCACATGATGCCTCAGCTGAGGCCTGAGTGATAAGAAGGAGTGGGGGATGAGCCATTGAGCAGCTGGCTCAGAGTGGTGGGCGTCAGAGCAAGGTGGCAGCCCCATGACAGTGACACAGAATGGACCAGAAGCCCAAGAACAAAGCCAAGAGATTGAAGTCTGTTCTGTTCTCAAGGGAAGACGCTGGGGATTTCAAGGAGAGTGGATAGTGACAGGAACTGACTTCAACTTTAAAAAGAACATCTTTACTGAAAAGCAGGGTAGGGATCTTAGTGGGAGCCAGTTGGTAGTAAGAAGCCCAAAGTAAGCCTGGAGGAATTTCAGGTAAGAGATGATAGTAGCCAAACCCAGGACTGGAGCAGGGACACGTGGAGAGGTAGCCAGGTTTGTTGTATACGCGTATGTAGGAGGCATAGCCAACAGGACTTGCCAATGGACTGGTATGAGAGGGAAGGAGAGTTAAGAATATTTCAGGTTTTGGTATAAGTCGAGGTGCTATTTGGTGAGGCAGGGAAGACTTGGTGGTAGAACTAGGTTTTGGGGGGACAGAATCAAATGATCACCACAAAATGATTAGAAACTGACAATTACAATTCTACTGCCATTTTCATTATTCTCATATATGTCATCTTATATTTACCCTATCTCTGATCCCACCAACAACCATTCAAGATCATTAATATTACCTTTATCTATAAATAAAAGACAGGGTTCAAAGCGAGATACAGAACAATCCAGGATCACACAGCTAGCGAACGGCTTAACCCTGGTTCATCTCTCCCTTACTCTTCCCTTTACTCCATTGTTATTTCTTAAAACAAATGCACTGTAAGTATTTCATTGTTTTAAAGGTGAGTCAAATGTCTTAAAAGAAACCATAGAAAAGCTGGTACTAGCAAGAGTGCTACCATTTCAGGATCAACGACACCTCATTCATTGTTGGTCGAACGTCCTTAAACTCTGGAATGCCCGTAGCTGAGGCTCAGTAAAATGTGTAAAACAATGCTGTTTACTTAATTCTGAACAACACAATGACAGGAGAACACAGAAATCAATGAACTCAAACCCCTTTCCTGGAAAGCCACGTATGGACCTTTTGTAGGCTCAGAATACCTTTCTTAAATACCTTCTTAAACACCAAGGCTCAAAACACCGTTCTTAAACACCAAGAAATAATGAAAGGGATGTCACTTTCAGAACAATGAAATGCAGAAATCATTAATGGGCTGGTATGAAATAACATAAAAAAGTTAAGCTGAATACCTCAGAGTGTGACAAACCAATGAAAATGGACTTTAGGTGCTAAACAAAACCCACTAGCTTTCATGTAGCAGAAGGAGCACAATCGAAGAGTGTTAGCATGCCATGCCATGTTGCTGAAGAGAACCTACCTATAAGCACCGATACAGCTCTCACTGACTTCTTCCATGAGACAAGGAAATGACTGACCTCTGCGATACAGAGCTTGAAGGTCATGGAAAAATGAAGCATTTACAAATCGATAAGTGAAGAAAGTTTGGGAATATCACACTATTCAATCTGATTCTAAGTGATTTCCGTAAGATACAACTGACTTGAATAATGAAAATTTCTTCCTATTGAAGTTCAAGCATCATCGACCCTTCAGACCACAGGGGGTGAGAGTGACTCTTTGAAGCACTTTATTAGTAATGATCACACAGCACTTTGTATTTGCTCAGAGGAAGGTATTTGCAGGAGAGTGCGTAGAGGCACAATTAATGACTTTTCTCATGACTCAGAAACATGTGGACTGTTTTCTGCTGTGGTTTTTGAGCTCTGTTTAGATTTGTGTAACTGGAAAGAGCCCCTCGAGGGAGGAGACAACTTCACTAGCTTACAGGATCTTAGATTCTATTTACATGTCTGTGAAATCTCATAATACTTTATGCATCTTATCTGTAGTGCCCAGCTGGGCAGACTGATGGAACCAAGCATCCTATCCAAATGGATTTTTAAAGTATATAAACATAGAGATTGGGTATATATATATTTTTTAATTTATTGGGGTGACAGTTGTTAATGAAATTACATAATTTCAGGTGTACAATTCTGTATTACATCATCTATACTTTTTTGACTCTATGGCCTTAAACTGATGGTGGAAGACAGCAGAAACCCTTTGCTTTCCCTAAAATTCTGTATGGACGCTTCATATAGCTGAAAAAGTTCAGTAGCAAAAGAGATGTCAGTGTCAAAACAGACAAAACTAACAAAGTCTGAAGATAAACACCCTCAGGAATAGTGCTGGAAAGCCCCAGGTTAAGGCAAATAATAACCCAAACAGAAAAAATAATGACCTTGCTTTAAAAATTTTGTTCTTTAAATCTTGAGCAAAAACAATATTTTGGCAGATAAGAATAAGACATTCTTAATGATTTCGGTTAAACGGATTTCATCTATTCCACAGTCAACACATATTTATTCAGAACCTAACCTGTGAGAGGAACTATTGTGGCCACTTTCAGTTCAACAATGATTCACACAAATACCCAGTGCCCTCATGGAGCTTCCATTCCCATGGAGAAGGAAAGACAAGGCACATGGAGCTTCTGCTCCCTTAGGGGGCAATCAAGGCACAGAAGGTATCATATGGGAGTAAATTATAGAGTGTGTTAAGGTGCTGAGTGCTATGGACAAAAGCAAGCAGAGCATGCTAAGAGGGCTTGGGAGTACAGGGCTCGGGGTTCAGGTCACAGTTCTCTTCCGGGCTCAGTGAGATGGGGAGATGTGAGAGAAGTCTTGAAAAGGTAAGGAAGTTCATCAATGTGGAATCAAGAAGAAGAGTATACTGGGAAGAGGGACCAGCAAGAGCAAAACTAGGCTGGGAATGTGCCTGGTGTCCTCAACGCACGATATGAAGGTCACAGTGGCCAGGCAGGGAGCCACAGGGAGACCGGAAGAAAGATCAGCACTGAGAAGGACCAGTTCAGACAGAGCCTTTGGTGGAGGCCATTGGTGGGTTGCTGCCCTCAGGAAAATAAGGAAATATGGCAGGGTAAGCAGAAGAGTGCTCCAAAGAATCATTCTGACTATTGACTGTGCACTGTGGATTGGTTCCTTATGGTAACATGGATGAGCTGTGAAGATGACTGCCATCATCCTAGCAAGGCATATGGGTGAGTCACCCAAGGGTGGCAGCAGTGGAGAGAGTGAGAAGTAGAACCAGCTTTATGGATTGCCTGTGGTTATGAAAAGAAAGGCATCAATGACAATCTAGGGAATTTTGGTCTGGGCGACTGGAAGCCTAGAGTTGCCAGCAGCATATGGAGCAGGTTTGGGTGGGGTGGGCTCATCAAGAGTTCCAAAAGTTCAGACTGGGACATGTTCAGTTAGAGATTTCTGTTTGCCGTCCAAGTGCTTATGGGGCCATAAACACATCTTCAGATGAAGATTTGTTTTATGTATTAGCTCCACACTCAAATGTTTTAATAAGCTAATGACTGGAGGCACCCAAGGTCTTAAACTGAAAGTTGAAGATGGGAGAATTCTTCGCATCCTCTGAGGTTTGTGAGGAGGCTTCATGGAGCTGAGAGTTTAATAATAAAAGAGACGCCAGGGTGAGAACAGACAAAGCTAACAAAATGAAATGCCACAGCTTACGCATCAATGCCCAGACCTAGATTCTGAAATCATAGTCTACGAATGCTGGCTGGGGAAGGTCTGGCTTAGAAAGAATTCACGACAAACATAAAGGCCCTGCACGTTCTTAATGATAAGGTTCACAGGAAGTGCTGGCATGGCAGAATCCCATAAACAAGCCAAAAACAAAGGAGCCGGAAATGCTCGGCTCGAATTCTGAGAAATCTGAATCTGCAAGAAAGAGCAAGAATTCAGAAAGCAGAGGGTGAAGGAATGTTTGCAGGCAAAAGTCTTGTGGGCAGAATACAGACATATTTGGGGAAGTTAAAGCAGGGAGGCTGAGGGCACAGGAGAGGTGGGTCTACTCAGACTGGCCAGAGGTCAAGTTTCTCTCTCTTCCTCCATCCTCACTGCCTAGGCAGGGTAGTGCTGGGAATGAGACCCAATGACCTTCAGCAATCTGCCTAATCCAGAGCCCTCCCTGGCTCAATCCCCAGCATTAGCTGCAATAGACTCTCTTCCTTTAAAATAATTCTCCTAGAATCAGAGTCCGCGAGCAACAGTAACCATTTAGCCACACTGTCTTCACTGTGTTGCCAGTTCCTGTGACTCTTTACCCTTCCTGTGTCTGAATTTCCGGTCATGCTGTAGTGAACCAGCACCCTCCCAGCAGGACACCGAATACCAGGACACAAGATGAGCAACTGTAAGCTTTGCCCTCAGGGATGTCAGCCTCTCCTTATATGTTAGGGACTCTTTCTTGGGTGCGGCAGTCCTTCTGTGGCTTCTTTTCGAATATGTCCACAAAGTCTTTCACCTGTTATTTGGAAGTCAGGGCTTAAAAGGGGTACTGTGATGTGTTTCAGAAAGGTCAGGACAAAGCCGCAGCCCCTGCACTCCTAGAATGGTGACTGTGTGTGATTCACTCAACCCGACCTGGTGTCAGGCGGGGCTGTGGATGAAGTGAGATATTTGTCAAGTTCTTAGCTCCCTTCATAAACTCAGTACTGAAAAAATGTTGCTTATGATTTTAATTATATTGCCCACATGTTTTCAGATTTTGGCTGTGGATTTATAAGAATAAACAGAATTACTTTCAAAGTGCTCATTCTTATAACTGCGTGAAATGTAATTTCAGAGTTGTGTGCACACACATAGACACATGCGTTTTATCAAGATTCCACATAAATATGCACACGATGTTATCAGTTTCAAAACCCACCCTGAAATATACACAATGCATGTCTGATCCGAACCTAATAGAATCCACTTGAAGAGACAGATGATTGGTGACAAATCATGCATTCCAGAATCTTATCGAGGTCATCATCTCTTGTGATTAAGTAAGTGCAGGTTTTTAGACTTAAACAAAAATCTGTATTATTTTTTCTACTCTAGCTGGTACAGATAGACAGAGTATTTGCATTGATTTTTTTTTTTTTTCTTTTTTGCCCTGTGGAAAATGTGAAACTGGAAGATTTCCAGAAGTGTTCAAGTTCTGCCTTAGGTTGTACTCTGTTTTGTATCTCAGTAATGTGACACTCAGTTCTTGTGCTGCTAGGAGAAGAGCAGAGAGGCTAAGCCATGGGGCTGCTGAGAGACCAGTCTGAGACTTGTCAACACCAGCTGCAGCCCATGTCCTGGGCCACCGTTCTTTCCATATCTACTCTCAGTCTCCCTTGTTTCTTCAAAAAGGCTACAATGACTTTCATCAAAAGGTCCAAGCAAATTTTTAAAAATTGAAATAATCAACTCCTCACAGTAACATGAGAACCCAAGTCCAGACTCTGTACCCAACAGAAGTGCAGCCCTGGGCAGAGCTGCACTGAGGCGGACGCAGAAACTGGGAGAAAGGCTGCTCAAGATCCAGTTCTTCTATGTGAACTATAACCTTTTGCACTAACAATTATTATGTCAGTTCTTCTCACATGGCTTCAGTGGGAAAGAGCCTTCCACAATAATAATCAGCTACATTAGCTGGTCTTTCTACAGCATTTACTAGGGCTGGTGCTTCTCTAAGGGCTCACGTCGCAGCCCACAGGGTCTTCACGATGGTGCTCTGAGGTTGGCTCTGCTTCACGAATGAGCAAAGGGAAGCAGAGAGTACATGCGATTTTCCCAAGTTGTCCAGCCAGCCAGAGGAAGGTCCCTAACTTGTGTGCGTGCAGTTTGAAAACAGCTCTTAGCAGTTTACACACATTTATCATTGAATTTTTACGAAATTCAAGTATGGGGATTGTGTCCCCATACTGAAGACACAATCGCCCTAAATGTCAGCAAATGCAGGATTTGGCTTTATTGGATACATAGGCGCCTTTTTGCTAATAGTGATCCGTGTAGACCGATTTTGGCAAAGTAATTATATCAACAGGACAAAGAACAACATCCTGTCTTCTCTGTGCCACGTCTATCCTATACTTCTGTGAAATACGAAGTAGATTTGGGGGACCACTGGGGAGAGCACATACGGAAAGCACTGATAAGGGGTATTTTTTGTGTTATGTCCAAGAAAAATGACGTATGGCCACTGAGTCAGTAAGGGGACAAAGCCAAGCTGGAGCAGGTATGGGCCAGGCCAGTGGGTGACTGCTCACCCAGGCTCCGAGGATGACTCATGTGGCAGGCCTGTCACAGGGAGATGGATACTCCACTCTTGACCCAGAGGAGGGCTTGGTGAACCCAGTAATGTGGGGTTGCCTCGTGCAAGGGGTGGAAGAGGCTGGCAAGTGGAGTTTGGAGAGAAGGAAATGTCACTGACAGCCTTGGCTGACATACATGGGTGGGCATGACTGGTAGTGGGTCCCATCTGAGTGTGGTGTGCTGTCTGCTATGGCCAGAGGAGACAAATTCTCTCTCTCTCTTTCTCTTTCTCTCTCTCTTTCACACACACACAAACACACACACACACACACACACACACACACAGAACTGTGAACAAGTTCCTCTAAAATGCCTGGGGAATCAACAAACACTTGAGAAGACTGGCCTTTCTCAATAAGTTTCATTAGTCTGCGAGAACCACACCTCCATTTACAAAAGATATCATCACCACTGGTGAAGTGAAGAGATTGCTTTCTAAGTCCATGACTGTTTAGCGTCTCAATACAGTTCTTTATAATTTAAAATAAAATAAATTTTATTTATAAGGAAGATACACATTTAAAGGGAGACAGAGATAATAGAATCAGAAACAGAGAAAGAGAAATTAAGAGGGAAGAAGGACGAGAGTGTCTTGAAAGTAGATGGATCCTGCCATCAGACACAGAAGCAGATGTGGAGATTATTTTCAGTGAGGGTCTAGGGTGGGATGTCTTCATTTTAATGAGAAACATAATTACTGCAGTGTTTTCAGACCTATACAAACTAGATTACCCGAGCCACACCCCTTATCTTAGACTTTTGAGGAAAATATGTTTGGTTATTCAGAATTTTTTTTGGATTTTTGAAAGGTAATGTAGTATTTATATTCCCAGTGGGGCTGGGGAAGCATTCCCTAATGAAACATTTTGGTTCTGGGAAAAACCATATGGACATTATCAATACCTGAGATATATAAAGATAATTTAAAATTCCATGTCAATTCAGGTTTAGATTTTGCTTCCAATGAGTTCAGGTTGTGTTAGTTTTTGTTTAATTAAATTAATTATTTAACTAATAGTAACACATGAGTCATAAGTTTGGTTTTCAGAACTTTTTGGATTTTGGGATTATAAATAATCAATTGGGAATCTATACTAAAGTGCTTTAAATTTATAATGATTCACTCATGATAACCCTGAGAATGTGTTATTACATCCAATTTACTGACTGGGAAAGCAAGATACAGAGGATTTAACTCTCTCCTGATACAAGAGTAACTTTCTATTTTCATAACTGAAAAATAAACATGCTGCTTGACCATCTAGTTTCAAGCGAGTTTATTTGCTTTGCTCAACAAACAACGAAGTTTCAACTTGACTGATACCCAACTCCACTCCTAAATGCTAAGACAACTAGAGAGAATTTCAAAGAACAGGTTAACAATCCCTTCCTCTAAATTCCTTGAGGCCTACTTGGCTTTATTGCATTGCATCATCAAGGAAACTTTATTTGATAAGACAGAAAAGCGGTGCTAATTAAAGATTTCTGAAGTAGGGGGTTTCATCCTTAAATGGGAATTTACCAAATGTTAATCCGCCCTAAGTATAATGGGAGGGATGGAAGAGGTACATAGACAAGAAGCAGCTCGGAGAGGATGGGCAAGGGAGATGATATCAAAATGTTCAACACTTGGTGTTTCATTTAAAGAACAAAGATGTGAGAATATTTGAGGATCATGGTCTTTTCTTTTTGCACTGGTAAGTGGGAAAATGGACACAATCAAACTGGAATTCCAAGGACCAGAAACAAACTCTAAAAAGAGTGTAACTGTCTGAGTATGCTGAGAAAAGATGTATTTTCATCTGTTTTCCCCAAATAGTGACTGTGCAGACAGTAGCCTTAAAGTTTATATGCCAGAACAGAGTATAAATTTCTAAATTATATGGCTGGCCATCACACCTCCCAAATGGACAATAGCTTTCAGTAGCGGAGGCTAAGTACTTGGGTTCTGGAGACAGACTACCAGGTTTGGAATCATTGTGCCCGCATTCCCATCCTGCATGGCCTTGGGTAAGTTATTGATCCTCTAGGTCTCAGTGTCATCATCCATAAAACAGGGACCATATTAGTATCTATCTCAGAGGGTTATTAAAAGACTTAAATGAGATAATCTAAGTAATTATTAAGTATAAAGCCTGGCATTCATTAAATGTCAGTAAAACACTTAATGCAACCTTACTGGTAGTTTCTTGTTGATTTTTATGTGCATGTGCCTATGTGTGTGCATATTTATTTATGTGTGTGAAGGCACTGTCAAAATTTTAATGATGCTACTATTGTCAAAAAATTTGAAGAAGAAAGATTTAAGAAGCTGATTTTAGCAGATAATTTTCTTGCTGAAGTAGAGGCAGTAAAAGTTATCTGTGATGCAAATTTACTATATAGAATAATTTCAAAACTATTCATACAAATAATTGAGAATTAAACAGATTAGAGTTCAAATATAAACTGTTCTCAATGCTGGTTAGTTAACCAAATACCCAAAGCTCTCAGTTACACCATCTGCAACATGGGAAGATCAAGTACAACCTTCCATAATTAACATGAGTCGATAAAGAGAAAAATCTGTGGGAAGTGCTCAGTCAATAACAGCTATTATTAGTTTCAGAAGTATCACCATAGCAACCATAAAACCAACAACAACAAAAACAATAGATGTCACGATATAATACATGTCAACCCCTTAAAAGTAAGGTAGAAATCTGAATTTTTTAGGTATATTTAGATAGCAAAATCTTCATAAAATAGCTACTTAATAAAATTATAGATTGGGTAGATCACAGTGTCGTTTTAACCTTCATCGCCCCAAAATATTTTTTTGGGAAACATATATAAAACAGAAATTATATGAAAATATGTTACAGTCTTTCTTTGCAGGCCTCCTAAAATACATTTAGTTTATTAATGGTCTTTTGTATGGGTAACTATTGGACCCAGCTAGTTGGAAAATCAACTTAGAAAGCTGAAGCAGTCACTCAGCAATGGCAGGGCAGTGTCCGCTCTCCAGGTTTCCTGACATTTGTGCTCTGACACCAGGGCTGACACTCCCTTCAGGCAGCTGGGGATCAGCCTGGTGTTTGGAGCCGACTGGAGGAAACAGGTTTCATGAAGCTAATTGTTTATTTGTATGCAGCTCCCAATGTCTCCTTCTTTGATTAAACAGTTCCTACCCTCTACTCATGGGTCAAACATCTCACCCTCTCCCCTTGAGTCAGGGACCAGGGATGGGCCTGAGGCCTAAGCTGGGTTGCCAAGATGGCCTCTTTGAAAGAGAAAAGTTTTGCTTCTTCTCTAGTGTTCCTAACGTGTGGAATGTTAGGGCTGTGTGTGTCACAGCCCTCTCCGCATTAAAACACACATGCAAAGTAAAACAGATGTGTATGTGTGTGTGTGTGTGCACGCGTGTGCGCGTGTGCGCGTGCATGGCGGGGGGTGGGGGGGTTGGGGGAGGGGAGGGGATAGGGAGAGGCAGCACTTGAGTTCCTGGATCTAGTTATCCCCTGGCAAGCACTACTTCTGTCTCCTCCAGTTATGAGACCCTATCAATCCTCTCCCTCTTTTTTTTTCTTTTTTTTCTTCTTTTCTTTTCTTTTTTCTTTTCTTTTTCTCTTAATGTGTTAGCGTTGGGTACCTGACACTGACAATCAGAGTTCTGATAAACAGAACATTTGAAGCTAACATGTACCTGAGTTTGAAGTCTGGCTCTCTCATTTACTAAATTTACCAGCTAAATATCATTGAATAAGTTATACATCTGTGCTTCAGATTTATTATAAGTGCAATTCAGGATACCCATAACTTAGGATTTTGTAGACTAACTAAAGAAGCAGAGCATGGTGCCTGTTTCTTATTTTCTTTTGTTTCTTATTTCTCTTCTCTCCTCTTCTGGGCACACATCATTCAAGAATGGAAGGAAGTACTAGGAAAGCCACTGACCCTGCCTCCTCCCTGTGGACTTTCACAAGTAAAATTTACATGCCCATTTATAGAGATTAACCAGTCCTTCCTATATTTTCAATACTATAAACTTCAACTAGGACAAGGCATGCTCTTGTAGTTTCAAAATTTTTATTATTTTACTGGACAAAGAAATGACCCAGAATTTCTTTTTATGGTAGAGATGACAAATCTAGAATGTCCTAAGTTAGTTTTGCTTAACCAGTTTTAAATAAACACACACACACATGTTAATTTTCTGCTTTTCCTTCCATTTTCTTTAAAAATTCTCCTGACAAAAGGATGCAAATGCAATAGTTGCTGTTTTACAGGCAACACTGCTGCAGAATCAATACAGGGTTAAGAGTCAGTAGGAACTGGATTTATACCTGGCTCCCGGCTGACTCTCCATCCGCACATCCGGGTCTACCTGAGGCAGATGTGGTCCTGCAACCTCTGCATAGTTACAGGTGAGGATTGAACGAGACAAGGGACATAAGTACTCAGACAGGGTTCAGCATATGGTAAGTGCTCCATGAGTTATAAGTTGTATGTATCACAATTGTGATTATCATTTATAATAATAAGAGAGTCCGTTAGAAATAGATTATAATACCTTTTGTCTCTCACCTTTGTCTTGGGAGAACCTTCAAGCTTTGCTTGCCTAAAATGTGCGGCCAAGTAAATCTTTTATTGTATCACAAAATCATGAAGAATCATCCTCGAATAATATCTAAGTTTACCCTTACCTTATTATTATTTTAATTATGTGAGACTTTCTCAGGTTAAGTTTAATGTGAATAATAAAGCCTTAGCAAAAAAAAAATGAACTTTCACTGAGAGTTCATTGCTGCAGCGTACTGTGACAGGTGTACTCCCGGGCAGCAATCACAAGTTGAAATACTTAGTGAGTCAGAGTTTCCTTTCACTAACACATAAGGTTAGAAACAGGTCACAGCTCTGAGTCAAACGATTGCTAGCTTTCAGTTTATAATTCAAAACCTGACCTTTGCTGAACATGTTATTATGCAGCACCAAAATCATTTCCATCATTAATCAATATGAAGGGAGATTAGGAATAACTTCTTTGGATAACTGTTGGAGCCCAACAGTTCTGGGGCTACACCCATAAAAGCTGTTTAAAGGAAGTTGAAGATAAGCAATTAATCACTATTTCTAACTTTCATTAAAGCTCAAGTTCCACAAACATAAACTATGTTTATTCCCCAGATATAGTGAGTATTTTGTACATGAAAAAAAATTGAAATAGAACTTGAAAAACAAACAGCCAGGAAAAGAAAAAGTCAATCACAGGAAGAACCACAAATAAAAAAAGAAACCTTTAGAGATGAGCTTTTTTTATTGTTGTTCCTGTCTGACTTTGTGCAGAGGGCACCATCTAGAGGGAATTCTCAATAAGGGCAATCTTATTGCCACCGCTCAAAATGTTGAGAGACTAGAGACTATATTTTTTCTCATTACTGTTTTAACAATCTGTACAGGAAGATTCTTATGCAAGATGTTATAAATATCATTTTCATGCATTTGCACTATAGGAGCTAATGTTTGTATCTGTATCGTTTATATCCTATGGTTGAGCTGAAGTGCTACTGGCGTGTTCCAGACATTGTCTCAACTTTACAAACAGGAAAGTATTTTTAGGTACATTTAGCACTGAAATAAGCCTCCATAAATTTTCATGTGATACTTTAAAAACTTCTAGTTCCAAAAACAGAGTCAAAGTTACAAAGCACTATTGCAGCTTTAATTATAAAAGCATTTACCACAATGTTTTCTTCTCTCTGGAGTTCTAATCACATAAGAACATGTGATAAATATTGAGTGTTTTCAGTTCAGTCACTCTTATAAATATATACAAACATAATACATGTTTATGTAACGTTTCATGTAGGTAATGAGTTGTTTATAATAAAGACAAAAGATGTATTTGAAGGAAGCAAGCTTAAAATTTTTCATACTGTTTTAAGACTCAACATACGTCATCAAAATTTCATGACAAGCTGTACTGTGGAATGAGTACTGAATGAGCAAAGGGAAATTCAGATGGTAATGCAGTAGCTGATTTTTCTACTCAATTGATATGGCAACATATTTTTTTAAAGAAAATCAGATAAGTATATGTGATAATAATAATTGCATTATTAATGGTGTCCTTATATATACACCCACACATATTTAGGTATTTAGGCATACGTATGTATGTGTGTGTACGTGTGTATATAGATATATACAAATATCTCTATATATATCACACATATATATGTATGCCTAAATATATATGTATACATGTATGTATGTACACATGTTGTATGTATATATGTATGCATATATATATATATGTATATATATAGCTATCCTTTACCTATGAGTGCCAATTCTAGTAAGACTCAGAAAAATCATCAATTTGTGAAAGGCTGGAAAACTAGCAAGTTCAGATTTATATTACCGATTATAAACATGCAATTTCTAAAATTATGGTACTTAATATACATAATCAATGAACAAAAGATTAGACTTCTCAAACTCCTCAAACTTTAGCAGCATTGCAAAGTAAGATCCACCAATATTGTAACTTTAAGAAGACTCATGTAACACAAATCACAAAAATATTATGATATATAATATATTATAAATTGTAAAACAGCTTGTTTTATTATTAAAGAATATTTTGTCTATGGACTCCTCATTGTAAAAATGTTCCAATTGATACTTTTATGAATCTGGAGTGGTGGAGTATATTTTTATTGAGGAATGTTGTTTTGTGCCCATTAGACATTTATAACACATTTTAATAAAATAACTTCTTTGTTCTAAGGAATTGAATTATTCATTATTTTGCTGAGTTCTTTCCTGTTAGAGTTTCTCACAAAGCAACCCCTGACTGTTTGACTTTCTAAATAGCTTAAGTGATTCCAAACTCTCTTTTGCAAAGAGAAATGAATGTTAGAACTGGAGCTCAATAAAGAAATGCTTGTTTTCTCCCACACTCACACACTTCAAAAGACTGGTACAAACCACAGACCAAGAATTTAAATTGTTTCTTTGAATGGTGGATTGCCTTTTTTCTTCAATGGCTCTATGTCCATATTGCCAAGTGCACACGTGTGCACGTGCACAAACATACAGACACACCCTATAAACCAACGATCTGTTATAAGTGTTGAGTTTTGCTTGTAAGAAAGATTAGGGACACAGAAATGCAAGTCTTTTGTTTCTCACAGCTGACCACTATACACCTAACAAATGGGTCCCAATCTGATGCTTTTCCTCCTAGGGATAGGTCCTATTAGAGATGTTCAAGGTAGAAATGTAAAACGTTGACTCCAGGTAATGTGTTTCTTTTTTTTTCTTCAATGTTGACATTGTATAATATATTGACTTTGGTATAAGCCTCTTTGTGATCTAGGTTTGATTTCTTCTTTTATCAAATGAGGGGATTGGATAAAAACATTTCTAATGCCCTGGGAGCTTAGAATTTCTTCCTTTCCTTCCCTTTTTCTTTCTTTCCTTTCCTTCCTTCCTTCCTTCCTTTCTTCCTTCCTTCCTTCCTTCCTTCTTTCTGTCATTAAAGTCTGGGATACCATGCTTCAATATTAGTGTTTTCTTTTTCTTCTTAATTTCTGTTGTTTTGGGAGATTCTATACCCCAAAATAGTCTTTCACTTTAAATAAAACACAGTTTTGATAAAGCCTTCTTAACTTCTTGACTACATCTCTATTTAAAACACAAACTCTGTATACATTGCTTGATGTAATATTTTTAAAAAATTGAACAAGAAGGATTAATAATGTAATGGTAAATTAGGAGACAACTAATTCATTTCCTACCGCTGGCCCTATGCCCCACCATCATTCAACCTTACAGCAACAGCCACAACAGAGGTTGTCCAATCACGATCGCTTCACCAACCAGTTCTAGTTCAGGCCCATTGAAACCCCAACGCCCTGAAAACCCCCACATTACTCCAGCTTGCACTTGATGCCTCCACTTCTTTGTCTAATCAGCTCTCCACCTTCAACAACTCTCAAAACCAGCACAATTGGTCCTCACGCCTCGCTCCTCCTCCCCAAGCATGCTTTCATTTTTCTTACAGAATTTCTCGTAAAATTATGAAAACTCACACCATTCTTCTTGAGCCCAGTGACAAATGTTCAATAAACTATAAATCAGGTGTTAACAGAGATCTTAACCTCTTTCAGAGTCTAGCTCCTCTGTGCCCCACCACAAATTCATTAGTGAGTTTGGATCAGCACGCCTGGTCCAGTTCCCTTTTTCTCCCTTCTCCCACCCATTTCTCTTCTGAATGATGTTTCCTCTCCTGATTGTTTTGTTCTCATCCTGATTCAAATCTGGGCCAATCCCTCTGGGGAGACACACTGGATCAAGCAGTGGCGGAAATGCACATATTGCAAAGCCATTCCTCAGCTCCCTATCTTTATGACCCCCTCACCTCCATCACCATCTTATGACCAATGTACCCTCATTTTAACAAATGCTTTCTGTCTGCAGTGCAGAAAATCGGCTCCCCAGTTCATGTGTGTGGTTTGTCTTAAGCTATTATGTAACCTTATTTGCTAGGAATGAATAATAAGTGCCCAAGTAATATTTCCCATTATTTCAAAAGACTACCAAAGATTAGGAATGCATAACTAATGTTATATCCAAAATACCCCAAAGGGATATAAAGGTTATAGATGTGCAAATCTGTTTTCTTGATCTGTGAACTAGGAAAGTAGAAACAAGTTAATACACATTCACAAAACTTCACCTAAACGTCCAATAAATGGTTATAACCCTGTTATACAGATAATTATAACCTAATAGGATCTAATTATTTTCTTTTAGTCACATTTCTTCTCTGAAAAGCAAGAAAAATGTAAGACTGCTCAAATACAATCACAATTTGAAGGCAGAACTACTAGGTAGAAAATGCATAGTCACTTACCGGTGTGCACATAAATTATTAAGGTGAAGTCCATATCTTTCTTCAGCAGATAATCCATCCATCAACAAGTAGAAAATGAGAAAATTGCTCTGGCCAGGAGGTTGTGAAACAAGTCTGGATTTCTCTAGCATATATGTATAAATTCTGGCTGGTTAAGAAAAGAAAAGTGATTCTGTTAAACGGCATTATTAGTTTCATTTCTATAAATTTACCCATATTAATTAATTGCAAGGATACTGTTGTAGCTTCTTTTCCAACACAGACCTTTTCTAAACAAAAATATAGTCCTCATTTTTCAGAGCAATTTTTTTTTTTAGGTCCAGAACAATTAAGCAGGAAGTACTGAGCGTTCCAATAGACCCTCTCTCTCCTCTCCCAACACATAATTTCCCCTATTATTCACATCTTGTATTAGTGTGCTGTAATTGTTAACACGGATGAACCAATATCAACACATTATTATTGACTACAGTTCATAATTTACATTGGTGGTCACTCTTTGTGTATACAGTTCTACGGGTTTTCAGAAGTTCATGTACACACCACTATAGTACCATACAGAATAGTTTCACTGCCCTAAACATCTCCTGTGTCCCACCTATTCATTCCTCACTCTCACTCTCCCCTAATTTCTGGTAACTACTGATCTTTTTACTGTCTCCATAGTTATACCTTTTCTAAAATGTCACATAGTTGGAATCATACAGTATGTATTCTTTTCAGGTTGGTTTCTTCCACTTGACAATATTTGGTGTTGTCAGTGTTTCAGATTTTAGCCAGTGAGCAGTGGTATTACATTGTTTTATTTAGAATTTCCTAGATGACATATAATATGGAACATCTTTTCATATGCTTATTTTAAATTTGTATATCTTTGGTGAGGTGTCTGTTCAGATGTTTTGTGCATATTTTAACTTGGGTTGTATGTTTTCTTACTGTTGAGTATTAAGAGTTCCTTGTATATTTTAGATAACAGTCTTTTATTAGATATGTCTTCTGCAAATATTTTCTCCCAGCCTGGCTCATTGTTTTATTCTCTCGAGAATGTCTTTCACAATAAAAAAAGAAGTCTTGAATTTTAAAGAAGTCCAGCTTATTGACGATTTCTTCCATGGATTGTACTTTTAGTGTTGTATCTCCAAAGTCATAGACAAACCCAAGGTCACCAAGCATATCTCCTTTATTATCTTTTAAAAGTTTTATAGTTTTGTTTTTACATTTAGATCTATGATATATTTTGAGTTATTTTTTTGTGATATGTTGGTGTCTACATTTTTTTGTGTACATGTGGATGTCCTGTTGTTCCATCATAATTTGTTGAAAAGACTATCCTTTCTCCATTGAATTACTTTTGCCCCATTGTGAAAGATCAGTTGACTATATTTATGTGGGTCTAATTCTGTGCTCTCTACTCTGTTCCACTGGTTTATCTGTCTATTCTTTCAACCAGACAACACTGTCTTGATTACAGTAGCTTTACAATAAATCTATAAGTTGGGTAGTTCCAGTCCTCCCACTTGATTCTTCTATTTCAATGTTGTATTGGCTACTCTGGTTCATTTAACTCTCCACATAAACTTTACGTCAATATCCACAAAGTAATTTTCTGGGATTTTATTGGGATTGTGTTGGATGTATAGATCAAGTTGGGAAGAACTGACATCTTAACAATATTGAGCCTTCCTATCCGTGGATAGATATGGAATATCTTTCCATTTCTTTCAGATCTTCTTTGATTTCTTTCATCAGAGTTTTGTAGTTTTCCTCTTAAATATCTTGTATATATGTTGTGAGATTTATAACTAAGTATTTAATTGTTTTGTTTGTGTGCACTAATAGAAATGGTGCTGTGTTTGTACTTCCAATTGTTCATTGCTGGTATGTAGGAAGGTAATTGACTTTTGTATATTAACTTTATATCCTGCAACCTTGCTATAATAACTTATTCATTCCACGAGTATTTTTGTGTGTGTTTGCTTGTTTCAATTCTTTTGGATTTTCTACAGAGACAATCATATCAACAAAGAAAGATTGATTCCTTCGTTTCCAATTTGTGTACCTTTTATTTCTTTTTCTATTCTTACTACATTAGCTAGGACTTTCCTTACAATGTTGAAAAGGACTGGTGAGAGGGGGACAGTCTTACCTTGTCCCTGACCCGACATAAAACTTTTATGTACAAATACAATCTGAAACAAAGACATGCTCTTGCTTAACAAAGGCACCGATATAAGTTTCAGAATTTTCTTGATTAACAATTTGAAAATACCAGTCATATTACTATGGCATATACCAATAGCCATTGATTATAAAGTGCTCTGCTAAAGACACTAGTATTACTATCAACAGATCAGAAGGTTGCACTATTAAGTATTAAGGTCCATGAGTGAATATAGACAATACTCTCTCATTGTTGAAAAAAAATGCAGGAAAGGCAAATATTACTTGAATTTATGCAGATACAATTAAATATACAGAATGTATGTTACTGAGTCTCCCCAATCCAAAAATAAGACCTAGCCGGACCATCAGCTCTAATGCATCATTTGGAGCAAAAGTTAATATAAGACCCGGTCTTATATTATGTCATAGTCTATAAGACCTGGTCTTATGTTAAAATAAGACTGGGTTGTTATATTATATTATATTATATTATATTATATTATATTATATTATATTATATCCTGTCTTATATTAATTTTTGATCCAAAAGACACATTGGAGCTGATGGTCCGGCTAGGTCTTATTTTCGGAGAAACATGGTAGGAAAGTTTCAAGGCCTATAGTGAAATTCTAAAAGGAGCTAAGTCAGTTTATTGTATAGTGATAGATAATGAAACAGGTACTTCAACAATAAAGTTTACATTCCAGTTGGGGAGGGAGACTGATGATGTGTCTATAAAGTAATCCGTGCCCAGTGTGAGTAGTGTCCAGCCATCTTGCTAGTTTATTGTGGCCTCACATGTACAGTAGGACTTATATCTAATGTTCATTATTTTGGTCCTGCCTTTAAACATTTCAAAAGCAAACAAACCAAAAAATAACCTACATCATAAGTATATGTGGTTGAAATTTATTTCATAGTAGCTAAACAATGACAAAAGTATGCAATATGAGTATCACAACCCTGATTTTGTTTCAGAGATAGGACTGTCAATTCAGTAGCTAATGTTAATCAGAATTTATGGCTATAGGCTTGGTATGCAGAAAATCTTATTGGTTTTGGAGCATTCTTTTTAATGAAACAGGCTTATTCTGATAATTATGTATTTAAATGTTTAATGTAACTGTGAATTACTATAGTTTCCCACTTTAAAGTAAGAATTTGTGGTCAATAATTTTTTAGATCAAAAGGTAGTAGCTCTTAGGAAGGCAAATGGATTTGATTATTCCTTACATTTGAACTATAAACAGCACCTCATGCAATGTGTCTGCTAATAATTATTCTAGAGTCCAAACTCTAAAAGCAATAATGTGAGGTCTCTCAACCTTGGTTTTATACAGCAAGTCTACTTAAACAAATGGAACCACTGTTACAGTGTTTTGTCTGCTATAAATATTGTGAGTGGTGTATTTAACCAGATAGAACGATTATCCGTATTTTTTAAAAAATCTCAAAATGAATAAACCTTATTAACAAGAGTAGTCTTATTAGACATCTTTTAGAAAAGCTGTCATAAGTGTATAAAGAAAGACACTTTCAAAATACCCCTTTAATTAGTGGCATGAAAGCCCATAGTTGATGCTAAACACAGGATGAGGTGGTATAGTTTCTTTTCCATTTTGCCATGAGTATTTAGTCAGGTGGTGATTTTAAGTTGAGGTCTTATTAAATTTTCTTTCTTTTTCTCCTTCCTAAGCAAATGATTTGCTGAAAACATTTTCCATTTAACATTAATAACATTAACCATGAAATAATTAACTAATAAAGAAAATATTTTTTAAAAAATCTATACACATAGGAAATAAACCATCATAGTTGTTCCCTGCTGTTATTGTCTAGCCGTCAACTACAGAAATATCAGGTGAGACTGGAGGGTTGAGTGGTGACCTCCTGATCATTAGGCTTCTATACTCAGAGGAAGGGTTGGCCTTACACCTAGTTGTTCCAGACAATATTCAGGCTTAATTTAAAGCAGCATTCAAAACTAATCAAATTCCACATCAAACAGTGACTTCAGTACCTTTCATCTAAATTCAAAAACAGTATAATTAGTCATCATCCTAGTTAGCACATCTCCAGCAGTGAATAAAATTGCAGTAGATTAGCAGGATTCTGATCATCAGAATTTAAAAGATAGATAGATAGATAGATAGATAGATAGATAGATAGATAGATAGATAGATAGATACTCTTGAAGACACTGTAAGATGGGAGAAAACACAAAACAACCAAATGTTCAAATTTCCATTTGAGATCTCTTATGTCAGACAAATTTTTGACTCGCTATATATATTAGGTTGGTGCAAAAGTAATTGCAGTTTAAAAGGTTAAAAAATTGCCAAAACCACAATTACTTTTGCACCAACCTAATAAATATTCTTGACTTGTGATCCTCTGTCTTTTCAGAAATCTACATAAAAATGTTTTTAAAAAATTTTTTATACTGTAAAATATTAAAAAAAAATAGTCATGGGGATATGAAATACAGTATGGGGAATATAATCAACAATGTTGTAAAGATCATGTAAGGTGCCAGATGGGCACTGGACTTATCAGGGGGATCACGTTATAGACGGTGTAGATGCCTGACCACTGCGCTGTACACCTGAAGCTGAAGTAGAATAACATTGAATGTCAACTATAATTTTACACACACACACACATTCACGGGAGTTAAGAGTATAGCATAAGGAAGATTAGTCAATGGTATTGTAACAGCTACATACAATGTCAGAGGGGTAGTAACTTGGGGAAGGGGGGTTATCACTTTGTGAAGGGTGTACATGTCTAACTATTATGTTGCTTTGTATACCTGAAACTAATAAAAATTATTATTGTAAAATATATATGTTTGCAGATTATATGTAACATAAAACGCAGGAAAATATTTAATGGAGCTATATCAAATTTGTTGAATATGAACTAACATGGAAGAAATAAGACTCGCTCTCCTTTAAGAAAAACAAATGCATGCCTTTATGGCTCTTTCAACATCCAGAAATTTGCAGCACCCACTCTCATCCTGCCCCACTCATCTACTTATAAATCATGATATCTTCCCAGAAAGCCTAATCATACCTCAATTAGCAATCACCAAAAGCATACTACTGATTAATTAATATAGCCAAATAGTCTCTCTTTCATACTTACGCAGTTCTTTTGACTTCATTATTAATGATCATTAATGCTAGGCATGGTATAAGTGACGGATATCTCAACTAAGAGTCAAAAGTATGTGGTCTAGTCCTGAATCTGACTTTGCCAATCTCCATGTCCCTTTTTAACTTCATTTTCCCAATCAGTAAAATGAGGATTAAAAGATACAAAGGTCTCAGGCTTCCTGTGTGCTCCAAGAGGAAGGGACCACCATTTAAAGTACCTGCTGTATACCAGGCATTGTCTAGGTGCTTTTCAAACATTGCCTCATTTAAATTCTGTGGCAGGCCTTTCTACATTTAAACCCAACTGGCTTATCTCCAAAGCCCAGACGGTTTGCACTTAAAAGAAGCTGTTCTTCAAAGAAGATAAGATCAATTAAAGTTCTCTGAAACTTTTAAAAGAAAGTCCAATTTAGAGTATAAAACTAAGGATAAACAATGATGATAAAAATGAATAAGAAGACTGCCTTTTGGTTTGTTTTTAAAACCAAAATTTGAAAAAAAGACAAGGTTAAGACCCTTCTGTATTTTCCATCTCATTTGTGTTAACTGTAAGATGTAAGTTTCCCAAGTAGATAACATAGTCTTGGCATACTTATTGGGAAACATTTCCGATTGTTAGTAAATTTCACTTTCCACTTAAATATATGTGAATGTCTTCAGGGCACAGAAAAGATAAGAAGCCAACTTTTTCTGGCTTTTAACATGTGAACTCTGGGTCTTCCTCATCAGCATATTTCTGCTTTGCCAATCCCAATGTAAAAGAGTAGGCATAAGAAAGTAGAAAATAGTTCTGTCCTTACCATACACAAACTCTGATTATGAAAAGAACTTGGCTCTGGTTTTTAAAAAGATAAGCCAGAGTTAAATATCGACATCTTTCCTTATCTATTTCATACTCTCAATAATATGTGTTCTTTCTTGGCATGAATGAATTTGTGATGGCTTTATACAGTTTCCTACCTGAACTGAATAGTGACTGCTTTACTTTATTGTTACTTTACAAGTTATTCCTTAGATTCATCAATCCAACAAATACTTACTGCGTGCCTCCTATAAGCCAGGGCAGACAAGACCTCTGTCATCAGTGGACTTATATCCTAATAGGAGACACAGACGACAAATAGCCTGACAATGAAAAGGGTACATTTAGATTTTGACAAGTACTCTGGAAGAAATAAGGAAGGAAACACGATCTAGAGTCAAAGGAAATGAGATTGAGAACCACATTGGAAAGGGGTTGGGGGAATAAAGAGGGGTTTCTCTGAAGAGGTGACTTGAAATAAAACTAGTATAGTGAGAGTGACCACTGAAAAGAGACTAGTGCAGTGAGCGTGACGTGGCCATGCCAGGAGAAGAGCCAAGAGATCTCTAGGGAGCAGAGAGGAAACATCAAGCCTTGGTATCACATCACTAAAGAACTTAAATAGTCCAGTGTGGCTGGAGAGTGTGGAGTAGGTGGGGAGTAGGGGGATATGAGAGGGAGTTGGAGACCTGGGGCAGAGGGGCCTCACAGGCTGTGGTCAGAATGTCACTGAAAGAACCGGGAGCCAGGCATGGGTTTAAGCCAGAGTGCCAAGCTGGAGTTGATATTTTGACGAGACCAGTGAGACACTACATGGATTGAAGCCACGACATACAAGAAAAGTAATTCTGAAACCACAAAGTAGGCTGGATCTGTGTCCTTTGGCGGGAAGGGTGTTAACAAACTAGGCTAAATTCAGAAAACGTAGAAACACAAAACTTCATCGAGAGCCCTCTAGTGGAGTAAAAACCAGAGTGGTAGTGTTTTCATGCACACTGAAATGAATGACACCACAACTGCTGGGTTACCCAAGGGCTCCAGGATGGAGACCAATGACCAGCAGGACGGCGGCACCAGGATGGAAGAGATTTCCGGGAATACTGGGGGGTGACAAAAATGGGACAAGGCAGAAATGCGCTGGCATATTCAACTTCTCTTAACAGTGATTCACCTGAACTCACAGACTGGTGAGCCCTGGGGGAGCCCAAATGCATTATAACATGCAAATAATATTTGTTTATGCTAGGTTATAAATGATCAATCAACAGGACAGGCAGAATAGGTGTAAGTATTGGCAAAATGGAAAGAAGTAACTTTAATCTCCAAAAACTTCAAGGAAGCAGCCTCCAGAGCTTTTGAAGTTTTAGCTAATAGTCCTCATAGTAGAAAGTCGGATGCTTTTCAAATATCCCACTTATTTTGTTATTATCGAGTGTACAATTCCACAATAAAACATATCAACCAGTCTTAGCATGCATGATATTCTAAAAACTTTCCATAACTTCCATTATAGAGATAATCTTCAAGGTTCAAGAAAAAAGCCATTTCTTCAAACGGTGAGGAAAGGAGAAGCAAAGCTTTGAAATGAAAGTGAAAGAAAAAGCTGAGTGACTTAAAGAGAGAGGTTAACAAATTCAATACTCATGAGAACTTTAAGTGCTTAGGACAATAATTATCCCCATTGCACAGAAGAGGAAAACGAGGCATAGAAGAGGCCTGCCCAGGACCATGGCGCTGGAAAAGAGCCAGACTAACCCAGGACGTGTGGCGTACAACCACGCATGCCACAGGTGCCCAGGGACTAAGAATCCTGCCAACATCTGTCTTTGGACCTACCTGCTGATGTCAATGGATCAGGCATTCTGCACATTCTGGATGCAGTGAAAGCATAACCTTAGCTACTCTCAGTTCTACCAGTCCTTCACATGTAAGCTTTACAGAAAAGTGCAAGAAAAAGAAAATATATCGCAGAAAGAGACCACCCCCTACCCCAAGGTGACCATATAAGACTGTGTTTCCTGGGAGGCAGAGCACTCCTAAAAGTCCTTCAATCAGTGCTTAGTGAATAAATAACAGTCTCTTCGACAACAGATATCCCAGAAAGGGAGATGTTATTGCCTGATAAGTTACCTGGTTAGTAGTTAGATTTACCTTCGATAAATAGATTGTTTCAGTTTTGAGCCTCTTGTTGCCAAATGAGGTTTGGGACTATCAATTATAATTATACGATAACCATATCATACCATACTATACTATACTATGCTAGAACTATCTATACTCACAGCTAACTTAGCTAATGAAGAGGCATGATCACATCAGCTTCATGGGCTCTTTGAAATCTAATAAAGAACTGTAAATAGCCAGAGCTTTCAATTCGCTGTTCCTTTAGAGCTCTTACTCTAAATTAAACTTACTTCTACACGCTCAGTTGGCACTACATTCATTTATTCACTCAGTATTTATCGAACATTGACTATTCCAGACATTGCGCTAGACCCTGTGGATAGAGCAATGAACACACATTTACATTCTGGTGGGAAGACAAACAGACAGACATAAAAATCTTAACTCCTCGACTATCCTGAAAGCCTTTAAGGGCAGGACCCAACCCAATTTACTTTTGAGCTAACACCTAACACAACAGTATAAGCAGAAGTGTTCCATAAAACAGAATCATTTTGTTAAAAGATGACATCATACTGCAGTAGGGTAGGTCCCAATCCGACATGACCAGTATCTTTACAAGAAGAGGAGAAGAGACACAGGGAGAAGGTCTTTTAACAAGGGAGTTAGAGACCAGGGTTATGCATCTGCAATCAAAGAACACCAAGGATTGGCAGCAACCACTGGAAGCTGGAAGAGGCAAAGAAGGATTCTTCCTTAGAGATCTAAGACAGCATGCCCCTCCGACATCTTGATTCTGGACTTCTGGCTTCCAGAACTCTGAGACAATAAATTTCTGCTGTTCTAAATCACCAAGTTTGTGGTACTTTGTTACAGAAGATTTTGGACACTAATATACTGTATCATATTCTTATATCAACTCTATTCTATACTGACAGGCAACAGGAAACAATAAATGCTAGTGGGAACTAAACATCAGAACATCTGATGAGCCGTTAACAGAGTCCTTCATAGAGAATGTGAAGAGAATGTGACCTAGAGAATGTGGAGTAGTAGGTTGTGTCTTTTGAATAATCTTTTCCAGGTGCCCTACCTCAGGTGGGACTATTTTCAGTCCTCTAGGTGTCAGCTCTTTCGTCGAACTTGCAAATATCCTCCATCAGGGTGGGAAAGCACTTTATAATCATGAGGAAGTAAGGTGGAAAGTTCTTGTGGTAAAGTGAAGGTATGCCTTCTCTGAAACATTTACCAACTCTTTATAGTATGCATAATAAATCTTTCTACTCAAGACCCTTTCCATATGGTCGTGAATACTTGCGACACCTGTCATATTTCTCTTGAGTCTCTTCCTTCTCTCATCATAAACATTTTTAGTTCCTTCAGTGCTCACTCCAAAGACGTGGCATTTCAATTTTCACACCCCTGATAAACATTCTCTGAACATATTCCTTATTTTTTCCTCTTAAATACAGGGAACAAAGACCTGAACTCCCAGTCTGACCTCTTCAGACTTCTCCTACCACTTATGTTCCAGGCATTATGCTTCATAATGCAGTCTCAACTAGCGCTGGCTTTATCTATTTAGTTATTTGTTCATTTATTAGTAGTTGTTTTATAGTTAAATTTTGAAAAACCATAAACACCACCACAAAATCATTTTTCTGGAGTTTTAAAATAACACAGCAAGAAACTACCAAATAAACATAGGCAACAGGAACTGAATTAACAGTGTTGATTAGGAGAACAGAAGGAGTAGAACAAAATACAGGAAGAGGAGAAACGTGGACAGTGCCTATGTAATGGAAGTTTGGACTGCTGTTTTCCTAAGAGGAGAGTAAACTCAGTTCTGCACAATGCTCAAAGTATACTAAATTTATGCTCATCACTCCTTAACGATTCTGAGGGCACTTCAGAATCTTGAAGTGCCTCAGGTTCATCCTAATGAATATGTATTATCTCTGTGTCACAGTGTGCTGCCTGCAGAATCCGCGTGAGAGGTATTTGTGGATTTGATTATGCTGAAGCTGTGTGGGACTGCGTACTAATAGAGATTGCTGATTAACAGAAGTCTCGATACATAAGTGCTCACTGCAGCATTTTCTAGTTATTTTTCAGATGTGTATATAATTATTTTCTAAATTAACATTCCTGTAGAAGTGGACATGTTAAATTCTATCCGGAAAAAAAAGTAAACAAAATTAGTAATGGATAAGACCTTCAAAAGCCAGTTGCTCTGTCTTCACTTTGGTAAAGGGACTATCGAATGGAAGCATAAAGAAAGTCAATAGAGTGATACCGCAGATGAGCGACTTCTCCACTGTGCCAGTGGTGCATGAACACGAGTGGCTGGCTTGACTTGGGTGCGGCCAGAAAAGTACCTCTCAAACTTCAGTGTTCAAAGAATCACCTGAGAAACTTGTGAAACACACAGTCCCCATCAGCAGAACTACCTTGGGGTCTAAGAGTCTATATTTCCAACAAGCTCCAAATTATGTCCATAGTCCTTATCTTTGGGTCACACACTGGAGTGACAAAGGGCTGGAACATGAAGCTTTTGGAACTTCTACTCCTCACCGCCCCCCCAGCTTCCATGGCTCCAACCTCTGGTCACTGAAAGCTCAGGGGGAAATTATGGACAGATTAAAGAGCTGAGGCTGGGCCCTTCGCTTGGAGAGACAGTCTCACTGGAGCGTCATAAAACCAAGATGTGAAGATATTTGTGCCTCAAGACTTTCAAGATGTCTCTTCTGAGGTCTTCCTAAAATGGTAGACCTTCAAATAGAGCTCCTAGTCATGGATTTCAAAAACAAAACAAAACAAACAACAAAATTTTTCTATTGCCGAATTTAAGTCTAACTTCAACATTTAAAATGATTTTTTTCTTACATCTTTATGCATATTTTTTTACTGAATTTCACTTAGTAAAAATTTTGATTTTGATATACAGTTTTTTTGTTTTTAAATTATGGTCAAAACGAACTTTCATTTCCTGAAGGGAAGACAGCATAACTTGAAAACACCAAATAAAATTGGTATCTCAAAAATCTTCAAAATTATCAAATGTTCATGTGCTGACAGCTCTTGCAAAAGTTTTTTAAATAGTTGGTTCCATCAAGTAGATTAGGCATTACACCTACAATTGTACGTATATTGTTAATTTGTATAGAAAATCCGTTTTGATTAGAAAGATGTAAAATCCTAGGTGAATTCTAAATTAGTTGAATTTTAAATAAGGGTTTTTTATAAAGTACACCTTAAATATTAAAACCAAATAAGAAACAGTTCTCTTTGGGTTTAGTTGGGTGATTATTTTGATGTTTTGATTTGTTTTAATTCAAGTGTTTTAAAAGTATAGGTTCAGTTTTATTTAAAATAGATTTCAATGTGTGTTGTATGAACAAATTACATACTTAAGTTAAAATTTGTTTTAATTGAGTATTTGTGTTTCTTTCTATGTTCAGCAAATATGATTAATTTCAGCTATTTTTGATTTGGTTGCATATCATATAGTTTTAATCCTATTGAAAAGTACACCTTGCATTTCAGAATATGTTTTAATTCACAGTAATTTTAGAACTCATAACCTGACATCTCAGACACAGTCCGTTTCTCTATCTCTGTGTTTCTCTATCTCTGTATTTCTCTCTCTGTCTCTCTCTGTCTCTCTGTCTCTCTGTCTCTCTCTCTCTCTCACACACACACACACACACACACACACACAGGCACACACAACACTCACTGTTGTTGCCATGTTTGGTGTTTCTCTGCCCTCTGCTGGTAGCAAATGAGATTTCCCTTTGTTAATTTTAAACTTACCTCCGGTTAAGTGTTTTTTCCTGTCGCAGAATTGTAGTTCAAAATACTTTATGAAGCAACTGGACAGATCATTAAGAGTTGTCTTAGCATGTCCAAAGGCTTCTAAGATGGACATTGCCTGTAGTAAAAGAGAAACAGTTGCTGAACTACTCTTCTTTTTTACATAAAATTGGAGAATAACAGCAAAGATAGAAGGGATATACCATTATCTAAGAGGTTCTCCGTTGTTCATATAATACCATGTTGGACTTTTGAGGACATCCTCCTAAACTGCAAACTACACTAGTACCCCCATTATCTGTGGTTTTGCTTTCTATGGTTTCATTTACCTGTGGTCAACTGTGGTTCAAAAATATTAAATGAAAAATTACAGAAATAAATAATTCCTGTTTTAAATTATACACCATTCTGAATAACACGATGAAATCTGCAATGACCCACTCCATTCCACGCAGGAAATGAATCATCCCCTTGTGCAGTGTATCCACACTGTATACAGTAGTCACTTAGGGTCTCAGTTATCAGATCAACTGTGGAGGTATTGCAGTGCTTGTGTTCAAGTGACCCTTATTTTACTTAATAATGCCACATTCACGTAACTTTTATTACAATATATTGTTATAATTGTTTATTGTTATTAGTTATTGTGGTTAGTCTCTTACTGTGCCTAATTTATAAATTAAACTTATCATAGGTATGTATATATAGAAAATGTACATATAAGGAAAATGTATGTATAGAAAATCATAAAATACGTATGTATGCTTTTGTGGCTTTGGAGAGAAGAAATTAGAGTTAATGCAAGCTATAGTCAGAACTTCTTAGAAAAAATAAATTCACTTAAACATTTGATTGTAACTTTAACTCTTACTTTACACACTCTTTGGAACATTGAACCCCTAAACAACCATCCTTCTACCCTGTTATTGTTCCATTCAAACCATTCTCGCCCACAGAAACAGGAATAAGAATTCTAGATGAAGCTGTGTTATCCCGTGTGTCTTATTCTCAAGGGCTCTCCTTCAGAAGTGGGGAGTTTGGGGCTTTGCCATTAATAAAGCTCCTCAGATCAACCTGGCGTCTGAAATTCTTACTCGACATGTTTCCTTAAACACTGACTATAGAACAAACACCATTTTGTCTCACAATTGATTGTGCCTGTGATAATGATGATGGCCAAGCAATTCTATGAAAAAAGTATTACAATCTGGAGAGGTAAAAGTGTTTTTCCATCTTCCAAGATAGAGATAATGTGAAATATAATTCCAGCATCAGGCACAAGAGGGAGCACAACAATACCTTATGGATTCTGAGTGGTGGTTTTTCTGGCAAAAATATTTTTTGAAAATTTTATTCTAAATTAAAAAAATAAAACTTTGCTCCTAATTTTTAATTTTCTAAGTCATTCAATTCACCTGTAAGTAATTTATATTTTGAAAGGTTATAAAGCAAGACTGTGATGTTAATCAAAAGTGCTAAGAGTTGTGATAATAGTGAAACATTAGGTTGGTGTAAAAGTAACTGCGTTTTAAAAGGTTAAAAATAACTGCAAAAACCGCAATTACTTTTGTATTGACCTAATATATTAAAATATCTATTTTTGAAGTTTGAACTTTTGGAAAGAAACATATACCTTATCTTTACAGAAACTCTATAATTTGTCTCTTTATAATAACCTAATTTTAAAGATCATAATGAATTCAGAGTAGTAATGGAAGAAGTGTTATCTCAAAAATATTTTTAAATAGCATTTATGAAGATCCTAGTTTTGTTTCTTCTCCAATAATTTAATATCAAATCAATAGGTGGTAAAATTAATAGTGTGATTATATCACATTTTAAACACAATATTACATTTAAAAACTGTTTAAAATGCATTAAAGGGATTATAATTATTTTTTTAAAACGTATTTTGGCTTATAGTTGTTTAGGTGTTATATCTGATAATGAACAAATTGTTTTATTATTATAGAAAAAGAACATAAAAGATAATTAATGGCATATGCTCAAATAGGAAGTAAGTAATGCTTCAATGTATGTGCTTTGGAGTGAGAAGTAGCTGCCTCACATTCCAGTTCTTCTAAGGACCAAGTATATGACATCGAGTAATTTCCTAAGTTCCCTGAACCCCATTTCCTTTATTATAACACAGGTTATCAGTGGTTATCAGTGTCAGGTATATAAAGCCCTCAGATTGGTGCCTGGCACATACTAAGCAATCGACATATAGTAAACATTAATTTTATTTATGTTAATAATCACAGGAACCATTGATATTGCGCTTACTATGTGCCAGACACTACTCTAAGGTTTTATACACACATAAATATTCAGAGGGTGCCAAAAAATGTACACACATTTTAAGAAAGGAAAACTGCATTAAAATTGTAATACTCAATATATACCAATAACAAAAGATGAATACAAGTCACGTTTGACTTCTGCAATTACAAGAGGTGCTCAAAGTGGTTACCATCAGCATCCAGATACTTCTGATGATGGCGAACTGCTGCTTGAGCAATGTTGACCAAAGTGTCCACTGGTATACATTTTTTTGGCAGCTGGTATATATATATATGTAAAGCTATAATATGTGTATATATACATATGTGTATGTGTGTGTGTGAGTGTGTGTACACATATTTCTTTTAATCCTCACAACTAGTGTCTCCATTTTACAGAAAAGGAAACTGAGAGATTAAGTACGTCTCCCAGGTTCAGAGCTCCTAAATAGTGGAACTGGAATTAGAACCCAAGCAATCTCTGCTGAATTTGTGTTTAACCACTGCATCATTGGGCTATTAGTGCTAGAATAACAATAAAGACATATAAGGGATAAAAGTAATATAAAACTAAAACCATTAAACAAAATATAAATACTAACATGGCATTCTCTCACTATGCATTTCTGGTCCATAAATCAAAAGTCAAACACTAAACTAAAATAACCAGTGGTTTTTAATCTTCAATTAGCCCGTTGGCCAATAGGTGGCACTAAAACAAATATGTTAAAAGAAATACTTTAAGAAAATGCAAAATGCAAAACTGATACTAATTCCACCATTCAACTTGATTTTGAAACAAAATAACGAGAATGCTGTAGTGCAATAAAACTCTAAATGTAGGCAAAGGGAAGTAAGGATATATTTCCTCAGTCCTTAGTGATTCTAATTTTTTTGGCACGATTTTTTTTTTCTATTTATACTGGTTTGTTTTTCCATGGAAGTTTAGCGGTTATGCCACTGAAAGTTATGTACTGTTATCATGATAGTAGTTAACCTATTGTATTTTCTAAAAGTAAAAACCTGTCCTCCTCAGTAAAAAATAACGGCTTAATCACGTTGACCCCATCACTCTGCACTGTGAAAACAGTTGCTCAATACACGTTTAAGGAATTTGAATGGATATGAATATTTCTTAAAGTTGAAAATCAATTGGGCAAAAATTAGTGAAAAGTCTCTGGCAGCTTTCCCCCCCCAAAACATGACTTTTATGTTCCAATAAACCTATTGTTATGGAAGATTCCCCTGCTTTCACCGTTTGAAATTCAAATACAGGAATTAGAAACTACAGCCTTATTAACTGATCTCATCGGCTTTGAAATTGTATAGGGACACAAAAGCAATATCTACGGAGATGGGATGCAAACCCATCTGCTCACTGGGGAAAACACACTCTGAAGCCGTAGCAGAGGAAGGATGTAGAGCTACGTGCAGTCTTTACAGATGGGGCAATGGAAGTATAAGACTAAAATTCAGAAATAGCACAGCTTAAATATACATGTATCATAAATACATAAAGTTATCAGAATCATCTCTGGAGCTCCACACTGGGCTCTCCCTCACCTTCCAGGGACCAACTAAATCGATTTCTCTTCTTCTCGGCAACCTCTTCATAGAGAGTACTGTTTATCACGACAGCGTGAAACTTAGAAACAGCCAACTGCCTCCCAAACTCCTTCACTTTATTCTTTTGCTCCCCACACTCCAGATTATAATCTTTCATTTATAAATCTTTAATTATGCCTCCGATGTAAACCACAAAGAAAATATTCACTATTCCACAGCCTCTGCCAGATTCTCTGCTGAAGGATCATCCCAATATGTTTCCCTTTTATGTCCCTACCATTCTTTCACTATTTATTCTTGGATAACTGCGGATTAAAATAATCTCCAATGACTGTTTTTTCTTTTTTTTCTCAAACTATACTAAGATCCAGGGCAAAACTATTTGGTTTAAACTCAACCCGTATTTCCCAAAGGAAGACACCATATGTATGTTTGTTGCTCACATGTGGCAGTATTATACCGTGTCTGTCAGGGTGGTACCTTAAAGAAATGCCCCACCCTCTGATCTGGCTGAATCAGCCCTCTAAGTCAGCCAACTTGCTTCTTTTTTCCAGGGCCACCTAATGAAGGTTTCTTTCATCTCATCTTGTACTGAACTTCAAGCTTTCTACTAGATAGCTCCATATATCAAGTATGCTCTTGTCTACTCATCTCTTGAATCAGATTTTTCTTTCATGCAGCTCCTCGTTTACATGTACATAATTTCACTAAGCCTTTGAAGGGTTGTAGTGAAATGTTACAAAGATTTACAGTCAATTCATAAATTTATCTAATGCTTGTGTGTAATTCCCACATACTGACGCTGTGCAAAACCTGTGGCTGGGTAATTTTCAAGAATGTCTTGGACACTGAATGATATTCATGCAGATAATTTAAAGGGAAACCAAAAACAAAAGAAGAATTGACATGAAGTTTAAGCCATACTCAAACCTGTGCAATATTATTTCATGAGACTAGAAGTCACTTATTTATGACATCCTTAATTTGCCATGTGAAATAAGTAAAACAAAAAAAGTGAATTAGAAATAGTTTTACCTGAAATTTGCTTTGATATTATAATATTGATTTCCAGATGCTATAATAATTTTGGAAGAGTTAAATCTAGCTAAGAAATACAACTTAGAATGTATTCACTTAAAATAAAATGCAAAACCAATTTACATAAAGTAATGTAGAGTGCATTTAGAAATTACAAAGCCTGCTCTTTCACAGAGGATCACTTAATAAATGATTGTTTTAATCCCTAATTTACAGTGGAGTCTATTGTTCTTTGTCATTACAATTAAACCAATAGGTCTTGTTATTCTATTAGTTAACCTGAGTCTATTTTATAACTGTGTTGTTTTATGAATTCTCTTATCCTTAACTGTCACTAGTCAGTATATTACAATATCTAAACAAAGAAGACATTTTATGTTATTCTTTCCAAGTCAATCTAAAATGGTATGTTAATTTGACCTTGCTGTAGAATTACAGAGGTGCTCAATATGTAATTTGAGCTTAATAAATGGTTATGAATTAAAGTCATTAATGGCCACACATGACACTATGGATACATTGCAGAATTTATTATATATTCCTCATAAAGAGAAAAATCTCTAGAATCAGGCATATGCTTGAGAACCCATAAAAGTACATTTAATTTTTTAAGGACTTATTCAAAAATGGAAAATACAAGGAAATAACATTAACCTAACAATTAAATATAAATTCCTCTCATTTCTAAATGAGGACTCCAATACTAAAATTTCTAGAATATTCCTATGTAAACACCACCATGGAAGAAACAATTCTGACCTGCAGCCATGAGGTAAAAAGGGCCGGTGACACAAAAGAAAACAGTATAATAACACAATAGTCATTGTGCAATATGTTGTAGGATTTTTAACATTTGAGCCTCTAGAATCTAGAGGTTCCAAACTTTTTTCAATGGTTTTTACCAAGGGTCATATGAGGTAAAATACACAAACAGCCGGGCCACTCACTCGAGATGAAGTACATATTGCCTCACCTGGTTTATTTAAGTAAACTAAATATATTTTTGGAATTTGCTGCAGGCCAATTAACAATGGATTGCGGACCGCAGTTGGCCCATGGGCCGCAGTTTGCACACCCATGCTCTAGATGGTATTGTTTTGGGTAATAATCTAAGATAACAGCAACTGTCTTCATTCCAATGTAATCAGATATTTTTACATATAAAATTGCTGAATGAAATGCAGGTGTCTTTCTGCAAAGATGAAGGACCTGTACAGGGGAGATTCTGGAGGAGCAAGCTTGTAAAGTTGAGACTACATCACTGTATTTGCAATACTTCCCTTTGAAATACATGCCGAGAGAGAGTACTGGTACAACATGGCCTATGATGAGCATCATGTATCCTTTTGGTCAAGGAAATTATATAGCATATAGGGACATCATTTCTTGCATGATATACAAAGCAAGTAGACTTGTATTTAACAAAATTTATACTCTTATGTGTGTGAGGAATTAAAAATAATTTTTCATACATATAATGTTTTTTTTGGCCTGAAGAGAGACGATAATTAAAATCTTTGAACAAATATGTCTTCCCCAATCTTGACCCCCAAAAATACAATAATTAAAAAAAAAAAAAAGAAAAACATTTCCACTATCTAAAGGTAAACAAGACTGAAAACAAAACAAAAAAAATGACAGTGTTGTTCCATAAATCACACACACACACACACACACACACACACACACACACACACCTCAAAATGTACAGGGTCCTGATTATAAACAAATGGTTTATCCACATTAAATTTATTTGATACATTAGAGTAAATTAATATAGGTAACTTGGCATAATTATTTTCTAGAAGTGCCAAAATACTTATAGACATTATATTTATATATTCATTTGTTCACCATACATAAATTGAGCTCCTATCATATGGCAGTCTCTAAGACAGTGTCTCTGAATTCAAGGGACACACACATTGAAGCCACTTAAGATATGTGTTGAATAATGGAATAAATCATGACATCATGGCCCAGTTTGTGAGGGATATGTGTTCAAAGGAGGCGTCAGCAAGAATAAAAGGAAGGTAATTCTATAAGGCCCATGAATTAAATGACACCATCCTAAGGAATGTCGGGGCATGCTGATTTACTGGACTTGATCTCCAGGGAACAGAGCCATGCAAGGATTTTGAGCAAGGGCATTATGATATAGGCTACTAATAGTCCAAAATCAAGTCTCCTCTCCTTCCATCTAATAGTGTCAGCTAAGCACTTAGCTGCCTAGTTACAGTTCTAACTGCACAGCTAGGTCTAACTGCACAGTTACAGTACTAACAAAATTAGCCATCTCCCTGCACTCCTGCTTCCTGTTCCCTTCCTCTGAGCTGGAATGCAGATGCCTCACCATGCAGGCAGGGATCAGTGTCCTGGAGAATGACAGAGCAATGAGACAGAAAGAATCTGGGCTCTGACTGACACTGGGGAACAACATAGCTGCCCTGTCAACTCAGACTGCCGATGTGTACTTGCTTCAGAAGACAAGAATGGGTGAAGCAAGGAAACACACTAAGTGACTCTTCAAGAAAATCTGACGAAAGGAGATGATAGTCTTACTGACAGTGATGATCCTGGACCGAATGAAAACTGATTGGCTAAACAGCTAGGATTGACAGGACATTATGATTGGGAGGCAGAGAAAAGACGCTGCAGTCAAAGTGAATTCCAGGTTTCTGGATGTGGAAATGAAAAAAAAAATGACTGTACCATTTACTGTGATGGGTAACCTGGGAGGAGAGTGCTTGGAAGAAGATCAGGCATTAAAATCTGGACATGTCTTTGAGACAAGCAAGGAGGCTGTGGGACAGATGGGTTTGCATCTTACAGACAGGAGGAATAAGCTTAGCATGGGAAGTGACAGTATGAGAATAGGACTGAATCATAGGGCACAATGTAGAAACCCCGGGTTCCCTAAAATAACAGGGCACATATGAAAGTCTTTTGTTGCAATCTTAGAACAATCATCATGAACTTCCATTAGTCTGGGGTGATTTTCCGATAGAAATGCTAAAGTGTGGAGAGTTAGCTCTGTAGGTAAAGGCTCCAGAGCAGCACACGTCTGACTTCTGATCACTTTCTTTGGTTATTGATCATGTTTCTGTCCATCCCCCACCACTAGGGGTTCCTTATTGCATGTGGTCAATTGCAGGAGTCCACTAGCAACCCCTCCAATATGCTGTGGCCTGGAAAAAACCTGTTAACAAAACCTGCTAAAATGATGTAAAAAGAGTAGAATCAGTCTGTGGACAAAAACCTGTGAGTGTCTCTTTGAGTAAAATTTCATAAAATTTCTGAGCTTTATTGTATGAAATTTGTGACCTTTATCATAACTCCTTTTCCTTCCTCCTTAAATCCTGGTAGTGTTTTAGGTAGATAAAGGAGACTTCAAATAAAAGCATTACTGAATATAATTTAAAATCACTTCAGGGGTTGAAGATTTATTTCCTGCCATCAATGTCCTTAAATTTTACTGTTGTCAATTTTTTACATACATTGAAACTTTATTATCAGCTCTCAGTAATTCCCCACAAAAGTTGCTACCAGGCCAGCCCCCCAGAATGTACCTACACGCCAAAGTGGCACTTTCTATCTGAATAACAACAATCTCTAACTATAGTAGATATTTTCAGTTCAACTATTCCAAGCTAATATGAAAATAGAGTATGTTCAAAATATTTTTAAATGTATGCAACAAAATAAAAGTTTACTTGAACAATAAAAATTTATACCACGCTTCAATCTTTTTTTCTTTATTTCCACAAATTTTGACCAAATCATGATTAAACTTATGGTCTATTATGATGTCATTCTTTACCTGTAAATGACATTTTTATCGGCTCAACAGATTTTCCAAGCTCAATAAAAAACTTACATGTTTAAATTTGGAATCAAATACGAGCTTGCTGGTGCCAGATCTACAGGTTAGGTGTCTCATTATTTGTTTGCTGGCTTCAGACTTTCCAGATCCTCTTTCCCCACTAAAATAAAGCACAGACAGAAAGCACAAGTTTACTGTTTTTGTGAATGTAGTAAAACATTTAAATAACCGTAGATAATTTTCAGGCACAAAGATGGTGGGAGGGGAAAAGATAACTTCCAATGAGTTTGTGGGATGTATGGTTTACCTTTTCAATTTGATTCATTGTTCAAAATATTTAGCAAATGTATACTATGTCATGTACCCTAGGGTGTTTCAAATGCTGGGACTCTAAATGAGTATGACAGAACTTCTTACAAGGCAGAACCATGTAACACAGGTGAATTATAGCAGAAAGGTGGTAGGCTGAAAATAAAGACACTATAGACTTGTCCTCAGCTTTGTTAAGAAATGTAAATGAGGTGGACATAAGGTAATGGCCTCTGCACCACAGGTGCATGTGTCCCACAGCAACATGGCCTGGACTTGTTAAATCTTTCTGGACCTTTCAGGAAAGACACTATGTCTTCCTTGGAAAAGTAACTAGATCTGTCTGAGTTTTCCTTCTCTTTTGAATGACCATAAAGTGCCCAGATACTAAAACGAAGTAGGTAAGGGGGTCAGATGTGACGAGGTGAGTTGAGTGCTGGCACTTGGCAGATCCTAAAATGACCTGTTTTCTCTTGAGGTTGCTGTCCATTCTGACAATCCATGTTTCCCATTTTCCGTCAATCTAGGAACAAGCACTAACTAAATGACAGTTTAATGAAAATACTTTAGCCATTTCCCAAGCATACTTCATAACTTAGCTAAATTCTATAAACAATAACTATTATTATATTCCTGAAACAAGATGATATAGGGTTACTATAAAATTCCAATACAATAATTGCTATACCAACGTAGTCTGATATAAAATAAAATTTTCCTGCATCCAAATAGAATACTCATAAAAACAGTCTTTTATCTATTAGCCAAACAATTTTTTAAAATATACCAAGTATAAAGCTATTTACCAGTGCTTTCCCTTAAACAATGGTTCTAACAAACTTAATTAAAGAGTGTTTGCCAGAAAAGAAGCTAAAATTTAGTTATTTTATTCAAATCTCAACTTGTAAATGAATGCTTCTGTCCCCCTCATTTGTGCATAAACATTTTAACCACTTTTAGAACAATCCCCCTATCACCCTCAGCATAGCAGGTGACAGTGACCTGCAGAAGACAAGCAGCTCCTTTTCTAGATTCAAAGACCTTTTCTTTTAACCTAATTTCACAGTAGAAACAATCTATATCTTTCATGATGAAAATTTAATTACTGCAATTATACTTGTTGTTACAAAAATTCTATTACCCAGCAAAATAATCAGATGTTTCATAAATCTTTATTTAAATAGAGCTTTTGTTTGCATTCACTCAGGGATAAATCTTGAAAATATCATTTTCCTTTTTAAAATACTGCTCATTATTTCAAATGAAAGTCACTGAAGGCCTACTACGTGCCAGAGTCTATAGTAGATTTCAGGGGTAAAGAGGTGAAAAATACTGCCCTGTGTCATCTACTGGGGATACTCCCAAGTAAACACTAAGTACATAAATAATGCATAATTAGAAAGCAGCAGTGCTCAACAAGCAATGCACCCACAGGTGAAGAAGCAGGTACATAGCCTGGAGGGAACCAGGGAAGACTTCTGGACAAGGTGGAAGCTGAGCTGATTCTTGGAGAAGGGGTGGCACTGAATGTAACATTTATCTAGCATTAAGCATTCAACAAAAATTTCCTGAGCTTCTATTAAGCAACCTGAAATGGGTGGCGAATCCAGAGTAGTGAAGGAGGTAGAAACAGTCTCTGTAGATCTGGAGACACAGAGGCATGTGAGGGTGTGGCGCTGACCTGGTGGCTATGTGAGTCCCTTTCTCTTCTCCCCACAATTGTGCTCACATGGTTACCCGATCAGGGGTAGGGAAAGGGAGAGCCAAAATCACACACATTTTAACTGTCTCATAAAATCTCAAAATAGCCACATTTCATTTACACTTTGAGTAAAATAGAATGAAATAAAAGAAAAGTAGGTTATGACAGGCTTCGTTCCTCTAGTTCAACTTAAGAAACATTTTTTTCACCTGAAAATCCAAGCTTATGATTAAACTAGATACTGACCAAGGATTTTGGGTGATGCCAATCATAGGTTCATAAGAATTCTTACGCTTATTTGAACAGTTTTGTCTCCTAAATCTGTACCCAACAGAAGCTGACCATATACTGCTTACTTCACTTCACAAGTCACTTGTATGTTTAGCACATAACATTAATTTAGATATGGTCAGCATATAGCTAGGATAATGAATATTTGCCACACATGTTCAAACAAGTCATTTAAATTATCTAACAAGGCCTTTAAGAAATCAAAGTTAAGACACATCATGGTGGACAACAGACTCTCAGTTATAGCCCAGGACAAAGATCTTAAATTACTAAAAACTCGTCCTCAAGATGAAGCCTAGTATGCTACTGGGGCCTATAATGACTGACAAAATGAGAAATAAAATTAAAATTTGGAATACAATTTTCTGGCTTAGCACTACCGTGTTTCCCCGAAAATAAGACCTACCTGTACCATCAGCTCAAATGTGTCTTTTGGAGCAAAAATTAATATAAGACCCGGTCTTATTTTACCATAAATATATTATATACATATATATACATATATTATATGTATATAGTAATGTAATGTAATATATATAATACCGGGTCTTATATTAATTTTTGCTCCAAAAGACGCCATAGAGCTGATGGTCCAGCTAGGTCTTATTTTCGAGGAAACACAGTATGTTATAGGACATCTATCCCAGGAACATTTAAGTTTTGATCCTCAAATCTGCATAATTATCCTTTGCAACATACTAGTTATAGGACACAATAAAAACTGAATAAACGAACTTAAAGAATGTATTTAGTTGATTTCTAAATGTCAACTATTATTAAATATATATGTATATATATGGCCACGAGATGTGGAGTACAGCATAGGGAATAGAGCCAATGGAATTGTAACAGCTGTATGCAATGTCAGAGGGGTAGTAGATTGGGGGAAGGGGTTATCCCTTTGTGAGAGGTGTAAATGTCTAACTATTATATGTTGCTTTGTACACCTGAAACTAATAAAAATATAATAAAAAATAACTTCAATGTATTAGTATAAAGGTAGAAAGTCTTTATCTTAGTCAAGACAATCGAGGAGGTAGAAAAGCTACATAAAAAATGCTAATCTTGAAAGAAGACAGAGAATGACTCTAAGCATCAGTCCTTGTGATCGCAGATTTGTTCAATTCTGGATGCCAGGACTAGGGGATACGATTTTGAAACTTAATGGAGAAATCTTTTTCTTTTTTTTTCCCCCCCCAGAGTAAGTGGTTAATACATGGCATTACTGGCCTTAAAAAATGTCCCAAAGAGATACTAGCACTGCAGAATATTAACAATTCCTAATGGGAAAATCAAGTTCATGTGCAAATACACTGTAGAAGTCTTTGGGTTACAGGTATCTTTACTGAGGAAAATTGCTTGACATTGTGAACTCTGTAATAGGCAGATTTCCAAAGGATATGAATCCAGTGGACCCTCAGAGCTTTACTAAGGACCAATACCTTTCACAAAATTAAGCAGATTCAATAAGAATTAAAAATAATAACACTAGCAAAAAATAAAAATAAATTTAAAAAATAAATCAAATAAAATAAATAAAAATTGGAAAGAAAAGAATTCAGTTAAATCCATGGAGTTACGGCATAACTTTAGGAGAGATCGGGGTGAGAAGTTGAAAGCCTCCTTGGGATAGCAGCAGGAGGCTAGCCGTGCACTGGCATTTGGTTATGAGAATGGGTAAGCTTCAACCAGGCTCAGAAGCCAGACTTAAGCTCACATCCCAGATACACCAACTACTGGACCATCTACTCGTTAATCACTATTTACTAATTTACACCGTTGGGCTCGCACCCTAAATTCACTATTTACTAATTATGAGAACCTGGACTAATTAGTTAGCTCTTTTTATACTCAGGCATCTGATATATAAAATGGTGACCATAATAACAAGAATAATATCTATCTCATTAGGTTGCTAAGGCAATAAATAAGATAATAGATGGAAAGCATCTAGTGAAGGGTCTGGCACTTAGTAAATTCTCAATAAATATTTGTTGTTATTATTGTCAACACTACTAAACATTCCCCACAATGTCATCATTTTTAATAAGTGTTTCCCATTTTGTCAAAGTAAGTCCAGAAAACCCAACAGATAAAGCAGTGAAAGTAGAGTTGCTTGCTTGAAGAATGGATGGGCCACCCTCCAGTGCCTCTCTTATCCTGAGGACACTTCAGAACAAGTGTGAAAACAACTACTTGCACACTATTTTAGAAACATTGAAGTTTACAACAATCTGACCCTCCATGAAATTTTTGATCACATGAATAATGTAAAAGTATATAAATAGTGCTTATTTAAATACTTAAAAGTCTCTCTTGGTTCTATCCAGGTTTCCATCTTTACACTCTTTCATTTCACTTTGACTTGAGTTGTGCAATGGTTTATTTAAAGGTTCAGTTTTCAACCAATATTACACGTAACAAGCAAAGCCATGAGAATTTATAGAAGTCCCCTCTTTTAGAGATTTCTCCTAACGTAAAACACAATTCTCAATGCAGATCTTACTTTAATACTTAAATATTTCTTTAATCTTCTATCAATACATAATCACATTTCACCTCTGCTTCTTGTGGTATTTTTTTTTTTTGGTGTGAATAATCTTTGCTCCATTCAATATAAATCATTGTCCTGAGCATCTTGATATTTATGAGCTAATGATACCATTACATCTCAATAAAAAAAAATACTTTGTATAGTTTTGATGAAATATAAGCAAAGGTAAATACTTCGAAGTAGGGGGGGAACCCACATTTGCCAGGTAATAATTTGTATTTTGTTTTTTGGGCAATACCACATTTTGGAGAACTGTGGTATAGATAGTTTCATTAATACTGGATGGCTTTCTTTCCTCTTGTGTTCTAAGGTTTGAAAGCAAAAGCATTCTGGTTCTAAGTCATAAATCCTCAAAATGAACTGAGTTTCAAGGTTAACTTTGTAGATATTGATTCAGCTGCACTTGGGACTATTTTAAACAACAAAGATGTTTCTCCTTTGTAATGAGTCAAATGTACTTATTGCAAAGATATACTAAACTGCAAACTGCTGAGCAAGCAAATAAATGTAAACCATAAGAAATTGGGACAATTTTATCGCCAAGCCCCTCATGCAAAACTGAGAATCAGGGATAGGTGAGGGATGGGTTTACCTGAGAATGAAGCATTGGGGACGTTGCTCCTGGAAAAGCTGGTGGAAGGCCCTCTCTGCACAGGAGAATATGTGAGGTGGCAGAGAGGAACATGGCTGCCCCATGTTGCTCAGGTAAAGCTGAGAGACCTGAAAAATAGCATAAAGACAGAAACCTCTGTGAAAAGAGTTCAGGATACTTTACTTCATGACTCAGTTGACTTATTTCCAAAACACAAAGTGATTTTTATCTCTAATTTTGAATCTCATTTGTAACTACAAAACATTTGCAAAAGTATGCACTTCTCAGCACATTTTAAGTGTTCATAATGATAAAATGGAGGCTCATATTTGATCCTTCATTACTAGGTTCACAGACTTGAGAAAAATCTGCAGGCTTTAAATAAATCTGCTCTCTTTAAGAAGGACAACTCACAAAAATTTAATCGATAGCCATGAAGTAAGCTGAAGTTTTGGTAATTTACATCAAATACAGTTTCTCTTGGCAACATTTAATTTCAGTAACAAATAGAAAGGGCTTTTAATTTGAAGAGAAGGCAGTTGTAGCTGGAACACATATGAATTTATCAATTTCTCGGAAAAATAAAAATTTAATTAACTTAATTTCAGTGACAGTGATTTATGATGATTGCCATGGTGATTCAGTGCCAGTATTTTCAGTCCCTTTCAGTTTCTAGTGAATCCTGTTACATTTGAATAAAAATGAAATGACAGGAAGACTTCCAAGCCATGAAGAAATATCAGACAAACAATTTTTATTTCCCAAAATAATTGGCTTGCATCCTCAAAGATGTCAAGGTTGGAAAGTTCAAGAGAAGAATAAAGAACTGCTTGAGATTGGAGATTAAAGAGACTGGTGGCTCAGCACACCCTATAGGGGTGGCCTGGATCATTGACTATCTGGGCGTTACTGGGATAATGGGAAAGACGTGAATGGGGCCTCTTGATTAGATAGCAGTACATCAATAGTAATTTCATATTTCTGATGGGTGTATGGAGTTTACTTAAGAGAATGCTTCTGTTTGTAAGAAAATACAGAGTGCATGTCTTCAAGGTTGATGGGACAATATACCAGCAAATTATTTGAAATTGGAATCCAACAGCAAGCGGAAACTAAAATTAAACAAAACCCTAACCTAATGCCACACGTGATGCCACTATACATATTGGGCGAGTTTAATCTCATTAAAAATCACAGGATAAAAAGAAACTGGGTACTGCTCAGTTTTGCATTGTGTGTACTCAAAAATATAATCTTGAAAAATTATCCCCAGGTAGTTTATACCGAATGGTGTCAGCATTTTGAATATTGAAATTTCAAGGTGATACATCCTTGGATTGTGAACTCCATAGTAAAAGTAATAATGAGAAACATTCGAGAAAGGTCTAATGCAGATGTGTGAGGGGCCAATGAATATTCACTGCTGAAGCATTTATTTTCAGGACATTCACTTGTTCACTGGTTTTCTGATTACTACTTTGCCAGTACATTAGACCTGGTTCTTTAGTTGCCACCATATTTCCTGTCATTGTCTTCCCTCCCTCTCCCCTCCTCTTCCTTCTTCTCCATCTCTTCTTCCATTTTCTATTACTTTTCTAGCTTATTTTCTATTACTTTTCTAGCTTACCCTTAAGTATGGTGTGAACCCTAGAAATCTCACAAAATGAAGTTATCTAGGAGAATTATTCCTAATTTTGCATGCAGTACAGAATCTCAACATTACTTCAATTTAATCTCCAAAAACTTCAGATATTCACCTGAACCTGATATTTCCTCATGAATTTCTTTCCTTAAGTTTGTTATCAGTACCTTTACTCTCCCAGATTGACAAATTCAAAACTGGCATCAGTTGACCTTTTCTTCTTATTCATCCCTAAAACAAAACTGCTTTTTGGATACTACTTAAAATCTTTGCACTGACTCACTCAGCGCCGTCTCTTTTTTCCCATTACTAGAGTCCCCATATTAGACCCTGATAAACTTACTCCTGGATTATTTCAGTATCTGCTAACTAGTCTTGCATAAGTATCTCTTTTCCTCAAACTGATGGTAAAAAACAGACTTAACACACTAATTGTATCAAACTTCTTTTTTTCCAATGACTCTTTATTTTCTGAAAAATAAAACCCAAACTCTCTAACTTAGCTTTATAATCCAGGCCTAAACTAGATTTTTAATTATTCAGCTTTTGAACTTCGCAATTTATCAAATCAATCTATGCATTCCTCTAAATGGTCTTATATTTTGTCATCTCCATAATGTGGCTCTGGACAATTCTCCAAAACATGCTCCTTTCCCCTTATCCGAATGTTACTCATTCTTTAAGATTTGCCCCAATCACATTTCTTTCCCATGTAATGCCTTTCTTAACCTAATATTTCCTTCCGTTCTAACCTTCTGACGTGTCTATTAATAGTGTACTTTCCCAATACAGGTATTTTACAGTCTTCATCTTCAAGTGGAGTCTGAGATTATCTTTTTTATCACTATTTGCATTTTGTCTCTAAAATGTCTATGCAGTTCTTAAGAACAAGGAGACAGTTAAACAGCATCCCTAAATATCTAACACAATATATTATATTTAATAGACTAAATAAATATTTGTTGGTTTGATAAAGCATTCTTGTTCCTGATTATAACGTTCCTTTTTTTGTAGGGCCGATTCAGAAAAATCTGGCTCCTTTTCTATCTCCTCCTTCTCTCCTACTTCTTTGTGTTTAAAATGAGCAACGATATTTGGCTTCAGCATAAACAGGCAGCGCAATAATGAATCTTTCCCTGTTGGTTATACTTCATTTAGAACTGTCTGCCTCCTGGCCCTCTAAGTGCCACTTCTCCCAGTGATTGTTAGCGTCAGGTCAACATTGCTTACAGCAGCAAGCCATCTAATGGACAGGGCTGCTTGCTGCCATGTGCTTCTATTAGTCTCAAAATGAAGTTCGTCACAAAAGGTCTTCTACATCCATGATTGATGACCTGCTAGATACGAAATGAGTATTAGGCAAAGGCTGAATATTGCACAGCTAATGGTAATGGTAACAAAATAAAAGACACAAATGGTGCATGTGTATATATTTTTTTCAACATGAAACACAGAAGCTATTCTCCTGGATGATATAATCTTTATAGATGTGATCATATTCAATGTTTTATTTTCTTCTTGTATTAAACTAATCAACATGGGGAAGAAACAAAACTATTTTAAATTTTTTATCATTTAAAACAATAAACATACCCATAATTGTAATCAATAGACACACAAAAAGAAATGAAACTTTTTCTTCTGTGTCCATAGTACAATGAGCTAATTTTAACCTAGTTCAGTACACAAGTAACTGATTTAAAATTATGAGGTAGTAATATTGCTACAAAGGATGTCCACTAATTCAACCTAAACTTTAAATCCTTGTATCTACCTAGTATCTATAATTTTATGAGTTATTACTTACAGACCAGGGGAGTACAAACTATTTAATTCTACATAATGTATGTGAATTCCAAAACACCAGACACTGTAAAATTTCATTATGACCTGTTCATACTTTTATGACCTTTCATACTTTTCATTATGAAAGTATATAATTTTACTGTGAGCTTTATATAAGTCCATATTTTACCTAAATATATTTATTTTCCTCTTACATTCTATGCCAGAGTCAGCTGGAAATGATGAATGATGAGTATAAAGTACAATACCTATAACTTACATATTGCATTCACTGTTTTAAGTTTTAACAAAGCATTCTAGCAAAAATCTCAATGCATTATATCTCATTTCTACATTAATAAGAAAACACATGTCTTAAAGTTTCTCTTCTATAGTAGCATGTATTTCTGAAAGAAAATGTAAATACAACATAATACTTGAAATCATAAAACTGCCATATTATTGACACCCTAAAAAGAAACAAACCATAAAATAACAGGTTTATTACATTACAAGATACAATATATGACAGTTAATGCCACATTATAAAAATTTATGTTAAAATTTCCCCAACACTTATAATTTGACCTCTAGTTCATAGAAACATTTAAATAATATTTATATGTGTATGTATTTTTATTCAATTATTTAAATTCCCTTTTGTTTCACCATAGGATTCTTGTTAACTCTACAATCAAATGTGACACGCTAATATAAGCCAGGGACCATAACTCAATAGTTAACTTTAAATAGCATGTATATGTTTCTCTCTCTCTCTCTCTTTCTCTCTCTCACTCTGTGAGAGATGCATACAGAATTGAAAAATATTGAAATTCCAACCAATCTTAGGCATTTGAAGGCAAAAGATCTTCTGACACCAATGTAATAATAGATATAGCCCATTTTATCATATGGCTATAATAAAGTAGCTGGTCTCAGACTAATGCTCTCGCCATGAACAACTATAAAAGCTGGATAAAATACAAATTAAACACCTAATTGGAGACCTCTGAATATCACCAAAGCAATTAGCATATAAGAGGTCAAGATGTTGGAGAATATCAAAATGCATTGAGCCTAACAGGATCTTCTCCACAACTTTTTCTCATCCTGCATTGCCATTTTGCGGAGTAAAGCTCAGAGGCCTCATAGAATGTAAACGTATGTTTCTAAAAAGTTAAGCGGACATTATAGCAGTTGCACACTACTAGGGAAACACAATTTCAAGATTCAGATCTCAGTAACAAAGTAAAGCCAAATCGACATCATCCCAACGTCTCAGTTGAGACTAATGGGGCATGCCTTCCTTAAGCATAGGGCAAACACAAAGTACAGGAACTTTATCAGAGTCTACACCATCTGCCTATAATTTACCTACCAGGAGAAAATAAACAAAACTTCTTTGGAAGATGATAACACCACCCCAACCTCTGTAACTTTTATACTAAAGGTTCAGTATTCAACCAACATTTTCCAGGAATGTCAGTAAACATAGCCATGTAATGAAAAATGAATTGACAAACACAAACACTAGAAATATACCCAGATTTTATTAGATATTATTTAGATGAGATTAGAATTATTAGAATTATTACCTACTATTAGGTACTAGATTAATAATAAGTTATTATTTGAGTTATCAAACACATATTTTAAAATAAATCATTAACATTTTCAAGAAAATAGGTAGCAAGACAAAGAATTTCACCAGAGAACTGGAATCTTTGAATAAAAAAATGAAAATTTTAATATTGAAAAAAATGATATCAACAATTGAATACATGGTTTTATCTGCAAATTCAAAACAACAGGCAAGAGAATTAGTAACCTAGTTAGTCAATATATCCAGACGATAGATCAAAGAGAAGCAAATGTAGCAAATAAAAAAATCCCAATAGAAAAGAGATGATATCTTAAATTCAGTGATAATGAAATTGTGAAATATCTAAGATGTAGAATTTAGACTGTTTAAAGCAAAATAAAATACCTCAAACACTTATTTAAAAAGGGCAGAAATCGATGACATTAGTATACAATTTAAACAACTATCAAATAAACTCAAAGAAGATAGAGCAAAGGAAACAATAAAGATAAAAAGTAGTAATCAACTGTATAGAGAATAAACAATAAAAAAAATAGAGTCAAGAGTTTTTTTCTTTGAGAAGATTAATACAATTCATAAAGCCCTAATAAATTGATTTTAAAAGGTCAGACAAGGCATAAATTACCAACAAATGGAATGGAAAGAAATCACTCAAAAATTCTACAAACATTAACAAAATTGTATTATGAATAATTCTATGCCCAAAGCTTTGAAGATTAAATATGATGAAGAGAATTATTATGCAACTACTCAATTCAGAACTTTCTGAGAAATTTAACCTTTCCTATTGTTATGGTTTTTCTTCTTAATTAGTCATTTGATGCAAATAATTATGTCTGGTTTGTGTTAGTCTACAATATTAAATGATATTTTAAATTTTATACTCACCATGGTGGAATAAATTGGAAGCTCTTTGAATGGGTTAACAAGCAAGAGGATGTCCCCAATAAAAGTCTGTTAAAACAAAAGTATATAAATAGTTCTTGAACTGTATAAACATCAGCTTTAAAATAAAAAAATCACTGTGCAAAAGAGAGTATAAGTAAAAATCACTTTAACTTTCTGTAAGTTGTTTTAAAAGCTTGCAAATAAAGAAATAGAAAAGTCAAATTCAGATAAAATAAAATGAAAACGCTTGTTCCACTGAACACATAACAGGGGAAATGACTGAATTCTAAGAATCTCTTAAGTGGGTTTTGTGAAAGACAGATTAAATAAAAATATAAAATTAAAACGTGGCAAAATATACTGAAGGAAGTAAATGGATAATGAGTTCTATGTTGCTACACAGTAATAATAAAAAGTACAACTTAAAAAGTAATAAAGCACAGAATTCAAAGAAATATATTTTTAATTAAAAAAGGAAAAGTAAATAAGGCACAAAAAACCAGATTGAGCAAATAAATATCAAATAATAAAATGATAGCTTTAAACCCGAATACATTAGTAATTGTATCAAATATCAAGCTACTAAATATTCTAATTAAAAGACAGAGATTATGAACTGGATTAAATACTATGTGCTAAACAGCTACAGGTGTAAATGACTAACTATTACATTGTTTTTCACACCTGACACTAAAAGAACAAAAAAAAAAAAAAACAAAAAAAAACCTATGTGATATTTTAAAGAGAAACAATTTAAATATAAAGGCAAAATTTGAAAGTTAAAAGATCAAGCAAGATATACATGCAAATAATAATAACAGCCAAAAAAAAAGATGGTTTAGCAATACTCCATTCATAGAAAATACACTAAGGCAAGAAGCAGTACCAGACATGAAAAAATGAGCATTGTACAATAATAAAATGATAAATCAATTAAGAAGATACAGCAATTTTAAATTTTATGAGAACAAAATCTAGCATAAAATAGACGAAACAAAAACAGCTGTAAGTAAAAAAATATGAATTATCAACGATAATGGGGAATTTTAAGTTTATTTTTCCCTAGTTAGTTATGGAATAAGCAGACGAAATTTTGAGATAACTAATTACTGAGTTGATTCATTGACATACAGAGAACACTGTTCCTAACAACTGCAGATATATGTATATTCTTTTAAAATGAACATAGGCCAGTTTCATTACTTTTAAAGGATCTGAGTCACAGAGGATATTCTCTGATCATGGTAGAATTAAAAATTAATAATGGATGCCTAGAAAATCACAAAATGTTCGGAACTTATACATCTGCAAATAGCGATGAGCCAAAAACAGAATCACAATGCAAATGAGAAAAATATTTTGATTACAACATATTATAACTTGTGATTTGCAACTAAAGGTATACTTGGTATAAAAATTATCACCTAAAATGCATTATGTTAGAAAAAAAGAAAAGGGGATAGTTAATGATCCATTTCAAGCAGCTCATAAATTATACAGAATTAATCAATATAGGAGCAGAAATTAATGTAATATAAACAAAAGCCAAAAGACGATCTTTTGAAAAATTGTACACAGTAGAGAGTACTCTAACAAGACTGACTTTCCAAAGAAAATGCACAGATTACCAATATCTTTAATATGACTATATCACTATACAGTCTATAGACGTGAAAATAGATGAAAATACCAGGAATCACATTTTAGTAACTAAGTTTGGACATTTAAATAGGTGGACAACAATGCACTATCTTTCCAAAATGAACACAATAAAAAAGAGAAAATATAACTAGTTTTATTCTGTATAAAGGAAATTTATTCTTTGTCTAGAAACCTTTCCACAAAGAAAACTTAAACTGCACTGATGAATTCTCTCCAACATGATGTACAAAAATGTTACATAAATTATTCCAGAAAATAACAGGAGGTAACACTGTTAATTTCACTTTAAGAGACTGCATAAACTTAATGTTAAAAACTTAACCAGTATATTTAAAGAAAGGAAAATTGCAGGCTGTTCTCTCTCAATAAAATACATGCAAAAATTCTGAGCAAAATATTGACAAATTAAGTTGGAGTAGTACATTCAACAGAATATATTTCAACCAAGTGGATTTTCTTCTAGTAGTGCAAGATTGACTTCATACTAGAAGATCAAGTTTTGCCATTTATAATACTATCATGTTTCCCCGGGTCTTATGTAAGACCTGGTCTTATATTAATTTTTGCTCCAAAAGATACATTGGAGCTGATTGTCCAGCTAGGTCTTATTTTCGTGGAAACAGGGTAACAAGTAAAATAAAGTCATATGATCGTCTCAAAAAATGTCAAAAAAAATTAAAAACATTTAATTTCTACCTTTGATTAAAAATAATAACTCTGAAAAATCTTAATATAATGGAACTTAATTTAATAAAAAGTAACTACATTCATGGTATAGTTACTGCAAACAACTTGCTTAATGATAAAACACTGAAAGCTTCTCCCTGGGATCAAAAAAGAGACAAGGGTGCTGATTATTGTCCCTTTTAGTCATCTTTTTATTGACAGTCCTAATCCATAAAATAATGCAAGAAAATAAAGAAGCTATCAAAATTTAAAAGAGAGAAATAAAAGCCATTATTAACAGACTGTATGATACTGTATGCAGAAAATCTAAATGAATCTCTATATAAATTTTAATATGAGTTTGGAAAGTTTGATAGATAAAAAGTGAACATAAAAGAATCAAAATTGTATCTATATATTAGCCATAAACAATTAGAAAATGAAATATGCTTGTTATTTTCAGTAACAACATTTATTATAGCACAAAACTTGAAAAATACATAGAAATAGATCTCATACAAATGGGCAAGACTTCTGCACAAAAACTTTTAAAATATTCCAAAAAAATTAAAGATGATCAAAGGAGGGTTATAACACTCCATAAAATGGAAAATCAAATATTGTAAAAATCTCAATTATTCCCGTGTAATCTATATATTCAATGCAACGCCAATGATAATCCACCTGAAATTGATAAATTGACTTTAAAGTATATATGGATGTCCAAGAATCATGAGTAGACATTTTGAAAACAAAGTCAGAGAACTTTCTATATATCAAGATGTATATAGGTATAATGATTCAAATATTTTGGCATGGGTTTATAGATAAACAGATCCATACAACAGAAGATTCTAAAGACAGGCCCTTTCCACATGTCACCTGATTTATGACAAAAGTGCCATTGCAACACAGGGGCAAATCCACTTAGGAAAAACATTAATCTTGACCTTCCTCTAACCATTGTGAAATCTCTTCCACAATGGTAATACACCTCAAATGTTAAAGTTAAAACAACCAAACTTCAAGAAGAAAATATAGAAAAACGTTTTCATTTTCATGACCAAGGCCAAATTTTTTTAAGCAGTATACAAAAAGTACTAACCTTAAAGAACTTTATAAAAATTACAAACTTTTCTTCATCTGAAGACACTATTAGAATACCAAAATGCAAGTCACAAACTGGGAGAAAATGCTTACAATATGTATATTTAAGAAAGACTATCATAAATATATAAAAACCCTAAATATCAAGAAGAAAAAGCAAAACAACCCTATTTTTTTAAAAATGGCAATATAATTGAACAGGCACTTGACAAAATAAGACAATGAAATGAGCAACAAACTCATACTGGGTAACGTCATTAGTTATCAGAGAAATTTAAGTTAAAACCATAAAGAGATACCATGGCACAGCTGCCAGGATGACTAGAATTTCAAAAAAACATTAATAAAACAAATAATACTGACCATGCTAAGTGTTGGGGAGGGTGTGGAAACCTAAAAGCCTGTAGTGGGAGTGTAACCTCTTTGAAACACTACTTGGCTGTATTTACAAAAGTTGAATATACCTGCTTACAATGCTGGCATTCCAGTTTTAGGTAAACACCTAATGGAAATACTTCTATATATAGTATATAGAATATATAGTATATAGTATATAGAATATATAGTATATAGTATATATATATAAATATATATATGTGTGTATATATATATATGTAAGTATATATATATGTATATATATTTACGTATGTGTGCCCACAAAAAGATTTAACAGTTTATAATAGTATTATTTATAATAAACTAAAAGTGAAAAAAACTCAACTATAGAGTCAATAAATAAATTTACATAGTAGCTTGTTGTACAGAAATAAAAATGGATACGTGCTGCGACAAGCAACAGTATAAATGAAGGTCAGAAACACAACAGTGAATGAAAGATGACAGTCACAAAAGAGAATATACTGGATGATTATTCCTTTTATATAAAGGAAAAAAAATTCAGACAAACCTATTTGATTGTCCTACATGCCTGAAACTTTCATAATAATTAGGATGAATTGGGGAAGGGATTTCTTAGACTCGACTTCTTTACGAAGCTGCTGGTTACATAGATGCTTTTGCCAAATAAAAAGCCATGAATTTTTTAATTAATGAGTTGGGCATTATTCTTGCTATATGTTGTAATTCAATACAACATTTACTTCAAAGGATTGGCCAGTATTTTATAGCCAAGTAGTGGAGAAAAGGAATAAAAGTGAAATAACTGAACCAAAGGGAGACCTCATTAGTTCAGTATATAAAAATTATTCTTAAATTCCAGAGAAGAAAAAAATGAAGCTAAAAAGTAGATTGAAGGAGAATAGGGAAACCTGCTAATTAAGAAAGATGAAAATTTTTAAAATAAAAATGTAGTATCTCTAAATTGCATTTTCCTGAAATATAATTTTTATGGTGGTTTAATTATTGTAGGAAATTGAGACTGCCTTTGAAAATATATTTTGTGATAAGCAAAAAATAATTTATAAAAGTGTGATTTGAATATTAATGACAGTCATAAAGGATGACTTTATATAGGTTTAAGTCGCATTTTGAAGAGGCCATTTTGATGAAATTGAACATTTTAAATATACTGTAGAGAAATATTTTTTTAATTGTAGAAACCTAAACATTTGCTGTACCTCATTTTTCTAATACATTACATTTTCTTAACAGCTTACACATGTCAAGTGTTCAAAAGTGTCTCTTAGATTGAATGGAAAGACATGCAACTATATGGCAGCTACTGCAAAATATAGCATAACAAACTGCAGATAAGGCTTTAAGATAAGTAGGCTGGGGTTGTATTAGCTTGGAAAAATGTGTCTATCTACATAATTTCAAATATGCTGGAAGCGAGAGAGACTTCAATATCTGACACCATGTCAACTTTTGCCTCTTGAGCGATGCTCTTAAGAAGAAAACCTGCTATATCCACTGGGTCACCTTGAGGGGAATATTAAGTTATTAAGTGGCTGAGATGAGCCAGGCTCCATACGTGGCTAATCAGATATTATAGGATTTACTTTTATTTTGTGGGGATAGTTTTCTTTATGAATCTCCAAGTTCTATTAGTATGTTTGTAAAGAGAATATTGAGTACATGCTTATTGGCCATCCATGAAGAGATTTGGTTGCATGTTCTATTCTCTCTGTTACTGTTGACAATAATTATTCAGAAAAATGCAGTGCATTTACTCTGTGCATTTCCTAGCAAATATCTCATCAGCTGCAATTCATTTCCTGCTTGATGGTTTGAGAACTTCCTTTTGCTACAGACTGTATGGAAACTTCCCAACCTAATATATAAATAGAATGCTATACACTAACTTAAAAGAGCAATTTACAGTTCATTTTGAAAGATCATTTTATATAATAAATCAAATTATAAAAAAAAAAAAAAGGTGAAAATCCTTGTTAAACAATTCATTCAACTGAAATCTTTTATTTTGGCTCTGATTGGCCCAGGTAGCAGCAGTGGAAGTCATATTTCATATATATTTTGAAGGTAAGGCTGAGGATACTTACAGTAAAATCAGTGTGATATGGAAGAAAAGCAAGCATCAATACTTTTACCGGGCACTTTGGCCTAAAAACTGGAAGAAAGGGGATGCCATTAACTGGAATGGGAGAAACTATCGGAGGCATGTGTTAGGAGCGTGGGTGTCCAGAACAGATGATAAATTTGAATATTTTAATTTTGAGACATATATTGCAACTAGTGCTTTTATATTTGTGGGAAAGGAACACTTGCTTTTATGTCCAATTCATCATAGACTGACACTTTTGCAAAATATAATAAGGATTATTAATTCCTGGAAAAATAAAATTGCAAAAGACAACGACTTACAAAATGCAAAACATGATTCTTACTAGATTCAACAGGTGCACATTAAACCATCAAATTGCTGTAAGTTTCTAAATGTTTACTCTCATTGCAGACTGGTCATAAAAAGTTCACTTACCCAATCGTCAACAGGATACACTTTGAGAATTGCTAATTATTATTCAATCAATAATGTTTGAAATGCTTGTGTATCCATGAGAGGTAAATTCAAATACCATAACTTAGAAAAGTCATCACAAAATTGATCCTAGATGATCTAGCTCTTCAATATTTCAGCTATAAAAAAGAAACCATGATTCACACAGTGGGAAATTTATATTTTACGTGAACTTTAGCAAAGCAGGGAATATTCTGATTATCCAGATAGACAGCAAAGAATATCTATGAAGATGGTCCATTGTGTGGAAGAGTTAGATAAACGGATAGAAAGTATTTGTTATTTAAGATTAGAAAGTATTAGGCCAGGCCTCTTGGTGAGCAAAACCACCTTGGCTCCTATTCTCACTGAGCTCAGAGTCTATCCAGTACAGAATTCACGTGCTAATCAAACCATGAATAAGGTATATAATCCTAAGTGTTGATTAAAGCTCTACACAAAGATTCTCCGCAGTGAAGTAATCTGGGAAGTCTGGGAAGGTTTACATAAAGACTGAACAACCTTTGAGTGGGAGTTTATAAAGCTAAGTGTTCATGGAGGTAGAAAGAGAACTTTATGGAAGGAAAAGTAAGTCAAGTCCCTGATGCAGGAAGGAGGTCAACAATCAGTGCCTAAGAGTCAAAACAAAAGTGTGCAGGGGCCAGATCCTGACGTGTCTCATAGAAGATTCTAGACTCTGGAATAAGGCTTGTGGTCATCCTCCCATGAAAAATGATCAGCTATACGAAAGTTTAAGGACTGGGAGTTTTGACATTACATTTGTTCTATACAAAAGTTACTCTAGTTCTTTGTGAGATCAGATTGAAAGGGAGTGAAGTTTCCTCTAGAAAGTTAAGAGGCTGCTAGAGAAGGAATGACAATGGCTTTGAAGAGGACAGTGGCCACTGAGATGGAGAGAAGTAGATTAAATGGATATTTGGAAAGCCACTTGAAGGGCTTGAAGGAATTAAAGAAATTCAAAACAATTCAAGCAGTAATCTTCTGATAATATAATTACAAACTTAAAAAGAAGAAGAATCAACACAATGATGTTGGTAAGGAAGGAAAATGGACTATAAACAACACACAAATAATGGGGCAGTAACAGACCAAAGTAATTGGGTTTTACCACTTTCCGCCAGTGATTCAACTCCATTAATTTTGACACAGCATTTAATTTTAAGTGTATTTACAGTGGCAGGCAATTTATCCAAGCATTAAGGTGCTGCACTGAATTTTCATAGGCCAATCAGCACCTGACAATTTATTGCTTGTAAGGAAATCTCAGACTTCACATTTACACGAAAATTACTTAATTTCTCAGTAGACTAGGAAAAAATGGGTGTTGCCAAAAAGGGATACAAGGCATGAGTATAATTAGATTTCTCTATAGACATTCTGATTGAACTGCTCTAAGTTGAATATAACAAAATCAAGGAGAGAGAGAGAGAGAGAGAGAGAGAGAGAGAGAGAGAAGAGACTGAGATTTGAAATCACAGTGTCTAAATCATTACTGTATTGGAAGAAATAACACGTATAAACCAGGATAGAACCACAGCAAATCAATTCTCTACACTGTTTGTCATCTGAGTCATAATATACTTGTATCCTATTATCAAAGATCCCTGTATAAATTATTTATCAAATACATTTATAAATACACTTTACAAAGACATTCCCTAATAATTTAGAGGAACAATAGTTTATCTTTTCATGCAAATACCGAGGCAGTCCTCTATACAGAATCAACTTTTCCTCTTTAGCTTTCTTTACCAGATCTAGCAGACTAAATTAAAGTAGAGGAAACAAAGAGTTTTAAAAGTGACATGCAGGTCCTACTGGCTCTAGCAAGGTCTTCCACAGCAAGCAGTACAAGAAAGTTGTCTACGCTCAGGATATTTACTTTCACTTAACACCTCTAAAATTTGGAACTTTGCCGAACTTGCCTTATAACCGAACCAAAAGAATCAACCTGAACTCTAAAAAATCCACCTTAAGCTATCAGCATGACCAGAAGCAACAATAAACCCATTATCTGTAATATTTGCAGCACTGAATGGTGAAAATATGCAGCAAGACAAATGCAGTGCGAGAGGCAATTTCAAGGGCACTTACGTATATCTGATTGTTCCCAAAGCGCTTCTGAATTTCATAAAGCAGGCTGCCATCGTTGAGCTCACTGAGTGTTGCTAGGTCATCACTTGGAGCAGGAGGCATTAGTTTGACCTGGGGAAAAGAAAAATAAGTAAGATCAATTCTAATTGCTTTGCAATCAGCTTTCTTCACAGTTGGATGTTTCATTTCAATTACGTATCAAAAGTTTAAAGACCACATTCATTTGAAATTGTTATTAAAAGATGAAATGGTTCACTTGCAAGGAACAAAAAAACTGAACAAACACAGAGAAATATATTCAGATGAGAATTTCTGTTCTCTGTCCACAAGTGTGTACACACACTTACACACACACCCCCCAGATGTTTCTTTAAGTCCTTAAAGTCATTAAGTCTGTCAAAATCATTTCAGCATGTGGATTCTTCCCAGTCTCTACTTACAAGTTAGACAGCTCTGAACTGTGCTGAGTCCTTTCTAAGACAAGCAGCTGAAAAAAGCTCATGTATTTGCAGTGTTTCCATAGCTAAAGCAAAATTTCTCTCATATTACTGTTGGCATGGAAGCAATGTGCCTGGAATTTAGTTTCTGCATACACTTAGGAGGAGGCCAGATTTTAAAAGTAAACTCTAGAATTTTGGCTAGTGATTTTTATTCTGCTCTACATTATTTTTAAGATTAAAGTAGCTGTGAGATTAAGATAATCCTGTCCAAAATTGCTTTCCTATTCAATTTAATATGGAGTGATTGATTTTAAAAGCTAGGGAATAGGAAAAATAAAGGAGAGATGTATTTGGATTATTTAATTAAATGAAAACCTATCCTTTACAAGTTAGAAATGGGCAATGTTTAATTTTATATACAGAAGATAGGCTCTGAAAAGTAGACATTTGATATAATATGACAGCTTTGATTTTCTTATGTGAAACACGGAGGAGCAAAAGAACAAGAATATTCTTATTAACGCTCCTGTGAGTTCATTGTTGCCCATAGTGAATTTTTAATAACAGTAAATTTACTTGTATTATTAGCATTTGTGTTTGTGTTCTATTAACATATTTGTATTTGCATTTTATATTTGTATTATATATTGAACTATTGGGTACACAATTGCTAAATAATTTAAACTTAAATATTACTGTTTATTAGCTAAATGTTTATAGAGTAAAAAATATTACATTTTTGTTAAAACTAAATTTAGGACTTTTTCTGATATGAGTAACTCTTTCCCAAAATGCAATCTTTCTCATGAGTATATAAATTCAGGTCATTGTTTTCCCAGACTGTTTCTGATCCTAATGCATTAATAATAGAAACTTAAATTCTTTACTGGGAATTTCAAACAGTCAGAAGGGTGGTTTTTTAATGTCTTCCAGTTGGAAGGGTGTCATGGCAGTGGGCTCTCGGGCATTTGAGATACAATCATTTGTATAAGTGGGAAACACAATATTCCAATAGTAGCATGTTTATTCATTAAAAATTAATTTGTAAAATATTCCGGACCTCAGAAATGTCAGGAGTAACTTCCCCCTCCCTATAGCATGCACATACTCAGCCAGAACCTCGAGTTTATTTTCTCTGTTTCTGTAGCATTAAAAATAAGTTTAAAAAATTCCTTTCTGAATTAACCTACAAAGAGCATATAAAATAGTCTTATTAAAACTAGCTATTTAATTTTGGGTTAGAGGCATAACTTTAAGGATTTGATACTGTCAGAAATATTTCCCTAAATAGTTCAAGAACAACATCCAAAAACTAGTACTTGTTGCTCAGTAGAAGTCATAAAACTCCAGCTCTTCTAATATTTCCTGGTCTGTCAAAATCAATTTGGGGATTATGTGATATTAGTTTTTTTAACATTGTACACTTAGTTACACTTTGAAGAATCATAGGCCCACACTGCTGCCGAGACTGATAGCTCCCAGGAGCATGAAAATAAAGCAGTGCTGACCACCTCTGCCTAACCCCTAGGTGGAGTACCTAGTGGGTACTTCTTGACCCACGTAGTGTTTCATTCTCCTTTTTGCCAGTCATGCTAATTCTGGTAAAAATCTTACACACTCATTTGAGATACCCCGCTTTGAAAATTTGAAAATTCAAGCTCATTTAAGTCTAAGACATCAATTACTTATATTCACCTCGGTGAATGGTATTTAAATAAATCGCAGTGGTATTATCTGTGAGATCTTGAACATTTTTCTTAATATCATAAAGTCACTTTCTATTCTTTTATAAAATATGATAAATCATAGTATGTTCCTCAGAGTCGGTCGTGAGAACTGAACTATGTGGAGGGCCTGGCATGGTGCCTGCTCTGCAGATAAGTGAGAAATAAGGGGATGAATTGTTACGCAGCTAGTAAAACATCTAGGAAGGGCCATGGACACTAATGGCTGCCATGGGAGATGGGAGGAGGCAGGCAGCTGGAGAGGGCCCTGAGTCTGTCTCTGTTGCTCTCAGCAAAGACAGTGAGTTTTCATCTGCTTTAGGAATTGGAGTTCTTGTTCATTTTCTTGGGGGAGAAGGATGTGCTGCGAAACAATTGTTTGTAAAAGTTTCGATTCATTGATATATTCCAACATTTTTAATTAATAGATGTAGAACTTAAGGCCCAGAGAAGCCAAATGATTTCCCTCAGGTCACACAGATGATAAGTCAGAAGTTGGAGCTGAGATTATAACTATTAGGTAACAGTGGAGGAATTCCACCAAGTAGTGAATACATCTGATAAAACATATTTGATAATTTGCCTTTTATTCCCTTTGCTCACCTACTCTTTGCCAGGCATTATGCTGGGGGTTTAGCACAAAGAGGGAAAGGGAATGAGGTCTTTTACTTCAGAATGCTTAAAATCTACTGTGGAAGAAGTAAGGACATAAATAAGAAATTACAAGTATGAAAAGTGCCATGAAGGAAAAATACAGGATGCTCTAAAAATAAACATTGCACTTTTGATTAGATGGTCTCAGATGTCCTCTCTGAGGAAGTCCTATTATAGTTGCAATTGGAAATAACCTAAAAAGGCCATCCTTTGGGGTGTGGGAGCAGATGGGTCCAGGGAGAGAGAAGACGACGGCGAAGGCCCCATGGTCAGAAACAGACTACTGCGCGGAGGCACTCGACGTTGGCTCCTGAGGCTGGAGGGTGGGAGGACATGGTCTGTAGGGCAAGGGGAGGCTATGCTTAACTCTAAGGACTATGGAATGTCACTGAAGGATTGAAGCAAGGGTCTGACATTGTGAAGCAGCTTCACATTGTTAATGTAATACTCCTGCAGCTTATGGAGTGAAAGTTGGGAATGTTGAGACCCGTTAGCAAGCTCCAAGTAACGGTCCAGCAAAGGGTCGGAGAAGATGGACTGGATGTAGATTTATTTAAGAGGAAGAGCAACTACCATGCTCAAATGTGTGGCACTCAATTGCATTTGATGTATTACTTAGGATTAATTTAGACTAGATCAACGGTTTATTTATATTGATGGACAACTTGACTATATTTCAGAATCACAGATTGCAATGTTTGCCCTTAGATATAAAAGGAATTTAGAAAATAAGTGGAAACGAGTAAGTATGTATTTTCTAGAAATCACAAGACTACTAGCAAAAATCTTTATATAAAGAGAGACATAAAAGGGAACTTTCATCAATTTGGGGTGGATGTAAATATCTTTTCTTTCAAATGTCTGCAAGCATTTCCCAAAGCATAAAGATTTATACATATAGATATGCATCCTAGAAAACTAACATGCATGTATTTATGTGTGTGTGTTTATATATATATATATATATATATATATATATATATATATATATACAAAATTAATACACACATATACATATTCATGCACATACATGAGATAAGCCAATAATATGATTGCAATAACTTTGAATAACATAAGGATAAGACAAAAGTCTCCCACAAGTTAGCACACATCTAAGTCCTGAAGAAACCATAAAAAGAAGAAAAATCAAAAGCAACGGTTTTTCCTTCAGAAGTAATGATTTACACTAAGATAATAAAATTCCTCTTATAACCACAACTCTAACGAGCTCAATGCAAATTTCTTCATGCATATTTAGAAAAAGTATGAATAGCACTAACAGAAGTTCCACATTTGTTCTGACAAGCCTGAAAGAGCTATTGCAGACATCTCCTTGGTATCCTTGAGGACTTTCAGATACAGTGGCACAGCTGTTGCATGGGTTAGAGAAAATACTAGGCTGACAGTAAAAATGTGAAGACTCCCTTGTCTGTTTGTAGTAATAAAGTATGACAAATACAGTATTAGAGTAGATCAAGGGAAGAATTCCTTGAATTTATCATATCAAAATTCCAAAGTGATTAGGAAGGAAGCTTTGATAATCAATCTTAAGCAAGGTTATCAAAGGGACACATTCTTTATAAAGATTTCCAAAGCATTGTGACAGCTGATAACAAGTAGAAAGAAACATATGTCTGTGAATAGTTTTATGTTATAACTGTAAACTCAACAGTATGTACTAGCAATGTGTACCAAACAATTATAATAGTCAAAAGAGAGATGGGATCAATATGCAAAATAAAAAAATAACATTCTCTTTAGAATTGACAATTATGGTTCCTCTGAAGGCACATAAATATCCATTATACATCTCTCCATATATATTTCCAAAAATAGAGATCTAAAACACAAAATTCAGGATAGAAAGTCAGGGAGAACATAACAGAAACATTTCCAGAAATGTTTCAAGATCCAAAGGGAATTTAAGTTTTGAAAATATTCTGAATTCACTGATTCCTTGTCTCCACCATTCAATACTGCTTTGAATGCTGTCAAGTTTGCTATTTTGTTTGGTTGGTTGTGACTTTTATCTCCAGGAGGTTAGTGGTATGTATCCAAGATTCATATGTTCAAAGGGCAAGGCATGAGTGACAAATGGGCTAAGGGAAACAAGATCTTGGGGAAGGCAGATTAGGTGGAAAGGATAGAGTGTGTATAATAAAGAGATAAGAGGAAATGAGAAAACGACAAGGTGCCTACTCATAGCCATGGCAAGGAAAGGGGTGGTAACCTCACAAAATACTTTATACTGAGCTTCCCAAAGCTGAATCCCATCACCAAGCATGTTAACTGTTTTTCCCTAGCTTTTGTTATTCTGTTATATGTCTCTAAGTGAAATTTATCAGTTCCTTTCACTTACTATGCCTTTGTTTGGCTGAGGAGTTTTGTTTATGTGAATGTTGGTATACCATGTTTCCCCGAAAATAAGACCTAGCCAGACAATCAGCTCTAATGCATCTTTTGGAGCAAAAATTAAGTTTCTTTAAGTTGCTTAAGTTTCTTTCGTTTGAGTTTGGTCAGTTTAAATTCAATTTGAAACATGAGTGTTAGTTAAGTGTTGAAAGTACAATAAATTGTTCACAGTGGTATTTTGAGGATAAAGATGATAGAGGTAAAAACATTTTTAAGCTTCAAAATGTTAACCAATATAAATGTTAGGCCATATTTAGGACAGGAACAGGAACCTTCTTATTTTAAAAGCCATCTTGTCTTGCTTTGTACCTTGTACCCACTGGCTTGTGTTTGCCTTAGGCCCGGAGAGGCCGCCTGGAATGTAGAAACCATCTTACCCTGTCTTGCTTTGTACTTTGTTTTCTAGGGGCTTGTGATCAGTGGGCCTGGGCCAGCCTGGGCAGTCAGAAGGGAGGCCTGGGGGCCAGGGTGTGGAGACTGAGGGCTTGGTCACGCCTGGAAACCTTTTGTTGCTAGAGACAATGCAACGAAAACCCTCTGAAGCATTGAAGGGGGGACAACCTGGTTTACCTCCTCCTATAAACTCCATACCTCTTTTTGCTTGGAGAGTTTATGGTCTTTTCTAGCCTGACCTTCCACAGCTCAAACACGCCAAATAAATTCTAATAGACCAATTTTGGTCTTCCATGACTCATTCCTCCCGGTGCCTAACAACAAAGTATTACTTTGTATTATTATATTCTAAAATAATCCATATTTACACTGAAACGATGAAACCCAGTTGATATGCTGCCTGGATTTACATGAATTAAGAACAGATGAATTAGTGATTAGAGGACTCAACTACTCTGGTAAAACCTAATATACAGTCTACATAAATAATAACAATAAAAGAATGAATACAGTCTATATAAATAATAACAATAAAATAATGAATATATCTTGTTGAGTTTTTATTATGTTTTTGGTAAAAAGCTGTTAACTTAATCTTTTGTCATTTTCATAGCAACCATATGAAGTCAGTACTATGTACCCGTTTCACAGATGAAGCTTAGTGAGGTTAAAAAAACTTGCAGTCATAGTGTTCTAGTGGCCGACCTGAACCAGAGCAAATCTGTATGACTTTCTCATGCTTTCTCTTTACTCCCAGGCTAACACGCCTTCATGGAATAAAAATTTGACCAGAATTTCAAGTTTGAACTAAATTTAAATAAATATATTCTGAAAGGAAAGAAGAGAGAAAGAAAGGAAGAGAGGGAAGAAGAAGGTAGGAAACAAGAAAGAAAATGGAAGAAGAGAGCAGGGCAGGGGAGCGGAGGAATGGGAAGGGGAAATAGAACAAAAAGGGAAATGCGTAAGAATGTCTTACCCATTTTCAAGCAACTTAAGACAAATTCTACATTCTCATAGACATTATAATAGCAATTGTTAATTTTGGTGATTATCAGAACAAAAAAAGTTTAAATCAATATTCATTGATTTTATTGAATATTCATTTATACAGTTACCATTTGTTAAGACCTATATTTTATAAAAATCCAAAAGGAAAAATGCTGTGTTTTCTGTTTCAATTAAAAAAAAATTCTAATTTATATATTCCTCTTTAAAATGTTAATCAGAAATTCATTGTTATGACAAGCCCTTTCTAAAGGTCTCCTGGAATGTGAATATATAATCCAGCCAGGATTCTGCCTTTGTTCTTCCTCTGGAGAGAACTACCAGGGAAGCTCATGGCCAAGAATGTATGACAGTTTGATGGATAACAGCGGGAGATACGGGAAAATATTACATAGATAATATATGAACATACGACCTGAATAAGCCATTCCTTCTTTAATACCGAATAAAAAGAATATGAATACAACTGCCTTTAATGTCTAGGATACAATAATAAAGAGCTTACATTTAAAAAAGAAAAATCATTCTATTTTTAATTGTAAAGGATTTTAAGTATAAAAGGATCATACTTGACATTATGTTGTGGATGTTCTCTCATTTTGTTTAAGATTTTATTTTTTTTAGAGCAGTTTTAGATTCACAGCAAAACTGAGAGGAAGGTATAGTGATGTCCCATATACCCCTGGCCCTACATACACAGCCCATCCCATTATCAACATTCCCACCAGAGTGAAACTTTAGTTACAGTTGATGAACCCAAATTGACACATCATTGTCACCCACGCTCCATAGTTTACATTAGGGTTCACTGTTGGTGTTGGACAGTCTATGGTTTTAACAAATGTATAACAACATGTACCCACCATTACAGTACCATATACATTAGCTTCAAGGCCCTAAATTTTCTCTGTGTTGCACCTATTTATTCCTTACCCACCCAAATTCTGGCTACCACTGATATTTTTATTGTCTTTGTAGTTTTGCCTTTTCTGGAATGTCAAATAGTGGAATCATAGTATATGTAGCCTTTCCAGATTGGCTTCTTCCACTTAGTAATTTAAGTTTACAGAAAGTGCATAGGATTCTTAAGAAAGTTAAGAAAAAACTGTGCCTTAAATTTACCTAACATTCAATTTGCCTACTGCTATGGACGGTATTGTGTCCCCCCCAATTCATATGTTGGGACTCCAACTAACAATGTAACTATACGTGGAGATAGGACTTTCAGGAAGTAATAAAAATTAAATTAAATCATAGGGTGGTATCCTGATCCCATAGGGTTGGTGTCCATATAAGAGATACCAGAGAGTTGGTTCTCTCTCTCCTTATCTCCACCATAAGAGGACGCGGTGAGAAAGCAGCCACCTGCAAGCCAGGAAGAAGGCCTGAATTAATTCAGAAACTGAATTAGCCAGCACCTTGACCTTGGACTTCCAGTCTCTATAACTGTGAGAAATAAATTTCTGTTGCTTGAGCCACCTAACTTGTGGTATTTTGTTATGGTAGCCTGAGCAGACAAACATATTTCCTAAAATTTAAAAGTATTTCAAATGTTTTGCTATCTGCTTTAATTATTTTAAAATAAAAATCAATGAAATAAAAAAAATTTGAAGAGTCTTTAGAAAAATCTAGTTAAAATATCTTTAAAATATTCAAAATTAGATACACCGAAACAAGACATTTCAAGGGTTAGTCTAATTTATAAAATTACTCTGGCATGTATAAAATACAGCACATATAAAAATCACTTATTTCTATGGAAATGATCACATAATATACATTAGATTCTGTAACTCCAAAGTGATCTCCTACAACTTGGGCACTGAGACATGCACATACACACACAAACACATACACAAAACACAATCACAGTTACTTTTAAGGATAAATGACTCTGATTGGTTTGTCTTTCTTCTTGTTGTGGAAAATATTGGGATATTTGAAAGAAACAAAAAACAGAGTCTACATAATAATAAAAATGATGTCTAAAGATAAAACTGGAAATATTTGGGAATTAACATATTGGCTGTGCTTACGTTCCTGATATATATGTCAAGACCATAAAATTCAAATCCTTGTAAAACACAATAATATTTATGTATGTTAATGGTCAGTAAAATACCATAATAATTTATCAATGGAAATTTTAAACAAAATACTAATCTATGCTTTCATTAAATTTTCTTTGACAGGATATTAGTAGGTATTTGTTCTTGGACATAACAGGACACAATACAAGCAGATATTCAGTAAGGGTGTAATTACCTGCTCAGGTTGGGTGGGGCCATTCACAGTGGCATTTTCAGGTGTGCTGTCCTGAGCTTGTCTCTTGCATAGACCTTTTGTTGCATCTTTGAACATAATGTCTTTTTCCAACAAACTGTCTTGTTTGGCAATTGGCAACACCAGGGGACTCCTACAGGAAATAATCAATACTACAATTAGTTTTCTTCTTACATGGTCATACCAATCATAAATTATCACAACAGGACATCTCAACTACGGAAAGTTGTTTTATTCGGATACAAAAGTTTCTCGATAGTGCATGAAGAACAAAAGGAAAATCTGTAAACCTTTCTTAGCTCTGAATTTCATTCAATTTCACATATAAAAGAAAAAATATTTAACTTGAGAATAATATGTTTCCAAATGTATATGACTGTAATAGACAAATCAATAAGCAATTTAAAAGCTAAGGGTAAAATGCATGACTGAACTAAGCAGATATTTAAATGTGAAAATTAATCACAAACAAGTGAAGGCAAAATTATACAACTAATTAAAATACTGTACATATAAGATTTAAAATATGTTATAGCATTATGGGCAATATTTAGAGTTTGTAATTAAATAAAAATAGGGTAATAACAGAGAAATGACATGCGTAAGATTGCAATATAACAAGACAGTAAGTTTCATTATTTTCACCCAGCTCTATCAAGGCAAAAATAAATAAACAAGACCTACTTCATGTTTTTGTTTTCCAATAGACTTCATTGCCAAAAGGCCATTATTTTGTAATGTTCATAAAAAATAAATACAATGTAAATGTTCAATTGTTATAACATTTTATACTAGGATTTTAAAATATATTTTCTGAATTATTACCATGTAAGCAGAAATACTTACATATTTAATCAAGTGCATTATATATAATTATTTCATGTAGTCTACAATAGTAGTTGTGATTCTAATTGAAACTCAATGTACTCTTTTAGCTTTTTTAAAACTCAAATTTCTCTTATATTTACATATAGTAACCTTCACCCTTTGAAGTTCAAGAGTTTTGACACATATATGCATGTATATTTAGTGGTGTCACCAACAAAACCAGCAATGCATAGAGATTTGATCACTCCCAACTGTCTCTTTGAACCCACCCTCTGGAGTTAATTATCTCCCCTAACCTCCCAATCATTGCAACCACTAATGAGTATTTCTTTCACTACAGTTTTGCCTTTTCTAAAATGCCATATGAAAGGGATCAGAGAGTATGTAGCCTTTTGTGTCTGGCTTCATTTACTTAACATAATGTTTTCAAGACTCATTCATGCTGCCGCATACATCAACAGTTGTGTCTTTTATCGCGGAGTAGTATTCTAGTGTAGAATGTAGTACTACACTTTGGCTCTCCATTCACCAAAGATCTGGGTTGTGTTCAGTTTTTGTCAATTCTGAATGGAGCTTCTGTGCACAGTCATGTACAGGTATTTGTGCAGACATATGCTTTAATGTATCTTAGTTAAATATCTAGAAGAAACGCCAAACTGTTTTCAAAGTGGCTGTACCATTTGGTTCTTCCCCCAGCAATGCATTGGAGTTCCACCTGTTTCACATCCTTGCCAATACTGGTTGGTTTTGTTTTGTTTTGTTTTGTTTTTGCTGTTTTTATCCATTCTAGTAAGTGGTAGTGGCTTCTCACTGTGGTTTTAATTTGCATTTCAAAGGTACTTATTTAATACAAGTATCTCTTCTTTGGTAAAGTATGAATTCAAATCTTTGGACTACCTTTTACTGAGTTAGTTTGTAAAGCTACTGAGTTTACATATGGATTAAAAGTCCTTTATCATACATACACTTGGCAAGTATTTTCTCTCCGTCTGTGTCTTCTCTTCATTTTTTTAACAGAGTGTTTCAAAAAACATTTTTTTTCCCCTTTACAGGTTGTGCTTCTTACGTCTTACCTAAGAATTTTTCTCCAAACCAAGGTCAACAAGGTTTTCTCCTAGATTTTCTTTCAGAAATGTTACAGTTTTATGCTTTATATTTAGTTCTATAATCCATTATAAGTGGCTTTTTGTATATGGTGCTATGTATAAGCCGAGGTTCATTATTTTTTCATATGGCTGTCCAAATGTTCCAGCATCATTTCTGAAAAGAACATATCTCCCCAAACAATACCTGAACACCTTTGTTAAAAATCAATTGACTATATATGAATGGGTCTATTTTAGGATACTCCATCATGTTCCATTTATATAATAGTCTATTCTTACACTAATACTATACTGTCTTGATTAATTGCACCTTTACTGTAAAGCCTGAAATCAGGTAATGTGGGCATTCCAATTTTGTTTTCTTTCTCAAAACTGTTTTGACTATTTGAGATTATTAGCATTTTCACATAAATTTTAGAATCTATTTGTCAATTTTTATAACACGTCTGTTGGGATTTTGATTAATATTTCATTCAATTGATAAATCAACTTGGGAAGGATTTATATATTCACAATGTTGAATTGTGTATATAATTGGTTATAAGCACAGTCTATTTCTCCATTTATTTTGATCTTCACTAATTTGTTAGTATTTTGTAGTTTTTGACATTAAAATCTTACAAATTATTTGTTAGAATTATTCTGATGTATTCCATGTTTTTATGCCATTATAAATGTATTTTTAAATTTCAATTTCCAGTTGCTGATTCTCAGTATATATAAATGCAAACAATTTTGTATCTTAATCTTGACAAGGGAGGAAGAGAGTAATTTGAAGGGCTTTTCTCAGTAACCACAGTGTCTCATTGTTTTGTAGCCCATCTCTATGGCCTGTCTTCCAACGCTAACATAGGAAAGTGTGAACAGTAAAGACAGACTAGTAAATGAGTGCATTCGGGCCCGGCCCGAGGGAATAGAAAGGATAGCTAAAGAACATGTTTACAGAAATGTGTGATCAGTTTTACTCCTTACATCATCTGAATGATGATGTTTTATAGTATTTTAGTCAATGAAGATATTTTCAAGTAGGTGTGGAGGGAGGGACATATATTTAAAACAGGCAGCAAGGTATAATATAGTTGTAACAAGCATGCATTTTTGAGTCAGAAAAACTATAAAGTTTGATACCTGGCTCTGCCACCTCTGGGAAGTTATACAAGCATTTTGTAAAACCAATCAGTAAAAAAGGCCTGCCTGAGGGATTACTAACATAATGCACAGAAAGGGATTAGCACATGGACTATGGTAATAAGCAGGCAATGAAATTAGCTGTTATTTGTCCAGAACTGTGAAGTATCTGGGGTTTTCCTCTGCTTACAAGCTCTAACGGGTGAGTTTCTTACTGTTTCATGAATGGGTGCAGAAGACAAGAGATGCTGGATCAGAGACAGAGAACTTGATTACTCGTGGAAACACAGTCTCCAAGGCTTCATGTTGGCACCAGTTCTCCTGGACCCTCTGTCCCATGAGGAGTAGGAAGAGGCACCTAAATGGATGCCTACACATGCAGTGTGTGTGTCATAGGAGAGGAATCTGACAAGAGCCGGGTACCACTTGAGTAAGCATCAAACATTCTAACAAGCAGCAGACAAGCCAGGACCCCTCTTTTAGGAGTGAGTGTTGTGGCTTCCTTGAGCCTTGTATGCCTTGTCTCCTGGTAGCCATTGTACGCCTTGCAGTCTGACACACTGAGCAAGACAGTAGAAGTACTCAAGACCCGTGGCAGGTGTCCCTCCCAAGAGTATAGTTATTAATTTTAAAAAATCACTATAAAAATGGAATGCTTATAATGCTCATAAAAGGGTCATGTCTAGCTCTGCTTGAATACCATCAAGTGATAAGATATCCATAACTCTCAAAGAAACCTTATTTCTTCCATGAGCAACTTTGGAACAATGTCTGTCTGTTCTAACTTGTATTTATTATTCCCAGAGCTCCCAAGAGTGTACGCTATGCTTCTTTGCCACGACAGCCCTTCAGATATTTGAAGACAGTTTTTGGTTTCTCTATATTTTCTACAATTTAAGTGAACCACTTGCAAACCATTTTAATAATTATATGGTATTTAAGGAGTAATAGTCTGTTCTAAGTACTCTACACATATTAACTCTACATTTGACAAGAACATTAGAAGGTATGCATTATTTTTCTGCTTACTCTATGGATAAGTAAACTGAGGGCCAGAGAAGATCAGAAATTGACCTAGACACATAGCAGGCAGTAGAAGCGCTAGGATTTGAGCTCCAGAGCTTGTGTTTTTAACCACCATGTCATACTGTCTACATCTAAATTCCACCCTCACATCAATCAAAATGTTTCCTTACTTATCTCCCTTGATATCTACTCATCTCCTTTTTCTGGAGACTGAAAACAAATTTAAAGAGATGTTTTCCATATACCAAATCTTCTGAGTAAAAAGCTAACAATAAAGTAGTGGTCAGGTAGAAACTAGGAAGATCGTTTATAAAATCACCAATTATAAAACATTTATAAAAAGGAGAAATAATGAGCTTACTAAAATAGATGAAATACTCCTTTCAAATATTATCACAGTGTTAATAGCAGGCTCCTTGAGAGCTACAGTTAGAAAGAAGATTGGTTCAGGAATACACAGACTTCATTCTAAATCAGTTTTTATCTAAAGTTGACTGCTGCCTGACCTTGTAAAGCCTTCAAAATGTCTGGGCCACAGTTTCACCTTTATCAAATGCAGGACTTAGACTAGGTAATATCTAAGTGTGGATAAAGCCCTATGATTACTAATGCATAATCTCTCTTCATATAATTTTTACCTGCATCTTTAAAAAAATTATTTACACACTCAATAATATCATAGGTTATATACTCTAGGATCTTTTAAGTTGGTGCAAAAGTAATTGCGGTTTAAAAGTTAAAAAAATTGCAAAAACTGTGGAATATAAACATGTATTAAAATGCTCTTTTTCTAGAAAAAGGAATACTTTTAAGTAATCATTGGTATATATTTTAATAGTTATTAAATGTTTATTAATCATGGTAAAATATTTATAAGGTGTATTTCTAAAAAAATAAGATGCAATTGCATCTATAGAGCAAGAACTCAAGTTAATAATGAAGAAACAAAGGATAAGAAGAAATATGCCAATTAATAGTAGTTTCATCAAGAAGGTAGACTAATGATGAAAACAGATTTAGTTTCCTTCATTTCAAAGAAGAACTATTGTCATCTCCCCAGCCCTAGTCCCCTCCGATCTCCCTTTTCCTTGAGCAATTATTTTAGAGAACTTTTTAGTTGTAAATTCTTTTTTTACCCCTTTGAGATAAAACTCTTCTACAACCCAGCAATGTCTTTCTCAAGGACTTGTGATCCATCAGCTGAAATGTAATCATAGAAAAGATACAGCCATTGTCTCCCAGTCTCTGAGGATAGAAGCCTAACTTCCATAAGTGTCAATTAGCAAAAAAGGATGGCCTAACCCCATTAACCAAAGTTCCAGATGACATCCCCCAACACTTTTCCACTAACTCACTTCAGCACTGAAAAGCTCTCTCGCCTTGGTGTATGGAGTTGAGTTCAATGTCATTCCTCTCTTGTAGTACTCTTGAATAATGTCTTTCTTGTGTTTTTAACTTCTATGGTGCAATGTTTCTTTGAGACGAATGAGTGCTTTTTGTTTTGTTTTGTTTTGTAATATTATTTTGATTACAAAAAAGGAATTATTAGGAAAATAAATTTGTCAGTGAGAAACAGAAAACACAGGATTGAAATAGCATATATATATATATTTTTAAAGAAGACTTACAACAGACTCCATAAACATAAAGAAAAGGAAATAGCTATCATGCAGGAGAGATAGTTCAATCTGACTGGAAAAAAAACTACATGGGACTATACCAGCAACCAATTTCTGAACCCTACTGGATTTATTCAAGATTTACTTATTTCTACAAACATAAAAAGCATTTCATGCAGAGCAAATGTGCCTGTAGGAACTGAGATTTTATTCTGAAAATGGAAAGAAGAACATAATAAAATAAAACTAACAAAGGCGACAATTATTGCCCATTACATGTAAAGCAATTTTAGAAAACCATAGAGAACAAATAAAATTGACTATATTGAGATATATTAGGCCAATAAAGAAAAAAATCTAATAGAAACAAATGTGATGAAATGGCATATGTGACTCAGTTATTTCAGTGGTTAAAGTAATGGACTGAATAGATATTCTCAAATTTAATCCTTGGAACATAGCTAAGTAAATTATTTATTATAGGGAATTTGGGATTTTCTGCATCTATAAAATAAGATAATGATCCAAAGACTAACATTGAATGAAATTTTTCCTGGAGAGTTTTAAATTAATTGTTTTCTTTGGTTCCCCTCAAAATGACTTTAGTTTTTACAAGAAAAAAATTTTACAATTTATAAAACCATTTTGGTAAAATGCAGCTTGTACACAAAGTGTAAAATACAAATAAAAAATTAAACGTGTGACTTGTGGTTGGGTTAAAAATCATATTGTTTTTATGACATCTCGTATTCATCTTAGTAGTTCTCAAAAGATATCTGCAAAGAATTTATTTTTAATCTCTAAAATAAAATGAATCCAGCAGCTCCATACATATATGAAGGGAGTTTCTGAAGATAAGTGTTCATTTGCTAGCAGTGACTCTCTAGCAAATATTTATTTTGCTGAGTAGGTATTTAATATTTGCCATTTATATGAAACATTATCATTCACTAAGTATGATACTTTACGCCAATCAGTAAAGTCTGAGGTAACTAAAATGGCTTTATGTAGATGAAGCTTCCATAATAAGATTTCACTTCAAATATCATTCCTGCACAAAAGAGGAAGTCTCTAAGACACAGTTTACTTTTTTAAGGGTAAGTGTCAATATTTTTAAATGGACTTACAGAAATTTCTTTTACACATGAAGGTAGTACAAATGAAGAATGTTTCTGATCACTGAAAATGTTTATTAAACAGTGAGAAAGTTCAACATACAAAAATAAGGATTCTGGTGCAAGTGCTTTGTATGTTTATACCTCAATGCTTATTTTCATGAATTTCTCTGGACAACATACTAATAAAATTCAGACTGCTTACTGCCAGCCACAGTTGCCCCGACATCTACGACAATGGCACAAGAGCTTGCAAATGAAATAAAGACTCTGAAGAATCTAGAACTGGGGGTCTGGTCAAACTTCATCTCAGGTGATGCTATTTTACTGCAGAATGGTTGCTGAAACTGTGCTGATTTTGAAAATGCTTGAGTCATTCAGGGTCAGCAGTAAATTTTCAAGAACAACTGCCTTACAGGTGTAACCAGAGATGTATATAGTGTTGAACCAGCAGGAGTAAGGAAATTAATGGCTTTAGCACAATGACATCTACGGGTCTTAAAGTGCACTTTTCAGTGTTTATCCAAGCATCCTGGTCCAAATTACGAGGAGGCATTTCCACAATGACTGTCCCCAAGTACAGTGTTGAAGCATAGGTCAAAAGCTACTTCTCTCATATGTAATACTTTTTTACATCTACATGCCAAGATTGTGTACACCATGAGGCTATGAAGATGCTCAGACCATCTTCCTGAGCTTATTCCTGCCTCAGGCTGGAGAGCATGAACAAAGAATCCAAAAACTTGGGTTCTAATGGCAGTTGTCACTGACTAGCTATACCCTTTCGTCTGTCACACCACTGAGCTTCTGTCTCTGTGAGCAAAATGTGGATGATGATGGTATCCATCCCAAGTCATGGAGTTTAAATAAGAATCAATGGAAATGATTATTGAAATTACTTCAGTATGCAAACCATACTGATTTTCAATTGAGCAAGAAAGGCCACAGGAGAAATCACTGTGTAGCCATAAGCAGGCTTGCTTTTGAATGAATTCAACAAGTTAGGCCTGTTTAATAAAATGGGACACCTTCAAGGGCTTCCACAAAACCTACCTAAGCCTATTGAGAATATCAGGTATTACTGAGGTCCAGAAGGATATATCGCATACCTCATTTTGTTCCACTCAAAAATACCCACAGGCTATTTCTCCTCATCGATGGCTACTTGGCTAAAGCTACCCTGAGATGTCCCCCGACCCCCGCCCCGTCCCTTGCCCGTGGCCTCAGCCCTGCTCAGTTCTGCCTCCTCTTAGACTTTCTGGCCCCATGCAGAGCAGCTTCTTTTTTCCATCCTGAGTTCCAGAGGACTCAGAAGCACTAGAGACCCAGCCTCAAGCAACCTAATCAAAGAGTTTACTCAACCAAAGCTGGTCTTCTCTGAAATTGGATTTTCTTTCCAACTTCCAAGAATATAAGATTTTCTCCATATGGTCATAATCAGTTTTAAAGCACCCGAGCTGAAGGCTTAATTCTGTTGTCTCAGCTTATAGCTAGAAGGCTTTTATTCTTTAGATGATTTTGCAGATGAATAAAGAACATCTGTTTTGTTTTTGTTTTTTTGTCTTTTTGTCATTTCTCAAGCACTTATGTAGTATTACAATAAGCCAGTTATTGCTCTAAGCACTTAATACATAGTAAAACTCAGTTATTCATCGAGAACAACCCCATGAGACAGGCCTCATCAATCACCATCATCATCATCATCATCATCATCATCATCATCATTGTCGTCATGACCACGCTGTGGCATGTACTGCAGTGCAATTCTAAGGCTGACCACCTACAGTCAGCACCAACCCCACAGGTTAGAGGCGTCATCTTCTACACAAGGCTGCCCCCACTTCAGATGCCACCATAGGTTTCGGAGTCTCTAAGCCACCCACACTCTGTCCAACTAGCTACAAATTCAGGGCTCCCATAACCCCCCTCAAGTTAGATCATTCACTAGAACAACTCACAGAATTGAATAAAACCCTGTATTTGCTACTATTGCACTTTTATTATAGAGGATATAAATCAAGACCAGCCAAACAAATAGATACACAAGGTGAGGTCTGGGAGGTTCCTGAATGCAGTGTTGTTTTGAGGATGATGAAGTTAATCATGTAAACTTTGCAAAAGTCCTGACCTTGTAACTACCCAATAAATAGGTTTCATTGTTGTTATTATAAGTATCTTATGACTAATAAATGGAAACCCACAATTGTTTAGTAAACTACTCCACTCGACTTAGGCATCATGCAGAATCTTTGGGGGTTCTAACTCAAGGACTCCCTGAAATAGAATATTAGAAACAAAAATTGGCACCTATCAAAACTTCCCAGTGATTAAAAACCCTAGAAGAGCACCTCCATATTCAAACAGCAAACAGCATATTTAGCAGCAGCTGGTTCATTAGCAGTAGTAACAGTAAATGAGGCACTCAGACAGATCAAAGGATGGAAAAGACAGCACAGAGGAGGCGTCCTGTCAGCAGGCAAAAATGCAGTAGAAAATAGCAGTCAAGTAGGAATAGAGTTGTTGCCAACTTAAAGCAGAGAGAGGAAGCCTAAAAACTTTACAGATAGAGAATGTTATAATTGGAAGGACCTTTGGAGTTCAATCTAACCTGCTCATTTTGAGACATGAACTTGAAAGTCAGACAACTAATAAAGACCATAATAAAGTTCATTGCATAGAAGATATCTTAGAAAACATGAAATAGGGGATAAGCCAATAATGTATGTATTTCCTCTAGATTAAGTACCGAAACAAAGAAAGGCATTTACTACTAACAGGGCATAGTGGAAGTGACATTCTTATCCTGACTACATCATGATTTATCACAGAAAATGTTCACAGAAAAGTGAATATAAACTGACAGTGAAAAGGACATTTGACTTATAAGATGCAATATTAGAAAGAGTTAACCACATAATTCTTTCTTAAAATTTTAGCAAAATTCAGGAAAATGTAAAAAGTAATAATAATAATAAAACGACAAGTCTACTTTGTTATGCAAAGCAATAGGAAGTTGGGGTTAGAGCTGATGAAGAAAGATGGCCAAACATAATTCAGATGAGGTAATACATGTTAAATCTTCAGAATGAGGTCTAGAGATAAAAGGTGGGGAAGGAAGGATTTATTGAAGAAAAACGATAAATTATACAAAGAAGAGCAGAAGGCTTAAGTTCTTCCTATTTTTATACTTCTCATACCAACGAATATGCACTGTTCTTTTTGAGCAAATTAATGAAATTAAAGGAGCACTGAGCGTCAGCAGAATGCTTGCTCTTGACTGGAGCAGAGAAAAAGATTGACCAGTATTTCAATCTCTACTTGCTTTTCCCCCTTTTTCCTAGATTTTTGTTTTGTTCTGTTTTAATTTCTTCTTAATTTCTCTAAAGATAAGAGACTTGTGGAAACAGGTGAAGACCAGGCTTTATATTTAAAATTCAGGTATTAAACAATTCAAGAATACACCTGACTTAAATGAGTGAAACTTGGATTTTCACAGAAAGATAGCATTTATTTATTCACATAGAGCAAAAGGCAGGGAATAGAGCAAAAGGAAGAGTTTGCAGAAAATTGCAGTAATGTTCAGAAGAGGAGAGAGACAGAAGACACAAACCCTTTTCAAACACCCTGTCTAAACCACAGACTCTCAAATAACTGGTTTGTAAAGAAATGCTGCTTTGTAAGTGACGTAGGAGATATTTTTAATAGAAATTCATTTATATTTCCTGTTAATCATGTAAATTCTCTTCATCTATGTTCTCTATCAAATGAATGGCATGTTGAAAAAAATGTTCCAACACTTTTCAGTAAATTTGTTGCCCAAATAAATCACTAATGTGATATCAAAATACACTAAAATCAACAAGTATTATTTTTTCTCAACAATACACACATTTATAAGTTTTAGAGAATGTTTTGACATTTACGATATTTTTGAGTCTGTTTATGGACAAATCTTAAATGTCCACATTTTTCCTTCTCATACTAAAACAAGGCCCAAAAGAATAGGTTATAGAAAGTAAACTTTTCTGCATGAAATCATAATACCTAGTTGTTATTTCACCATATCTATTTGCTCCTTGTTCACATTTATTTATAACATTATAAAGACAATGACAAGAAGGTGTGGTGAATTTGATCATAACCTAAGACATCCAATTCCACATATAGAAGACTATATTCTTGAGAATAAAAAGTTTATATGAGTAATAAAATTTAGAAGTTGTATATAAAAAAATAGACAATGAAAACCAGATAAAATGTGTCAAAATAATAAATTATAAAAGAAAATTTAGAAATGTACTTAGTTGTTTTCCTTAAACTAATCAAGTCTACTTGTTATTTTTTTCAGAGCTAAAGAGAAAACTTAAAATTATGATTAAATTGTTCTTTGAGTTAATTTTCAATTCTATCGCTGAAGAAAAATAACAGTAAGCTACAAGAAACAGTAGGTCAAAATTCAATATAAAACTTATTTCAAAATTGCAAAGCTATGCTCTGAGTCAATAAGAGAGAAATGTAATTTAAACAATAATATTTAACTGTGTAGAACAAATAAGCCATCGATTAATCTGTTTAAAACTTGTTGTCCAATCAATAATACAAAAAAGACCCCACTTTTTGGCAAATTAGTTGTTTTTGTTTCATTTTTACATAAAGCAGAAAACAAAACTATAGACACATAGATAAACTAAAATTTATTCAAAATAACTTATTATGAAATAATTTGGGTTTAACTCAAACTTTAATTCTGTTTACATTTTAACATCTATTTACTTGGAAGCTCATAACATAATTTTAAAAGTAAAGTAGAACATATTGGGTACTGATTTTGATATTAACACCCAGAAAGTAAAATTCTTCCATAGCAAATATTTGTATTACTTCTCTCATTCCAGTGATACCAGTAATATAATAATGTAGACAGTAAGGTCAAAATATTCTAACCACTCATTGTAGGTAACTTGAAATGTGTCTTATCAATTCCTGATTTGACTCCGACTTTTGTTTCTATGACTTTCTTCCTTTTTCTCCTACATAAATGTGATACCATTTTTTTTCACCTGTGAAAATAGGAGACGGATAATGTGGTATAGATGAGAATGATACAGGGTATGATTGCCAGGCTATAAATCTTGATCTGTCATTTCCCAGCTCTGTGATCTTAGGGAAATAAGAGAACCTTAATAGGGCTTTGAAGAAGGAATAAGATAACCCACGAAGATTCTTAACATAGTGTCTGACATAAAAATTCAGTTCCTTTACAACACAGTTGAAATATCCAATCCAATAATGAATATATCTTAGTGTTAAGTAAAGGTCAGTGCACTTTGCATGCCTTTAGCCTCTGAATAATCTAGATTAAAAGTGTTTTTAAATGCCTGTAATGGGAGTGGCTCTGAAACAAGATTTCCCCCTTTGATCTCACTTACTCATAGCAACAGTCTTTTTTTTTTTTTGCTCCACTATTTTTTTTTTTTTTATTAGTTTCAGGTGTACAAGACAAGGTAATACTTAGACGTTCATCATTTATATCCCTCACACTGTGAACCCCCCCCATCCATTATCCCTCCGACCTCACACCCAGCCATCACATTATATATATAAAATTATAGTTGGCATTCATTAATGTTTAGCTTCTGGTGTACAATGCCATGATCAGGCATCCATATTATCTCTGAGGTGGTCTCCCAAATAGGACGCATGTCCATCGGATACCCAACAAAATCTTTACGACATTATTGAATAAGTTCCCCAAATTAATTTTCAGAAAACCCTGAGGCCATCTTGTGGTTACCAGTTGCTTCCTAATCCCTTCACCTTTCCCCTTATCCCCAACACCCCCCTCCGCCCCCACCCATCTAACAACTCTCGGTTTTTTCTTTGTGCCCTCAAACTGTCTCTGATTAGTTCATTCACATATTCTTTTCTTTAGATTCCGCATATAAGTGAGATCATATGGTACTTGTCTTTCTCTTTCTGACTTATTTCACTTAACATAATGTTCTCTAGATCCATCCATGTTGTTGCAAATGATAAGATTTCTTTCTTCTTTATGGCTGTGTAATACTCCATTGTATAAATGTACCACAGCTTCTTAATCCAGTCATCTACCGATGGGCATTTCGGTTGTTTCCATATCTTGGCTATTGTGTAAAGTGCTGCAATAAACATAGGAGTGCATACTGATTTTTGAATTGGAGTTTTGGATTTCTCTGGGTAGATGCCTAGGAGTGGAATTACTGTCTGTTCAATAAGTGCTGTTGGGAAACCTGGACAGACACATGCAAGAAAATGAAGCTGGACCACCTCCTTACACCATATACAAAAATAAATTCAAAATGGCTTAAAGACTTAAATGTAAGATCTGAAACCATAAAATATCTAGAAGAAAATATAGGAAGAAACTTCATGGACATTACTCGGAGTAAGATTTTCACTGATATATCCCCTCGTGCGAGGGAAGTAAGAGAAAAAATAAACATGTGGGATTACATCAAACTAAAAAGTTTTTTCACAGCAAAGGAAACCATCAATAAAACAAAAAGGGATCCTACTGAATGGAAAAAGATATTTGCCAATGATATATCTGATAAGGGATTAATATCACAAATCTATAAAAAACTTACTCAACTCAACTCCAAAAAGCAAACAACCCAATTAAAAAATGGGCAGAGGACTTGAGGAGACATTTTTCTAAAAAGGACATACAGAAGGCAAGAAGACATATGAAGAAATGCTCAACCTCACTAACCATCAGAGAAATGCAAATAAAAACCACAATGAGATACCACCTCACTCCAGTCAAAATGGCTATCATCAATAAATCAACAAACAACAAATGCTGGCGTGGATGTGGAGAAAAGGGAACGCTAGTGCACTGTTGGTGGGATTGCAGATTAGTGCAGCCACTATGGAAAACAGTATGGAGGTATCTCAGGAATCTGAAAATGGAACTACCCTATGATCCAGCAACAGTCTTTTGACACATCGATTGGCAGCATCTTTTCAACTTCCCAGGAAGAAAAAATGAGTCATGCTAATTCTGGGCCTCCCTCTGTACCTGGGCAGTGGAAGGAATTGTCTGATGGATGAATCTGGGAAGAGTGTCTCCCTCTCTCCTTTTTCTTAGAGTGAGCCTTCCTGCAAAGAGCACGACTTTCCCTCTTTCTACGCATCATCGCCTTCTCTGGGAAGCCTCTCACGTGGGAGACCAGATCTGGTGTGTAGGTGCCTAGCAGGTAAAGCTGCCTGAGAATGGGTATACTTACAAACCCTTTCAGCTGCCACATTCAGTTATGTCCTCCAGGAGTATCTTCTGTCACTGATCAAGTGTAATTTGGGCTCCATCTTTTCTCTTTGATTATTTCTCAGCTTGTCTAGAACCCAGATAGTTCTATTGATTCATGGCACCCTCAAGTATTCTAATATAAGACATAAACTCCATTGCCAGAAAATAAACATGTTCATAGAAAGGAGATACCTTCCTCAAGGTCTCACTGCTTATAAACAGCAGATTTTTATTTTCAACTGGAAATATATTTTATCTTTTTTCTCTATGTTTTGATTTCTTTTTTTTAACATTTTCTTTTTTTAATTAAATTTATTGGGGTGACAATGGTTAGTAAAATTACATAGATTTCAAGTGTGTAATTCACATAGCACAAAACTCACACTTCCAAAGTGTACAATTCAGTGCTCTTTAGCGTGTTTACAAATTTGTATAACTATCACATTTACCTCTAGAACATTTCCATTAGCCCTCAAAGACCCATATTCATCAAGAGTCACTCCCCATTACCCTCTCTACCCACTCCTGGAAAACACATAGATTTTCTGTTTCTACAGATTTGCAAATTCTGTTGATTTTATTTAAATGTATCACATGTGGACTTTTGTATCTTGCTTCATTCATTTAGCATGTTTTCAAGGTTTATCCTCTTTGTAATATGTGTTAGTATTTAGGATATTTTAGACAACAAGAAATCATTAGTTTTATAGCTTAAAGAAAAAAAATGAATATTTGTATTTTAAACTTCAGGAAATTTAGCCATTATGATAGTCAGTGGAAACCTTACATATCAGTTCAGCTAAAAACATGGAGTGTGTTTAAAATATTATCCTTGATTTCATGGTGACAAATCTAATAACTGAAATAGTAATGTTTTTTTTTTTTTTAAATCAAAGGGTTTTCATAAAAGTATACTAAACTAATTGTCAACAAGTATTTTGTGATAAATATATTCATACGTAGCTTCAATTTTCTAACTTTTAGTTGAGAGACAAACTTAACATTAACTGTAAAATGACTGCCTGGTGGTTAGAGAGGAAGACAAAACGAGAGTAATTAACTTATCAATGAACCAGGTCTATGACTTGATCATTCTAGAAACAAGGCACTTACAGCTTACTGGAAAGTGCTGGATGATCATGCACGATCTCTTCATATGGCTCCTCTTGTGCTAAGGTCGGCACAGTTAAAGGCTCTTGCATTCTTTCTTCCCAGACAATTTCGGCTTTCAGTAACATTTCCTCAATAAACTCAGAGGCAGCGATATCTACAAGAAACAATAAGAAAATCAGAAAAAGTGGGTGGTGAAATCACAGAAAATTATTTACTTTAAATAGTTCTCATATGCTGAAATGCTAAAATTTATGAACATACATGGGAAAACAGAAAGAGTAAAAGTTTATGATAGAAATAAAATTGCAGCTCTGCCATTTAAAAAGACTAATGTGTTTTACATCAGTGACATATTTAATTGCAAATGAAATGAAAAAAAATATAAAAATAATTTTCACTGAGTGGTGATGTGTAAAACATAAAATCATTGAGAAGCTAAGCTTGATAGAACTGAATGTCATTTTATTCTCAGTAAAACTCTTCCTTCACCTTGGTGAATATGAAACAAAATGCTGAAAATATTTATACCTTCCGAATGACTGGGCTATTATAAAACATATATAGTGGGCATTCCAAAACATTCTACTAAGCAGGTAGATGGACAAATAGATACCCAGGATGTTGTTCAAACAGTGGGTCTAGCCTCTCTTCATGATCTGCTTTTTTAAAAATCTGAAGTATAAATAATTATATTTTCTTACAAATTAATGTTAACAGTGGCATCTGGACATATTTGAGTAGAACTAGAGATGTGCGTTAATCAAATTTATACTTATTAACAATTGAAATTGAAAATCGATAAATCCTGAAGAAAACTCATATTAATAACAATTACGAACCTAATGAAAGCAACTTCTCCTTTCCAACCCTCATAACTAACCTGCACCTATGTCTATACATTTGAGTTATGCAGCCTTATGGGCTAGATGCCGTAATTCAGCTACCACAAGAAGATATGCCAGGATTTTGTCATCATTTGCTTTAGGTTAAATCATAACCGTGTAAGGAGTCGGAAACAGCTCAGCTTCCTCGCCTCAGGAGATTATTTCTGTCACACCTAACAGCTACACTCCAAACTGTTTTTATCCCCCAGATAAATTTTTATGTGTGCATTTCAAATTCATTATACCCCAAATAGCAAGAATAAAATATAGTATTGTGATGATTTTCATTTGCTCAGTGATACTATGGTGTCTAGTTTACTGTTCTCTGCACTATTGTTTTATCTAGTTCATTTTTCTTGCTGTTGGATTAGATGTTGGGATATCCTGCATTTACTTGAAATATCCTACATTATGGCTTTTTGTTCCTTGTGTGTGAGAGAAGTATTTTCATTTGATTAACCAATTCTTATTGAGAGTCTACTATGGTCCCATGACTGTGTCTCTTGTGACCGTCATGGCACAAAAAGGGATTACATTTATGGCAGAACTGGCATGACCAATATGGGAGAAATTATCTCACAGAGTCACCATACGCTAGGCCTGAGGTGACCAGGGCTAAGTCTAGACCAGAAGTTTAGTCATTTCCTGGGGCTCTAGAACTGTCAATTGCCTTGGATGTTCATTTTGGCACAGCTGACAGTAGACCGAAAAACTGAATGTGTGACAGATGAAGTCTATGCAGTCAAGGGTCAATCATATATTCCCTTCTCTGGGAAAGAAGCCAGGGATATGAATTTGAACAATGTGATCAGTTAGACCAAAGTAGATTTAACAGAGGATGTGATGCATATTTCACAATAAATATATTTCTGAAAAACAAAACACAACAGAAAAAAGCTAAAAATTTCTATTTACTCCTTTAATATTTAGAGATGTTATTGCAGTTAATATTAACAGTACTACACTACACTATCATTAATATTAGCCTGATTCTAAAGTTTGAGACTAATAAGCTATTTTATAGCTCTGTTTGTTAGATCTGCAGTTTATTTTAGCAGAAAAATGAATAAATATGAAACAATACTTAATTCCAATAAAATAAGAAATAGAGCCAATCTTTCATCCTCTCTTAAACTGGTGGTTTTACAGGTAATCACAGTCCTGTAAGTACATCAAATAAAAAATCTCAGGCATAAAGTGCTTTCAGGTGAGTGGAAGTATAACAAGAAGAATAATTAGATATATGTAAGTTATTCAGATCAAACACTACCTTGCAATTTTTATATTATTTTGTTACTCATGCTAGACTTTTCTCTTTGCTATTTAGAATTCTCTTATTTTTAATATATAAAAATAACTCAGTAGTAACATAGTTGCCAAATTTTTAAAAAACTAAAATAGCAATGTGGAATCCTTTTTTACAAAAAGTATATGAATATATAAAGAACATTAGTAAAAAAATAAACTAGAATTTTTAAAATATATATTAAAAATAAGTAACATTAAGGCAGTATTTTCAAACTTTTAAATTAGCTTTAAAATATTCGTCTCTATTTCTTGAAATATAAATACCCGTGCAGAAAACTACACAATTATTGTTTTAAAAATACCCTAATGAACAACTATGCATTTGGTGTGAAGAGAAACTACTTAAATACAGCAAAAACATATTTTAAAGCATGTATCACTGCAGGAATCACTATCCTGGAAGTTTAAAGCCTGAAAAGCAAATTGTAATGAAGTACACAGTACCCTATAAACTTAACTGCTGTTTCATATCCTTCTGTAATGGAGCAGTACATATGAGTTTGTGAGTCACACTTGAACTGGGGTGGTTTTCACAGAGCTTCTCAGGAGAGGCTGACTCCCATTTTCCAGCTATGCTGGTGTTAGATGAAAAACATACACGTGATGGGAAGGAAACAGTGACTGCTCAGGGGTCCCAGGACGCTCATAACCTACCTGAGGCCTTCTCTTCATTGCAGTTCAGAAGGTTTGGATTTGCCTGATGCATCAAAAGAAGTTTCACCAGGTTTGTCTGAAACATTAGAGATAATTGAAATAGGAAATGTCATGCTGGATACTGACGATTCATGAGTAAGTAATACATAGTTGAGGCCTCACAGGGCACTTAAGTTTGGAGAAAGGAGACTGCACTAGCATAACCTACTATTACACTAAGTGTTTCTCTTCTCTTTGTTTTTTTATTAGTTTCAGGTGTACAGAACAATGTAATAGTTAAGACATTTATACCCCTCACAAAGTGATAACCCCTCTCCCCCAATCTACTACCCCTCTGACATCGCATACAGCCATTACATTTCCACTTTCTATTCCTTATGCTGTACTCCACACCCCGTGACTATATATACACATATATGTTAAATTATAGTTGATATTCATTATTATTCAGCTTCAGGTTTTTCTTCAACTCTCTGTTTCCAGTTCTTTTTTTTACAATGACAGACATTTCAAACTATTTCAGCAATTAATACATTCAAACCAAAAATTATTTAATCAAATGAGAGATAAACCACTGAGGATTTGAAAATCTGCATTTAACACCTTTCAGATTTATAGCAGGACACCTTCTGGGCAGAATTATATGTCATCGTGTGTTTTGTTCTGTTTCAATTCAGCAATTCATAAAAATGTCACTTATTGGTACTGTACACCCATTATAGCACCGTGGACCTAAAGTCACAATGGAGAGTTAGAGAAATTTAATTTCAAGTTATAAGAATTAAGCAACTTGATGAAGTTCTAGTATAAAATACAGCATATATAAAGAGTACATATAATGTAGGTGTATCATTAAAAGAGCAATAATGAAATAAATGCCAGTGCACCCAACTTTAAAATATGTCATAGTATCTTCATGTGTTCCTCTCCCGATTTCCCTGAGTTGATCACTATTACAAATTTTGGGCTAATCATTACTATATTTCCTTTACATGCTTAGCCCTTATGGAAGTACATAAGGATACATATGGAAGTATCCTTAAACAGTATATTGCTTGGTTTCATCTGTTTGTGATGTTTATAGAAATGGAATTGTTGTATTTATTCTTCTGTGATTGATCACAGGTAACTGACCCACAGAAAAGAAAGCTACTATAATCACCAAAACTATCAGAGGTTAAGATGACTGGTATTGTGTGTGTGTATGTGTAAAAGAAAACACTATTTGGCTAGTAGAAAATGTATTTAAGTTGAAATTTAAATACACACGAGTTACTGGATATGTATTACTCATTCTGTGGATCATTGTATTTCAGTTTGGATAAATTTAGCAAAATTAAATTCTTCGTGGTCATTTAAATTAGCTATTTAAAAAGTTAAGAAAAAAATAGGAAGGAGTGTTTGGAGATAGTTGAATTCCTAGTTCAGAAACTAAAAATGATTGTTTCACTTAATTTAAAAAGAGAAATTATGTCCCCAGGGATTTCAGAATTTGTATATTCTACGTTCATTGGTACACACTCTGTCTACATTATGAGTAAATGCCTCTAACTCAGAACTATCTGAAGGATGTCATATCTGAAATATAAAAATGTCAAATAAATCATTAACATTAACTCTATTTGTGATCCAACTTTGCCTTCTTATTGAACAAATTGTTCTGCTTTCATCCCTCAAAATTACATGCATTCTAATCCCACCAGTACTCTGTACAATTCTCCTGTGTTTCCTTCTGAAAACACTCCTTTACTTCCACACAACCGCCTCATTCTCCCATGTGCATTCCACCTCTGACTCTTCTGATAAACCTTTCCATACTACTAGATATGGTGTGGCCCATGAAATTTTGTCTTTCCTTCCCATTGCCCAAGATTGCTTTGAGTAATACATCACAAATCTATTTCCAGACCTGCCCAACACCTTGCATGTGCCAAGCATCTCCTGCATATCTCCATAGGAATTTCTCCCATTGGTCAAGCAGTTTCAAGCTGTATGCTCACCTGTCTACTCTTCACACATGTATTCACACATATGCACAATGAGCCACTGAGGAAGGCAAGCACCTGCGGAACGAGGACACTTGCTGACTCTCTCACTAATAAATAGTAACTGAGGACTGTGTGTCAGGCCCTGTGCTGATAAAGAAACAGACGTTGGACCTGCACTCAGGTGTCACAGACTAGAGGGTGATACAAGTGATGGAAGAGGCAATTCTGACACGTTGTCATAAGTGATGTGATAGAGGAGATTCAGGGTGTTGCACAGGGTACATGACAGGAGCCGTTTCACCAGAATTCGGGAAATTAAAACAGACAGCCAGTGAAGCAACATCTCAGCATAGTCCTTCAAGGTAAGTACTATTTAACCACATGACCCTTTCAGGAAGAGCAACGGACATGAAACGGGATGTACATGATGCCATATTCCAGAAACTGCAAATTCAGTATGGCTATGTCCTCTAACCTGGTAGCGGGGAGGCAGAAGAACAAAGGTGGCGAATTAAGCAGAAGCCCAGGCACCTGAAGGCTCATAAAGTGTCCTGGAGTGGGCATTGCATATCAACAGCAACGGAAAAGATGCTGTGTTGAAATAGTTTGGTTATTTTTGCATCTAGAAAGCTTACTGTGGCCACCTTGTTGAGAATGGAGTAGGGAGGGGCAGAGAGCTGTGTTGGGAGGTTGGCAGGTTAATCCTTATGTAAAGATGCTGAAGCAATGGACAAGAGAAGGAGCAATGAGGATGTACGGATGAACTGCTTATGATTGTAGCTCAAATAGCTCAAAACCATTTACTAGGTCGGAGTTTGTGGGCTCAGTGTCTTATTAGATGTGGGAGAGGATGGAGAGGTAGGAAAAGAATAATGCCCAGTTTGGGGATGAACGAATGATGAAACAGAGAAGGGGCAGCAGATTGGGGATGGGAAAGAGTAGATGACAATCCCCTCTGTACGCAAGTGGAGCTTGAAAGCAGGTTAATAAAGATTACCCACTGGGCAGTGGCCTTAAGGGGCCTGGAACGTGGTGGGAGAGAAACAAGAGAAGGCTTTGGGAGCCAGGAGCAAGCAGAGTATTTGAAGCAGCAGAATGGAAATTGCCTCCAGACATGTAAATGTTGAGAAGATAGGGAACCTAGGATAAAGCACTGAGCTTATCAATATCCTATGTTCAGAGAGGAAGGAGGAAAACCAGAGAGTTTTTATTTTTTTCCAAAGCAAAGAAGAAATAGCTGAAGAAAAAATATATCTCGATTCTAATGTGCTTGGGTAAAAATGTATTTGAGAATACAAACGACTCCTTTGAACATCAAGATAAGCAGGTTGTGGAATAAGCAGGTTGTGAACAAAACACATATGAAGGGAAGGATACTTAGAGTTTAGCATTTCTACAATTACTTTCTTATCTTTTGTTGCAGTATATCCTATTATAAACACTAAAAGTATGTATAAGAGTACAATCAAATTTTATTTTACTGTGTACAACTCATGAAAGAATTGTTACTCACACAACTTATTTAGTTCCCAGTTTTAGACAAGAACGGAATCTCTTTTATAAAGGGAGGTTTTAAAATACATATGCCCTGCCAGTATAAATGTCAACAATAAATAATGTTATAAATTATAAACTACCTTCTCCAGAAATAAATTTATATTTGTAAGATATTTATAAGAAAGTAAAAGTGCTATCTATCAATGTCTCAATAAATGCCATTAGTCTTTCTAAAATATTAGCATTTCTAGAGCATTTTTTTCTGAACAGATACATTTATAGTAAATGTCTTTAGAACATTATAAATTTCCCAAGCATATAAATTGATAGGCAAATAAAACCTATTTCTAAAATATCATTTCCAAAATGACTATTAAATGGTATTTTATCGGTGAACAATTTTCAAAATAATTCTAGAGAGTACATGGTCTATTCTTGACAAAATAATCAAGATACAATTTACTCAAAATCTTCTATTAACACAAATCTCTTAGCTATTTTTTTAATTTGAATCGAGGAAGAATAGTTTGGTTCTGATGTCACATATTCTAACAGAAAATCCTCATTCTACCTCTCAGCATTAGTGCTTTGCTTCTATCCTTGTCAAGGGCAGTGCTAACCTCTGTCCTTCAATTTAAATAAAAAATGAATGAATGAATGAATGAATGAATGAATGAACGAATGAATGCATACATACATACATAAAACTTTGCTTCTAGTTCTTGGTTAACTAATTTGTCCATTAAATTCCTTCAGTTCCTCTGCTGCACACAGGGATGGCACAGCAGGCAACACAAATATAATCTCTGCTGTTTTGGAGTTTATATTCTGGTAGAGACCCCATTCCAGAAGATGTAATGGAGAAAAATGGAAAAGATACATATAATCCTCAGGCCCTATCCTTGGTACTAAAATGTATAAGAATTTAGAAAATATTGAATTAATGACTAGTCATTTTCTAGAAAAGCAGAGGATAACAGTGAGACTATTTTAAAATCTGCCTCATTTGCACACTGTAAATGGCCATTTCTGGAAACCATTATGTTGGACATCTGTTTGCACAAATCTAGCAACTGGATCAATCGACTAGGACACATGTTCATTGACGCTTCGATGAGGCATTAGCCTTTGTTATTCTCAACAATATTCTGAGCTACGTAAAAACTCGCCTGCAAACAGATGCATTGGAAGTTCTTATTAATTGAACACCCTGGGGCAAGGCTTTATGGAAGGAGAATTATCAAGGCGTGTTAGGTTAACACAGCCAGCAAGGAGTAGCTGGTACTCAGAGCCAGTGAGTAGGCCATAGAAGTCCTCAAAACAAACCTGGCATAATCGCTCAGTTGGGACAAATAAAATGTAGGTGTGCTTGTGTAGGGTGAGTGTCTTGGGAAAAGAAAAAAAGAAAAAAAAAGAAAAAGAATAAGGAATTTAAGAAAAAAGAGAGAAATAATGGTTTTTAAAAGTTGGGGTCAAATATTTTTGCAACTGGGTTTGAAAACAACAGAGCAATTGAAAAGTTTCTTAATTCACTTAATAATAATAAATAATGAGTGTTGGAAATGTAGGCAGCACATTGGAGATGTAGAAATGAAAACATCAATCTTAATTACTCTGCATCTTGCAAAGCAAACGCACTTTTGAATCATATATCACATGTAATTTCATGACTATGTTTCTCCAGGCTGAAAACGCCGATTTGGAAAACCAAAAGTTTGGGAAGTTTTTCGAATGTGACAGGTAAATGGTATGAGAGTACTGATATCCACAAATATATTCTCTCTTCCTTATTAATAATCAGTGGTTCTTCTTATGACTTCTGTGTGACAGGAAGCTTTATAAAGGAAGTAGCAATTGTACTGGGTTTATCTTATATCATTGAAGTGTGACAGGGATCATATCTGGCATATATGTTAATCATTAAACCATTTTTTTTAATTGTTAAACGTAACTGTGTAAACTAATGTTTTAAAAAATGTACTTTCATCATTAAAACCAAGTACAAATCTTTTTTATTATAGAGCTAACCTGTTTTATTAGTTTAATATATTCCTTAATCTTTTGTCATGGTTATATAAAACGTGTCTCTCTCCAAGACACACATTTTATTTGACTGTGATTTTTGCCTTTGAACACTTAGCATATAATAAAGATCTCTTACAGGACCTTTAAAAATGCATTTTTCAGCTAAAAGTTTCCATTTCTGCAGAGTAGGGTTTCTTATGAACTCTTGAAATGACTATGCCTTGTTTTCATGGAGGACTCTTGACCTCTGAAATTATAGGTATACTTTTGTGTCTCTGAATTTCTTTGAAAAGGTTTGGAAGCTTCATCTGATTGCCTGAGGGATAAAATTTCTGATAGTCACTACTTCTTTCTGCCTTAACCAGTATAACTTCCAGGATATGAATGGAAATATCTAGCTGATCTTTCAAAATGTGAGTCAAGAAAAATTGGGTCACATTTAGGCATGCTTATCAAGCAGAACCAAATACAGCAATAGATACTTTATAATAAAATGATCATAGACATTCATATTTATTTCTACTCTGCCACATAGGTGGGTTTCATGTGAAAATAATCATAACTTAATTTCTTCTCATCACACTTTCTCAAGCTTTATAAGACTTTCAGAAAACATTATTTTTCAAAACACAAACAGTTATTTTCAAACACATCCACTCAGACTGGTTTCTTCTTGGTCCTCTCTGATCATTACACTAATAAACCCTGGAAAGAACAAGCAACCCAAAAAGAACTCTGAAACGTGGAAGGATGAAGGTAAACTGGCTCAGGACCTCAAGAAGGGAGGAATCACAGAGCAGCAGGGTGACCTATATCCTCACACCCAAAAGAAGAAGACATCTCCATCCAGGGTGTTTCCCACCCCAAACCTAGCAGTGCTCTTTCCACTGAGCCTGAGACCCCTCTCCCCCAAGAGAGAAGAGGCTGTGAGGGGCGCTTGCAAGAGGAAGCATGCCCCGACAGGCCTCAGCCCTGAAAGTCTTTTTGAACCCAGGAAGATTCCCCTACCCCACCAAGAGACACGGAACAGCCTACTTTAGGAAAAAATCATCTGTCTCTTCAGGGGGCACTAGCAGGAACCAGAAGGAGCACCCCCAGCTCCTGCTGGCTACCAGATAAACCAAGTATGCCAAAATAGTACTTCAAAGGTTCTGAATAGTAAACTGTCATTGGAACCACCTCCCACTCGAGTAGACCAGGACCTATGTGCTAAACCTAAAGATGGTGACTGCTGGCTAACATAGAAGATTTATATAAAACCAAGATTCTATTAATAGCTCAAATGTCCAAGATACAATTAGAGAGCACTCATCATACCAAGATCAGGAAATTACCACTTGGATGAGAACAGCATGATTATCTGCTGGAGTATTTTCATGATAATTTTAAAGTGGCCATCATAAGAATGCTTCAATAAGCAATGATAAATTCTCTTGAAACAAATGAAAAAATAAAAAATCTCATCAATGACATAGAAGTTTTTTTAAAAAAAGAACCAAATGGACATCATAGAACTAAAAAATACAAATACACAAATTCATAACAAATGTTTCATTTGACCTTCAACCAAATGAAATATAAACCACATACTGGGTTTTGATAAAAAACATTAAATTTCTAATAACAAAAATAGTGATATATTTAAATAACCTTTTCAAAATCGAGTCCTAGTCCTCCAGAATTTATTATCTCATAAAAGTGGTTAAAGGGGGCCAATTTGTTCCTTTTGAAAATGATATTGAAAAAAAAAGAAAATGATATTGATCCAAAATTTAAAATCCCAATCAAGAAAAGTGAAAAGTTGGGTAAAATGGGAGCCTTGATTCATTCAAGTTGGGGTAGTGTTCTGCTATGTTACATTTTACCAAACTATCATTCACTTCCAGACTTAGCTCCTTCCAGAAGCAATCCCTGACTATAATGGGCACATTTTGATAATCTACTGATTACCATTTCCTCAGCAAAGGACAACCATTTGTGTTCTAGGAAAGAGTATTTGTTTATATGTTTGCTTCTCTGTTTTTACCTAATGAGAAAACTTCTCACTCAATATCCAGGCCGTTGCTGTGCTAGAAACGGAGTATAGGAGAATGGATCCCCCACCACTCCCGTGGCCTAGTGGGACCTGGGGACCCTGGACCACTGAGGCCAATGACTTCCACTCCCTGCAGCCTCATCCCCTTAAACCACTCATTTATTTACACACACACACACACACACACACACACACACACACACACACACACTTGCCAAAAGCACACTTTGGGGCTTGTTAATAGTCTGTTGAAAGTATTTACTTAATGACTAAACCTTTTCCTACAGAAAATGCTGTCAAAGGCAAACCATGTTTTTATTAGTTTGAGGACCTTCCCCAAGCAAGGTTTTTTTTTTCTAAAATGCTTAAATGAAAATATTTTTAATTTTTTCAACAATTGCACTACTCAAATTTTAGGACAGATATTTTTCATGCTGGTTGGTATCTAAGGGATTTAACTTACTATAAATTCAATGAGTGTGATTGTTACCTCAAACGAACATTTGGAAACCAACAAGTTTAGCCTAAATCTCCATATATATATATATATATATATATATATATATATATATATATATGTAAAACTGAGTTATTTTTCATATTATTACTACTAAGTACTTCTCTACCACAAAAATGTATACATGTTTATAAATTGATTTTAATATTAATGAATTATTATTAACTACGCTGTCACATTCACCCATGTAAATCATTTAAAAGTTAGAGTTTGCTTCTTCTTTATGATATAGTGGTACCTACTGAGAAATTAATTTGTGCAATAGTAACTCAATTCAAAGAAATCAATCAAAGAAAGAAGTCTGCTACTCATTCTTCACTGATTAAAATGAAATATAATTAATAGAGAAAAACAAAATATAAAATGTAATTTTGCTTTACATTTACTAACTGTAGAAAACAAAATTATTACAGACTCATGAAATAGTGAGCTCATAAGGACTACATAATATGAAGAAAATTTCATTAAGTACATATTATAAAGAATGTTTATAAGTTTTCATTATTTCTCCAATGACTTTGACTACAATGTGTAGCGTCCTGATGATGCATGCTATTATGTGTCCTTCTAAAAGTAAATGTTTCATTTCAATCACTAAAAAATGTTTAGTAAGATGATGTTATTAAAAGTCATATTATACTTATCAGGACAATCACTTTGTAAAGTATATAAATATCTAATCACTGTGTTGTACACCTGAAACTAATACAATATTGTATCTCAACTGTAATTGAAAATAAATTTAAAAAGCAAAAAAAGGTCAAATTACATAATGATTAGTATATGATCTGAAATAAAAACAAAATTAAACATGAAATGATGCATTGATTATAAAATGATTTTTTAAAAATAATTCAGGAAATCATTTTACCTGGCCATACTTTGCTGCCAAGTGGAGCGGGGTCCAGTACTGATTATCTACTATATTGAGGTCTCCACCATGTTCCAGGAGAAGGGATACAACCTCCTTGTAGCCACTTGCACATGCCATATGTAACTGCAACAAATATATATTTTGTTATTCATCTTAAAAAAGTAGGAATATCAATACAGTTTTATTAGTGTTTAAAGAGAGCTACTTAATCAGTATTGAATCTAAATACAGAGTTCTTTAAGAAAAGCAACATATATGATTTTATTTATTTGGTACAAGTGAATATCATCATTTTTTAAAAAAGGCTTATGGTTTAATTATTTATTATTTTCCTTCTGACTGCATTTTTTCATGTAATTCCTATTTTCCTCTCCAGTGTCCCTTTCTACTATAATACAAACACTTTTAAATACAAAATGAAATAATTCAGTACTTGACCACTTCTTACACAAAAGTCAAACATGTATTGACTAGTTGTACAATTCCAGCATTATATGTGGTGTTATACGAGAGGGATTCAAAGATATAAATGATAACAAGAAATGTGATCACTGTGATGTTTACATACATGTAAAAGGGACAAGAAAACTAGAAAGGATGAATTAATTTGGACAGACTTTAAAACGATTATGTAGCTATCTTTGAACATTCTCCCAGTTTAGTTTCTTAATGCAACCTGAAGTTTACAAATGAGGCTTCAGGAACTACAATGATGAGATTAGGTTGTAGAATCTTTCAAACTTTTCAGATGGGGGAATTCCTGTTTCTAAGGCAACAACCTTTATGTGAGTGAGTAAATTATCAGCAAACTCAATTTAAATTAGGTTATTAACTAACTACATGATTTATTTTGTAATCATAATAATTAAGAAGAGGAAACTACAAGGAAAGGAAAAAAACTAATTTAAAAATAGTAAAAACAACAGCTTCTAGTTTTATAGCATGGAATTTTGTATCTTCTCTTCCATTTTTGTTACAAAAATGAAATTACAGGAAAGTCAAAAAGTCTTATTAAATATATATAGATATACACATCTCTCTCTCTCTCTCTCTCTCTCGCTCTCTCTCTCTCTCTCTCTCTCTATATATATATATATATATATATATATATACACATCTGTTGATAAAATTCAGCAAAAACATTTGCTTTTCTACCTTTGAACTTAACATTCCTCAACCTATAGTGATAATTATACGTTTATTTCTTATACTTTCATTAGAATAAATTCATCTAATTTAAGGCATAAACATTAAGAGATTAAGTTTCACATCTACCCAAGCTTTGTTACATACAGAATTCATCTCATTAATCTTCTAGAAAAAAAGTCCCAAGAATAACATATCCACAGGTATTCAAGAGACACACAATTTTATACACTTGTTCTCCTAGACAACTAATCTTTCACCCACTTCTAAATTTATTCTACATTATTTGAATCAATTATTTGAGTCAATGTTTGGCAGGTTACGCTATAGATACACTAACATCTGCATCTCAAAAGATTTTCACTTTTAATTTAAAACTGCAATAAGAATATGTCCATTAGTTGGTTAGCACTTGATAAAAATGTCAGATTCATAGAATCAATCCTTTTATGAATAGATTTGCTTTCCATGGAGGAAAAATTAGGTTCCACCATTTAAAATGTAGCCCAACTCTCAGCCAGTCCTCACACGCACTGCTCATAAGGAAGAGACGAGAAGGAAGACAGTCGTGGCTTGCTCAGTAGAAAAGCTATCCAAAGCAGGAGCTACCAGAGACATCTCTGAAGACAGGCAAATTTAACCATAGGAAATCTCAAACCAAAAAACAAAAAGCCTAATTCTGAGTGCATCATCACAAGAGAAAACATAATTGTTTAAACTCATCATGATAAAATAGCAGCAGCGTAAAACCTTTTTACCTTGATTCTGTGGCAATCAATTTCTCAACGCATGAGCAAGTCACCAGACTCCATGGGGTATAGTTTCTCATCATAAAGTTAGACTCAGAGTTAAAAAAATATATAAAATTAAAAAAATGTTTTTTTTCTGAAATGGAATTTATACTCCTACTTTGTCCTGACTACGGCTTGAAGATAACGGTTGCCAAAATCGCTATGGTGTCTCAGAATACTCCTCCCCTGCTATTTAATGGGGTCTTATGAGAAACAGAGGGGGTTGTTGTTTCTGTGGAGAACTGGCAGCAGCCACGTGGAAGCACTGTTCTCATGGAAAATTATGCCAAATTGGAAATCACCTATTTAGGTACAACGCAGGACAAGACCTTAGAATGGTTTCACAACCACAAGGCATAAAAGTTATAAATTAGTTCTTCTGTTCTGTACAGCCTGTGATACAGTTATTATCCTATTTTTACAGATGAAGAAGTTGTGGATTCATCATTTAGGTAACTAGTCCAGGGAAGCATGGCCACGGTGGTCTGAAACCACTTTCTTCAGCACTCTCCAGAACTGACATTTTGAAATAGCAAAGGAGAGTGGACATCCAAATTGGCCAGGCTACAAGGCTGACTGCAATATTAATGGTCCTAACAAACCTTGCATTCACCCCATAATTTCTTTGTTTTAATACACAATTTTTCTTCTTCCTGTCACCCACTTTCTCCCCCACATACTAATCTTGTATTAAAACGTTTGTCTCTAGAAGATGCGCACACACTACTTACACACTTGCTTTGGTTTTCCCTTGACACACCACCCATGTAGGCACAGCCATATTTGCTAATCTTGGCTGTCGCCTTTCTGCAGACTTTGCAAAACCATCAGCAGGTCCTGATATTTTTCAGGTAACAAGAGTATTGGACTCCAGTCAGACGTCTGAAGCCTACCGAGCCAGGATCCTCTCTAACTCTGCCTGCCCCTCACATAGGTAGTGACAGGCCTGGGCGCAGACAGAGAACAGGGTCGTGAGTACATCTTATTTCTTACCCCCTACAAGGACCCTCTTTTCACTGCATCAGGTCAAAGCCCATAACATTGTATCGATTTCATACCACCTTATCTCACACTTTGGCAGGTGGTTTATTTCACTTAATGACAGCTTTAATTGCTAGAAAATATAAACTGCTGATCTTTTTTCTAAAGTGAGAGATTTTAAAACAATTTTCCCAAATAAACAATAGTTCTAATATTGTAAAATAGTACTCCCACAATAGCTCTAAAAATAAAAGTAAGTATCAGTGATTATGTTTTAAATGCTGGTTCTCAGTGGCATCGATTGCTCTGGAGAGGGTTTAACCCACACAGAACAGTCATTCAGGAATGACGTCATGATGGCCCAGCCTTGCTTTAGCAGTGACATGTTCTAGGTCCCTATCAAGGATCTGTTCAGGTAAAATCCAGAGATGTTTTTCTAATTATAAATTAGTTTGTATTTATTTATTCTACAGAGTTTTAAAAATATATAAAATATAAAAAGAAAATAAAAAATATACTGACATTGCATTTTCCTGATAATTGCTTTTGACATTCTGGTGATTTATTTCTATGTAACAATACATATGCATGTCACTTCTTTATTTCCATGTAACAACACATATGCATGCCACTTCTTTTACAAAATTAGGATCATTACGTATTTACTCATTGAAAGTTAATCTTACCTAAGTATATTGAATATTTTCCATGCTATAATATGCTTTGATCACATAATGGCTAACTTTATTGAGCACTCATGATATACTAACTAGATAAAACGTTTAGCAATTTAGATGCATCTTGTTAGACCTGCTTGTCACGCAGTGTAGGAGCTATTATTATTACAATTTAAAGGAGGAGAAAATTATGACTCAGAAAGTTTAAGAAACCAGCAAAATTCACATCTAGGAAATGATAGGCACCAACAAATTAAAATTAAAATGTATGCACTGAACAATGAGCAAAATTAAGAGACAGATAATAAACCGGAGTAACAATTGCAACAGGTATCTCAAAGTGTTAGTATCTTTAAAATATACAAAGTTCATAGAAATTAATAAAAACGATGACCATGTCTTAATAAATATTAAATAAGTAAACTGAGAGTCAATTTACTAAAGCAAAAATACAACTAGCCTATAAATATATCAAAAGAGACCCATTGTTAGGAATTAAATAATTGCAAATTATTTGCAATCACTTTAGACATTAATTGTGCGTACCAGAAAAACTAAGGATCTATGAAAATGACTACTCCCACATAATAGTGGAACCTAGTGTGACAATATGCATCAATAACTTGAAAGAAAAGTTCAAGATTGTACAATCAGAATTCCATTTGTAGGAATGTGGTGAAATATCAGAGAGTTACATATAATGATTATCAACAACAAGCTTTCTATAATATCAAAAAAGGGCAAATACTCAGGAATTGCTCAGGTCAGTTACAACGCTTCTGTGTAACTACAATGTTTTCCTGGAAAATGAAGGTTTAGAAGAACATCACAATAGTGAAGAGCTGACAGACCTCAGCATTCATCTCTTCTTGCCCATCTGTCTCCTCCTCTCTTCCCCATCTTCAATTTCAGAAACCCCAAAGAGGAAAAGAAGTGGCAGGAGAGACACAGTTGATCATGTCCACCCTCCCTTTCAGGGACTTCTTAATCTGAGGGAGCACTACTCCAGGAGCATGATCAAGATTTAACTGAAATCTGGGTACTTCACATTGGGGCCTGCTCACAGTGCCCTGCAGGATCTGTAGGTAGATTTCAGGGGTTTTGCAACCTTGGGTGGGACAATGCTTACTTTTTTTTTTCTAACTCCTAACTGAAATTCAGCAAATTCTTCAATGACAAGCAAGGCAGCACAGCCATGACATCACTATCAGAAGAAATTATGATTTGTCCTGTCCCAGTACTGCTATAACAGATCTCTCAAAGTATAACCGAGGTTCAACTCTACTGTAAAATCATGGTAATTATTAGATCTGTTATTTAATGCATTAATTAATAAAGAAGCACAAGCATTACATATCACATATTTAATTTCAATATTATGATTACCATATTTCAGCATAACTGGCTGTCTTTGTAATTCTATGCACCATTTTTGTTATTACTTAAAAATATTATATTGACAAGGGATTCATGGGCTACATCATGTGGTTAAAGGAGAGTATGGCATATAATGATCAACGAGCTTTGATTTTATGCCAGTCAGGAGTATTCATTATTACATGGGTTCAGACACTGTGATCTCTAAATTTGAGGCTACGTTTTGTCACACAAAGTAACCATAAAAGCTGTATTTCCTAAATATGACCATTAAGCTGATGGCACTAGCTAAGTCTTCATCCAGAAGTAAGAGATGAAACAGAACTACTGAACTAACAAAAAAACAAAACAAAAATGAAATTGCTTGATATTTACATCTCATGAATAATTCTTTTCCAAAAACCTATGTCGCAAGGCCAGATGTGATACATAAGATTCTGTGATAAAACAGTAAAGAACCATCATTTTGTGATACATATGCTAATTATTACAGCAGTATTTTCCAAGAGCATTTATACACTCAAACTCAGGAACTCAATTTCATGTTCTGTAATGTGACATTTTTTTCTTTTTTTTTTTTTTTTGCACTGTATCCTTTTCTAAGGTATGTTTTCTTTTAAGAAGAATATTAGTATATAAACTAAGAGATCTTTTTAAAAGAGCTATAAAATATTTGGTTATTTTTATTGCATATTCTAAAAAAGAAGGAAGAGACAAGATAAAAAACATTTTACTGGAAGTTTATTTCCATTGAGCCTTTTGTTGATAATTTCATTTCTTTTGCACAGCAATTTAACAGCGTGGGAAATTATGCCTAATTTGGTACCACCACTGACATTCCAACTCAGGATACAGAAATCGTTCTAAGGACAAAATTGTCTTCTTATGTTATCACCAACAATAGACAGAAATGCACAATACACATGTGCTTTACCGAAAGACAACTCCAGAGATGGCAGTCATTAACATAATAGACTAAACAATTTAGACCAAAGAATCAAACTAAACAACCATTTGCTAAATGCTCTGATCTCCAAGGGTCATCTTGCTAGTTTTCCATTCATTGTTACTTTCCTTGTAAAAAGCTCACAGATGAGTACCATGAGATTTAGTTATAACTGAACGATTATTAGCAATGCTTATGCCTTCTGTTCAATGACATGTCACAAGGAATGTCAAAATTGAAGATGGCTGAAAATAACAGCAATCTATTGCTCCATATTTATTATTTCAATAGCTTTTCTACTGAAGTATGGTAGGTCCTTTTATTCAATAGTGATTGAAGCATGTACATTAGTTTTATTTAAGAGTGATTTTAAAATATATTTAAAGTTGTATATATATTAATATGTATTTATATAAATATGTATTTATATACATTTAAAGTTATATATATATATGTGTGTGTATATATATATATACACACATATATGTAAAGTTGTAATGTCTTCTGCCAAATGAAGAAACAAAGGTTCTTTTGGGTTTCTAGTGTGTGTTAGACATTAGTCTAGTACATGTGTTAAATGAACTACTAATTAAATAGCCCACTTCAAGCTGAATTTTGACCCCTCACTCCACTGAAACTAACCTAGATGAGAAGACCAATGACCGCCACGTTACCGAGTCTGATAGCAAATTTGCCATCTCCATTTACTTGACGTCTCAGTAGTATTTAATAGCCTATCATTTCGTCCTCCTCGACACACTTCATTCACTTAACTCCCAGGACACCTCTTTCTCTTGGTTTTCTTCTTACCTTAGGAATTGCCCCTTCCTATCTCATTTCTGGATCTTCCACTTCTTCCGAAGCTTCAAGGCACAGTCCCAATTCCTTTTCCTTTCTGTATCAAATTCTTAATTTCATCCAGGGTCAAGGATTTTCAATATCATGCATATGCTAATGTTCCCAAAATTATTCCTTCAATCTAGACATCTCCTGAATATCAGACTTCAATATTCGACCACAAACTCAACATCTCCATGAAGATGGCTAAGAGGCACTTCCCACTCTACATTTCCAAAACCATCCTCATCGTTCCTGCTCTAAGCTCAGTCTTCAGCCTTCTCTATCTCATTTGATGTTAACTCCATCACTCCAGTTGTTCAAGCTACAAATACTTGGAGTCATTTTGAAGTCTTTTCTTTCTCTCACACCATCTTTCCATCAGGAAATTCCAATGGATTTTCCTTTAATGTAGACTGAGATTAGCAACTTCTCACCACCTCCACTTTTATCACCTTTGTCTTCTATCACCATCACTTGCCTAGAATACTGGAAACACCTCCTAATTGAACTCTCAGCTACACCCTTTCCCTTTACAGTCCGTCCTTAGCACAGCAGTCAGGGGCAGTGATCTTTTCAGAACTGAAGTACAATCGGGTCCCACCTCTCTTCAGAACCTTCCATTGTGTTCCTATCTCGCTCCGAGTAGCTGCCACTATCCTCACACAGGCCCACAAGACCCTGCATGATCTGATCCTGGTTATCACTCTGCTTTCCTTTACGTTGCTCAGCCAAACTGGCCTCCTTGCTATTTCTCAATCATACCACACCAGGCTCTGCCTCAGGGCCACTGAACGTTCATTATCTGCTGTGTTCAACCTCACACCATATTTTTTCCATGGTAGAAGCTGAGTCACTGGTTCAAACCCCCTCCCATGCTTCAGAGCGTCATACTCTCTTCTGCTGCCCTAGTTTACCTTCATTTTTGACCGCTGAGCTATAATGTTACCAGCATAATTAATTTTAACCCCAGCATGCGCAGTCCAGGTAAATTTTGAGTCAACAAGAACAAATGTTATTTTGATGTTTGAACATTATCCTTATATAAACACTAATCCAAATTTAATTGCTCTGCTTTTCACTCACTGCAGCCATGACTGATAGCAATAAAAAAAAATAATGAAAGGCATTCCCTTGAATTTAGAAATTCATTCCACAAACTCACCCATAGTTTGTTTTACTTAAAATTAAAATAAAAACATTTTCCTATAAGTTCATCTCAAAAATCACACTGACAAAGGAATGCATAAAAAAATCTTCTAAATTTTTAGGAAAAACATACGTAAGAAAGAAGACTGAAAGAAAATATATCAACATATAAACATCGGTTTTCTCTGGGTAGTGGCATAAGTGATTTGCATTTTCCCCTGCACATTTATGTGTTTTCTAAAATTTCTACAATGAATATACATTACTTTTATGATCAAAAAATAAGATATTATTTATACGTTAATTATATTCATTTCTATATTTTAAAAATAAACTTAAATTCTCCATTTAAGCAATATTTCTGAGTCAAGTATATTAACTTACCAGTGTTACTCCTTCATCATTTTTCTCGTTAACATTTCCTCCACATGATAAGAAGTGTTTGATGTCTGTTAACATATTCATTGGTCTCTGAAGCTTCATGTGGCGCAGTGAGGTCAGATCCACTCCTAGGAGGAAAAGAGACTTTCAAACAGAACATAGAGATGCTTCTCAGCTGCTGGGGTAAACAGTTTTATCTTACATTCTTTCAATATGTTAGTCTTTGAAGCCCCACTTCCAGTTTCAATTCTCACTCAGAGCACTATAATTGCTTCTCTTGGAGGTATTCTGTTTCCAGCTAGAGGATAGTCTTGAATAATTTTCCTCTTATTATATCCCAGAGATGTGACAGAATGCCTTATACATGTCAGGTTCTCAATGGATATCTGCTTTAGTATTAATCAACACACAACATCCAAAGCATTTTAAAGTACTTGTACTGAATTGGAACAAGATATAGTTTTTACTCTTTATGATTTTCAGGCCAAAATAGTTGCTCCTAAAAAAATGTAGTATGCTGGAATAGAAAAAAAAAAAAAACAACTCTTGTGCAAAAACTGGAAGAATCTCAATAAAGTCTGTAGTTTAGTTAATCATACTATGCCGATGATAATTTCTTAGATTGGATAACTGCACCCTGGCTGTGTAAACTGTCAATATTATGGGAAGGGTATATGGAAACTCTGTACTTTCTTTGCAACTTTCCTGTACATCTGAAATGTTTTCAAAATAAAGTTCTTGTAAAAGGATACCCCAACTGATCATTTCTTGACTTTTCACGTTGAAAAAAAAAAAACTAACATTGAGTGAAGAAATGATACTATATTTCTCCGAAAATAAGACCTAGCTGGACAATCAGCTCTAATGCGTCTTATGGAGCAAAAATTAATATAAGGCCCGGTCTTATTTTACTATAAGACCAGGTATAATATAATACTTCATATAATATAATATAATACCGGGTCTTATATTAATTTTTGCTCCAAAAGATGCATTAGAGCTGTTTGTCCGGCTGGGTCTTATTTTCAGGGAAGCAGGGTAGTCAGACTTGGTGCAGGTGGGTGACTATGCATCAAAGATTCTGCTCATTTCCTGTTTATACCTCTATTCAGCACTTGCTCTAACCCCAGCTTTCATGATAGTACAATCTCCATGGCAGCTTGTATCCCTTCATTTATGCATCCTCTATTCCTAGCATTGGTTCCTGACATCACAGGTTTTTATTAGGTTGGTGCAAAAGTAATTGTGGTTTTTGCAATTATGTTTAACCTTTTAAACCACAATTACAATTGCACCAACCTAAACAAGGGGAAATAATTCACCTTATTCCAAGTAAAAGTAATGATGATGATGATGATGCTATCTCCCTCCCTGCAAGAGTCTGCTATGAACAGCCACTCGTCTGAGACCGTCCTATCGCTTACCTAATTGAGCCCTTACTGCAAACTTGGACAGAGAGCATGGGAGGTCACTGGCGTGATCCTCCTGGCCGTGCCCGGGTTGTGGCTGACTTCCCCAGGTGACCTTGGGAAAAATTATCTAACCTGTCCAGCCTTCTGTATTCTCAATCACTCAGACAATAATATCTATCCCAAAGGAGTAAAGATATACGTAATATTTATAAGCTCTGTTTACATGGTAGAGATCATATTATCATGTGGCAGGCATACTGTTGTCATTTCACCTGAGAGCACAGCACATCTCCCTCCCTGCATAGCTTGTTCTCTGAGCCTGGATAGGTCCTCAGGAGTCAGCCTGCCTTGGTTTTAGTGCTGTGTCTTGTACTTACTATTTGTGTCAAATGGGGCAGATAACTTATTCTCTGCCTCATGGGGCTGAGAGTCCTTATTTCCCTAGTTGTTATAAGAATGAGTTATAACAAAGCATATAAAACAGTATTTAGCTGACAGTAAGCGTTCGGTAAAAGTGAGCTATCATTATTTCTCAGCCTTCTGAGATATGGCGTATATGCCATTCATTTAAGAGTGTCTTTGCAATATGAAGGCAAAGAGGAAACAAACAAAATAAAGCAAAATGTTAGGGTAGCCGGTTAGCTCAGTTGCTTAGAGCTTGGTGCTAATAACACCAAGGTTGCCAGTTGGATCCCCGCATGGGCCATTGTGAGCTATGCCCTCCTTAAAACAAACAAACAAACAAACAAAAAACAAAAAAAGACCAAGAAAACAAAAACAAAAAACACCATCATTGTGAATAAGTGTTAAGAATTAAGAGTATCTGCCTAAAAAGACAAAATAAAGCTAAATGCAATATTTAAATAATGTGACTTGTTTCAGACACTCTGTTCAAAGCAATCTATTTTTGTAGAAACATGAAAGAGGAATGCCATTAACCATATCTCAGCTTCTGAATCATACGTTATTTCAGAAGAATTAATACATTTCCCTAATAGGCATATTTGAGGTTTGTTAAGAGCCAACTAAAACTGCCACTCTATTCTTATTTTTAGTATTATGGGATTTGACATGTGAGTTAATTTTGGAAAATATTTCTCAGATGTCAATGCTCAATTTTGCACATTAAAATAGAAGAATCTGATGGCTACATTACTCTACTCTAAGCTTACATTATCTTGTGAACTTTTAAAATGTTGTCCTGTTTACTGAAGTGATATGTATCTTTTAGATAATTATTTAAACATATAATTAAAATTGAGTGATAAGAATGGAACTCAAAGATGAAAGACACAACTTAAAACAAAGTTTAGATATCACTCATTTCAGACTCATTTACAGTACATATGGGAAAACAATCTATTTCTAGTCACTGTTACGAAGATATCAGAGTGGAATATTATGACATTATATTCTATTATTTTAAAACATAATTTTGAATCAAATATGACAGCATATAAATGGGATTTTTAGATTTTTGTTATTTGTCCAGAAAAAAAAAAGCACAAGTTTATTTTTACTAATATAATAGAATGAAAAATCCCTTTTTTCTTGGTCAAACACATTTCTTAAGCTGCACCTGGAAAAAAAACAACCAAAACACTTATAGCTATAGTTCATAATAAGATTATTTCATAATGGATCATGGGCCAATTCTGTTGTTTTAAAGGAACTAAATTTTATTTTCATACTGTTTCCTGAAAAAAATAATAGAAATCCTACTTAGATTTATTATTCGTATAGGAACTTGGTAATTTTTTTTTTATTTAGAAAATAAGAAACAATAAAATTTACCTGAAATTCACAAGTTATCACATGTGATACTAATTACTATTGCCTGATCACATCTGATAATATCAATAGATGTCTGTGCAAAACTGAAAGTGCATTAACACCTCCAGTCACTCTGAACCCTACCTGAACTTTCCTTAACTGTCCCTCTTAAGATGAGATTGTTTTTGTAACACTTCAACATTTCCTTTACTCCATTATCCATTCTGTATTGGGGGTACTCTGTGCTGCTGTTCTAGATAATTTTATCATTACTCTGACTATAAAATGACCCATCCTGTGATTTCAGCACAAGATTTTCTAATAAGTTCCTAGAAGTGCATCTAACCCCAATTTTTGTCTCACAGTAAGCTTTCTAAAAGATCTAAGACTTGAAGGAAGCAACAGAATTGAGCAGGCAAATAAAGGAAGTTGGTCTTAGCTAAGGGAAATAAACATGTTCAAGCCAAAAGGGGGCTGAAACCCTCTCCCCAATCTCTTCCACCAACCCTGACCACAGGCATAACGTGGGACCGTCCCAGACAAACTGGGATGCACTTTCACCCTAATACTGGGTGATTCTGAAGAGGTTGATGCAGGGACAGCGTTTTGAATGAATTTGATTAAGCAGAAGAAATATACAAGGCCATGCGTGGACTGATTGATCTGGGAGTCCGCTGAAGAATAAATAGGAAGGCTAAGACTGGAGGCAACAAGACCAGTTTTCGAAGCTGTTCTAAAATAGAAAGACCAGGATTTGAACGAAGGCAGTAAGAGCGTAACTGGTGAAGGATGTACATATATCAGAGAAACGTCCAGGAAGGAGAACCTGTAAGACTTGGTGACAATGTAGTCTGAGGAAGTTAGAAGAAAAGTGATGTTAGATACTTGGGTTCCCAGCTGGGTTACGGTAAAATGGAATATAGATAGACTATGAAAGGGCAGCAGTAAGTTCCATATTGGACACGTTATTTCAAATTGTCTGATATCCAATTCAAAACACTTAATAAAACGGCATACATAAGGATGACCGTCTTGAAAGATATCTCAGCTGCAGGAATATTCTTGGGTGCAGGCAGGTGGTAAGAACACAAAGCACAGTGGCTGATACACCAGAATAGTTTAAAGTAATAAAAGAAGACACTTAAAGACAAAGCCCCAGGAACCACCAACATTTTGGGGACTGAATGTACAAGTGGCACATCCAAAGGAAACTAAGTCGAAGCTGGAAGAGAAGGGAGGAAAAGTATGAACAAATCATTGCAGATGAGTGAGTTTTCATAACATGATCAAAGTGATCAAACTGTCACAGAGAGATGAGGTCATGGAGGAGAACAGAAAAGCGACGACGGAACAGAGAACCAAGGAGGAAGGGCACTCACCGCAAGGACCTTTCCAGCAGGTCGGTCCTTGGAAAGCCAAACTTCAGTGGGCTGAGAAGAGGAGAGGAGACACTCAGGAGGATAAATGTGAGTTACTAGTTCTAAAAGGACGAATTGGAAATGAAGGAGAAAGGGCAGTGGACGATGATGTATGTTGAGCAAAGTTTTTGTTTTATTTATTTTTCAGGGACTTGGTAAAAATACAAATATACATATATTTTCCCAGGGTGAGCACGTCTCCTGGGCCATCTTGAGCTGTCTCTGCAGCACCTTCTTTCCCGACTGGCTCATTTTATAATCAATTGCTTTCCCTGAATGCCAGCTGGTTAGCCCTGCACTAGAGATATAATATGCATCAAATGCTCAATCAGCCCTCCGTGGTTGTCTCATTTTCCAGCCTGGAAAGCTCAGGCGGTGAGCCGAGGTTAATTGCTGTGCCCGGGTGTACAGTGTATGTCGGCGTTGACAGTACAATTAGAACTTGTGACCAGCGATTTTCCATGTAATCAACTTGCTCACAACCTCGCCTGAGCCTCCTGCCACATGCATTCTGATGTGACAGCATGATAAGTACTCTGATTTGAAACTGCGTGATGCAGCGTGAAAATTCAAGGATGGCAACCACCTAGTTACAAGAATGCAGTGCTGAAACATGGAGCATCAACTAAAAAGAATATTCTCATCTTGGAATATTAGAAATCACTGAGGACATTGGCCCACACTGTCACAGTAGATAACTCTAAAAGTACACCAACCAGGGGGCCAGAGAATAGATCAAATTAGATAGTATTTACTGGAACTGCGGCAGCTGATACAGATAAGTAGGAGGGACACTGGCAGAAAAGGAAGCAGATTGTGAATGAGGGGATGCAGGGCCAGATGCATGGCAAGGCCAGGGCAATAGCAGTGACAAATGGAAAAGAGAATGAAAAATGTAAAAGATACTACATTGAATTTGTTCCAGCAAATGTGTATTTTACAGACTGATTGTGACAACCATCACTGTGACAGTTTCTACTAACCATTCAGAATCAGTATCTTCCTCTCATCTCTTTTTTTTCTTAATCATTTTTTTCTTAATAATTTTTAAAGCAACCCCTCAAAGGAATACACTTATTTTTACTTAGATAGGATAGATAACACTGCTTCTGCAAATACTAAGATGTCTTATCGAACAAAATCCTTTAAAGAGTTGGAAAGGTTTATAAGTAACGTTAATTCTTTTGTAAATAAAGATACTTAGTTTTAGTTTCCCAAGGGAAGTATTTATTACAGTGGCTGTTAGAAATTCAGAAAGTAAGAAGAACAGGAAGCCATCACATAGCTGGTAAAGCTAAACAAAAGACAGTCAAGTACTTCATGCCAATTCCGAATCATGTGACTACAAGTCAAGTTTTGCGGATGTCCAAATAATAAACCTCCAATGGTGGAATGTGCATAACTAAGTTCATTCCTTTACAAGTCATGAACCTGCCTCACAGCTGACAAGATGTGAAGAGAGCACATGATTCCTCACCTCGTAGTGGGCACAAGGAGTGAGGGAGATATAGAAGAAGAAATGACCACACAGCCTGCACCCCAGGCTGCTTCTGTCACCCTTGCAAGCCGTGACTCCGTGAATTTCAATAGCAAAGCTCAGCTCACATTTTCTCTAATGAAAATAACGGTACTTACCTTGCTTTCAAGTTAATGAGACTTTTTTTTTGGAATTCATGGCTGCTAAGAATAATTACTATTATTCTCAGCTATCCTCAGAATAAACCTTTTGATACAAGTAATCTGGAGGAAACAAAGACCACAGGGAACAAAGAGGCAGAAGTGTGGGATTTTCTTAGGGGCAAGAAAGGTAGCGTCACAAGTGAGGTGTGGCTCTTAAGATTTTCCAACTTTTTCTCTGACAAAAGATCATATTCAAAGGGATTGGAATTTCATTATTGTTATTTAATACCTAAACAGCAGAAAGAAAGAAAAAACAAAAGGAGAGCATACTCCTTTAGTTTAATACCATATCAGGCTCAAGGTTTCAAACAGCTCCCACTTCGCCAATGCTACACTTACTCATGAAATTATATGCTGCATCTGTGCAATTAAACGTTCTTTGTCACTGAATACATTTGGGGTCTCACCCTCATCCTTTTAGGTTATCACCATGATCATGGGGCTTTCTTCTGACATTTCTGTTTCCAAGTGTTACCAGGAGTGGATGCTGGGATGCCTGTACAAACTGCCCTTGACTTACGCCCTCACTTACCCGTATGCAATTCTTAAGAGGACCATCAGCTCCTAAGAGAATGACCTCGCTCTCATTAACTCAAAATTCAATTGTGCTGGTTCACTTCCCTTCCTCTCCCAGTGGAGAAGAGATTATAATTACAAGTCCAGTCCCACTAATTATAGACTTCAGATGCTTGTTGAAAAGTTCCTTCATTGTTGGCCTCTAGATTTTTGCTGGTTTACAAAACTACATTGACTAAATCAACAGTGCACGGCAATAGGAGAGTGAAATGCAGTATAGAAAAATAGACTAGATTTTACCAAATCTAGAGAAACTACATCAATATGAAATCATGTAAGCACACTGTCATTCGGGGTCTCTGCTCCTGCTCCCTGCACCAGAACACAGGATATGGTGAGGCCAAAAAGGAACACCCATGGAGCCATACATAGGGGAGTCATACCACTATAGTCTCGCTGGCGGCTGGGTTGGAGACACAGGAAGCAGGAGCCACAGGATCCATCTGCTTCTCTGCAAACCAACCAACCTTTTGCTAACTGCAATCTGTGCTTGCTAGCGTGGCCATGGCAGTTATATTAGTGGTTAATGGCTCACTGGTTACAGCTGGTGGCCAACTAGTCACAGCTGATGGCCATCTACTACATGAGCCAGCACCTTCCACGTGAGGTTGAGAGCATGGAAACTGCTCTCCCGGCTCTGTCCCCACACACACCTAAAAAATAAATACACATATAATTCTACCAAGCTATCTCTTCATCTATCTTTCCACAGTTTTTCAAAGCTCAGCCTACCATTTTCATCCAGATAGGTCAATAGGATAGAGCTTGATTCCGTTCCTTCAACAGCATAATCCAGTGGGATATTTCCATTAACATCTTGGAGAAGGACGTTAGCTCCAGCCTGTAAGTGAAAAAGAACAAAAGTAACATTATGTATATTCTTCACATAGAAAGAAGATCACAACTTGCCTTTCTATCTTAGAAATCAGATCCAGAAAAGTTTGCATGAGATACAGCCCTGCAGAATCATGTAGAAAATTGGAAATGTTTTTTAAGACATACAAAATACTTTGTGAGAAGCTCTGAGAGTCTGAAATTGTTCAACTGACCTGAGTCCCAACTATTTCTCGCCAGCCCTCTTGCTAAACCCAAATACACAACCCATGGCTGCTAAGCCACCCAGGCCTCTGCGCTGCCTGCCCCTATAACCTGCCTTGTCTCTAACACAACAGAAGTGCCCCCATGGCTTCAGATAGTTTACGTGGTGAACTCTTGTATGAACTCTGACTGATTTTCCCCCAACTATCCGATAAAATCTTTAAGCCTTTGGCTCTCCACAGAAACTCATCTGAGAGCTCTCTTCCCTCGATGATGTTTGAATAAAGCTTTGGGCTGATGGTTGGTTTTTCTCTATCCAAAAATTGTTTGCTAAAAAAAGCGTAAACTGTATACATTAATGGAGGGCTGTCGTGCGGGGGACCCTGCTCGCTGCGCCATTTGTCGTGCAGGGTCTCAGCTCCCACTCCCCGCCCAAGAACGCAGGACACGGTAAGGCCAAAAAGGAACACCCACGGAGCCATAGATAGGGGAGTCAAACCAATATATTCTCGCTGGCGGCTGGGCTGGAGACACAGGAAACAGGATCTACATAATCTGCCTAACAGCAGTCCGCACTTGCCAGCCACCATCTTCTTGCTAGCCCCCATTCCTTCTCTGCTAGCGTAGCCACAGCCGTTATATTAGTGGCCAATGGCCTACGGGTTACAGCTGACGGCCAACTAGCCACAGCTGCTGGCATCTGATCACAGTTGATGGCCATTTACTACCCGAGCCAGCACCTTTCTATGTGAGGCCGAGAGCCTGGAAACTGTTTTTTGGGGTTTTGTCCCCACAAGGGCGCATATTAAATATGGCTATTACACATCTTTTAGCTTCAAAGGGCCCTGAATCAACCACCTCTGAGCACACTCGCTTCACCCTTCACCCATCTCAGCTTAAATACAATGATATATGTGCTTTTGCTCTTAAAAAAGAAACGGTCACATAAATTGTCACCATTGCTCTACATTCTTCAATAAGCTCCATAAAATTTATCAGGCATGGTTTACATCTTTCCTACAAGGGCATGACATGAACATGTTCCCATTGTCCAAGAATTTCCACATCCCTCCCAATAACACATCATTAAACTCAGGACAAATGAAAGTTCCCTTCTACTCTTTTTAACAAATAGGAGTCTGTATTGCAATGTGAATATAGTTAACATATTTCATATAATATACAAATTCATAACTTTAGATATGTGTGTATACACACACAAACACACACAGAGAGAGAGAGAGAGGGAGAGAGAGAGAGAGAGAGAGAGAGAGAGAGAGAGAGAAAGAGAGAGAGAGAGAGCGAGAGAGCACTTGCCTATATCTTGGCAAGCCTGCACAGGTTTTCCAAAGGACTTCTCTAAATATATTGTGAAAACAAACCAAAATGTAGGTCAAAGTGGTAGAATATTCCATATCTTACTATCTGCCCTCCAGATAAGCTGTGTTGCTTACCTCACCATGTAGAGTCACCACATTATATTTTTCTACAACGTATAAAGATACTCCTTTATTTGAACAGAGTAAGTTATATATTTCAGATTTTCATTTATCTAAGGAAATTAAATAATTTTAAGGTCTTGAATACTTCAAGTTATCTTAGTGCATACGTTTCATTCCATGCTAGTTATTCAAAGTTTGAAAAGAAATTACTTGAGGCAAAGTTCTTAAGTAGACTTTGCTAATAATTATCTTCCTTTAGTCTTCAAATACAAGAATAAGAGTTTGCATACCTACCCAAGTATCAATTATTAAAAGATTCAATTAAGACACAGAACTACAGGGTGTTGTTACCGATTTCTGTACTAATAGGTATGAGACAATCAAGTTGTTCTTTTTTTTCCCAATGCATACGTTTCTGATAGAATCTTACCAATGCCAAACATCGGGTATAAGGCAATGGTGAACATAACTAAGAGTCATGTATTATCAATCACAACAAAGAAGAATAGGAGAGCTACTTGGTGTCGACAGAGATGGTATACTTGGATATAATATTTTCTATTCTTTTCGAAGTAATGGAGCTCTTTCAAAGAAAGTCTGAAACTGAAACATAGTGCTGAATATTTTAGCTGGGCTCATTCATTGAAATATCACCCCATTAATCACTCACTGGTCTGTGCTGCTAAATTACCAGGTATTGTTCCCTATATAGAAGGCAGACTTTCGTGGGGGTTGGTAACTTCCCTAATCACAGATCATGTCTTAGTCCTCATTTTTTTTTCTGTTTTGTTGTGTTTTTTTTTCATTAGCTTCGGGTGTACAAAGAAATATACTAGTTAGACATTTATACTCCGCACAAACTGATACCCCCTCCCACCCCCAACCTTCTTCCTCTTTATATTTCCATCACTTAACTACAAGACCTGGCACATATTAGGTACTAAAAAGATTAAAATAAATTGAAAAATAAGGAGCCAAACACTGAACTTAAACTAATTATTACAAACTGAGGCAAAAAGATAAAATAATTCTTTTCAACAAAATGTTTGTGACCTTTATTTTTAGGGTTGCATAGATATAATTACAAAATCACTATATGCATACTTACGTTTCCTGCCTTCACTTTTTCCAGATGCACAACATTTGTCAAAGGCTCTCTTTCTTTCTTCCCTCCCTCCCTTCCTCCCTCCCTCCCTCCCTCTCTCTCTCTCTCCTTCCCTCCCTCCCTCCCTCCCTCCCTCCCTCCCTCCCTCCCTCCCTCCCTCCTTCTTTCCCTTCGTCCCTCCCTCCCTTTCTCCCTCCTTTCCTCCCTTGTTTTCTCTTTTTTGCCACTGGACATGGGCTAGAGTACTCCACCTGTGGTGACCTGGGTGCTCCGCCCCCCATCACACCGACTGCCTCATCTTGGTAGATGTCCCTTGATGGGCTGAACCATGTGCAATAATAACATAGATTTGAAAGGATCCCTACAGAAGCTGTATTTCTTGAATTAGAATTCTGAAATTGTACATCTATTAGAAAAAAACACCATTGATAATATTCATGGCTGATTATTATTCTCAGTCTGACTAACTCAGGAGTTAATGTGCAATTATATTTGTTAATGGATCCCACTGGAAATAAGGTGCTGATGACTTGCAAAGCAGGGCTTTTCCTGAGAATGTCAGATGACCCCTCATAATATTATCAGGACAGTCTAATTTCTAGCATACAGAAAGGGAAATGGCCCAAGGGGGTGGGAATTAGTAGCATCTATAAGGCTTTTGTGTTAGTACTTGTTTTTTTAAAAAACACTTTCAACTACTCCAAAATATAAAATGCATTGTCTATATTTTGTGAAATGAGAGCTAACCAATAACACAATTCAATAAAAATACCACTCTTGACATTGTTCATTTTTAATATGAAAATTTGAAACAATATGCGATCTAAAACACTATTTTTCTCTTCCAAGTCATAGAATTCTTGAATATCTTTTTTAAAAAACTGTTCTTTTAACATTTCAAATTTCATTCCACTGATGTAAGCATCCACTATATGACTTTTTAGCTCTGAGTGTAAAAGTCAGAGAAAAGGATTCCTGAACCGGTGCACATATTAATTACATTGTTTCCTTGGATACATGGCTCCGAATGAAGATGCCAACAATAAGTATTAACTTTAATTTTCTCCTATGTTGGTGTCTGCATTTGATTGCCTGCATCATTATTCTTTTGCAAGAGATGAGAAATAGGATGAATCGAGGATTTTAGACTAAATGTTCAAATACAGGACAGGAAATATCCAAGCCTGCACTTATCTTACGATAAAGGCACAAAAGCTTCAGCAATCATGAAACATTTGCTAAATCTGAAATAATATTTTAAAATTACAGAATGTTGTCCTTTATGAAAACATGGATTAGGAATTGGGTGCGTAAATAGGATATCAAGAGTGAAAGTAGATAGGAGACCTCTATTCTTTGTCATGATTCAAGAGAACTCATTTATATTTGGTGCCTGGAAACACCTAGGCCCTAAGGAGGGGTGGTAGTGGTGTGTGTGTAATATCTTCCTAGTTTTACATTCCTACATCTAATCATCAGATGTCAAAATTTTTATCCTGACAGTAATGATTTTCCGTTGTCTAAATGAAAGAAGAAATTCCAAATTAAGAAAAACTTTCATTAGTAAGAATAGCTCAATAAAAAATATCTGTACAATGTAGACTCTGAGGCAAGTTCTTCAGCTTGGTTTCAAGAAAATTAATTACCTAGTGATTGGTTTTCATCAGGGAAATGAAAGTAATCAATGTTATATATGCAAAATCAACAGAAACTTCTCAAATGCTTTTTGTAATGAGGACTGTTTAATTCCTATTGGAATCCCTAATCGCATTTCCTAATTATTCAAACTGGGAGGCCACCCAACCTCCAATTTGTCCTAAACTATGTTCCTGGAGTATTAAAATTAATATTAAAGTATTAAAGTATTAAAGCAAATATATCATTCCCCCAAATAGGAATCTCATTTACTGCCTATCATGTAACATATGAAAAAATAAAGTAAATATTGTTTTACTTTATGTAACAATTTAGTGTCAATGAATATACTTATCAGTTGTTTTATTTAGCAATTATTCTCTAAACACATTAATAATGAAATTTTAATGACAGGTACCTCTTCGCATTTTAATAAGCAAATACCACTTTTTTATGCTAATGTAGTTTGGTAATTTTTTTTGTTTTGATATAATTTCAGGTTTTCTCAAAGTTGTAAGAGTAATACAAAAATCTCCTGTATACCTGTTATGGGCTGACTTGCATCCTCCAAAAAGAAATGTTGAAGTCCGAACCCCTAATATATATGAATGCAATCTTATTTGGAAACAGGATCGTTGCAGATGTCATTAGCTAAATTAAGATGACGTCATGGTGGAGTAACCAATGAGACTGGAGTCTTGTGTTTAAAATATTATGTTTTCTCTTCCAAGATATGATATTCTTAAATAATTTTTAAACATTTGTTTTACATTTCAAATTCCATTCCACTGATGTAAGTGTCCACTACATAATTTTTCAGACACAGAGGGAAGATGGGAAGGTGAAGGTGGAGGGAGGCAGAGATTGCAGTGATGCAGCCACAAGCCAAGCAATGCCTGGGCCACTAGAAGCTGGAAGAGATAAGGAAGGGTCCTCTCCTAGAGGTTTCAGAGGGAGCATGGCCCTGCGGATGCCTTGACTTTGGACTTGACCTCCAGAATTGTGAGACAACAAATTTCTGTTCTTTTAAGCCAGCCAGTTTATTGTACTTTGTTATGGCAACCCTGGGAAACTAATAGTCTACCCTTTATCCAAATTCACCAATTATTTATACTTTTCCCTAATGTGTTCTCTCTCTCTCTCTCTCTCTCTCTCTCTCTCTCTCTCTCTCTCTCTCTCTCTCTCTCTCTCTCTCATTTCTCCTGAATCACTCAGAAGTGAGTAGCATGCACCGTATCCCTTTACACCTAAATATTTTACTATATATTTCATAAGATCATGTATTTCATATTCTCTTGCACAAAATCATCAAAATCAGAAAATTTTCACATTGATAAATGCTATTATTTAAACCACAGTCCCTATCCAAATGTCATTAATTTCTTCCAATTATATCTTGATTAGCGCTAGTTTCCCCTGACTCGGGATATAATCCAAGATCACCCGGTGCATTTGGTTGCCCTTTCTCTTTAGTCTCCCACAATCTGGAACACTTCCTCTTTTTTTTTTTTTTAAGATCTTCTCTGATATGTCCTTACAATAAGATTTTGGGTAAGAAAACCACAGAGGAGATGGCCTGCTGTTCCCATTATGCCATAACAGAGGGGACATGCTGTCCTTTGGTCCCATAACTTTGATCACCAAATTAAGGTGATTTTTGTTTTCATTTTACAGTTGCAGCTAAGAATCCATGAGTTCATCCTGATATCAATAAACAAATAAATACCTGAATATAGAGGAGGAGGAAAAGTGTTCTGTAAATTATAATAGCAACTAATAAATGCAGAAAAATGATAAGGTTAGAATTTACCATTCATGACAGTAACAATAGATTCAGATAAGGGTCATCAGGAGTGCTAAAACTAAAGCAAAATTCTGATTAGGAACAGAATATGTACACATTCCTTACATATAGTGCCACAAAATATTCAATTTAAATATAAAATGTTGGCATCTAACATGTTAGGAAAAATAGAAAAATTCTGCGAGTGGACTTGTAGATGGTTTCTTTTGAATTGTAGATGGTTTCTCCTCTTTTTGTAGAAAATTCTGAATTCACGTGCTAGTAGGAAAAGTGAAGGTTATCCCAAACTCACTTATCTAAAAGTCCACATTCCCTCCAAACTTCACCACTTTACATTACTTTATTCTGTTCTAATTTTCTCACCATGATGATTATGATCCAATATCTTAAATACATGTATATTTACTTTTTGACAGTATCCCACACTAGATTTCATGCTCCATGAGAGAAACTATTTAGATATTGCTATATATCCAGGCTCTCTTACACTTTCTAGTGTACTATATGTGCTCAGGAAATAATTGTGAAGTAAATAAATGCATGAATTATTAATAATATTAAATTATATATATTTCATTTATAATTTATATATATAATATATAATTAATAAAATTATATATATTTTATTTATATATATTTTATCACTGACATTTTATGTTAGGACTGTTTGTTTTTTTGTTTTCTTAAAAAATTTAATTGTGAACATTACAATTTGAATTTTGTGTAATTTTCAAAGGTTACATATTCTTGTTTTGATATTGTCAACCATTTGAAAATGTAAAATTTTAGCTTACAGTCATACAAAAATATACAGTGGGCTGAATTTAGTCCATAGGACAGAGTATGCCGACCGCTTTAATCGAATAAAATATACAATGTCTAATACAGATGAGTACAAGCTCTCAAAGTCTTGTTTGAAATTTGAGCTCCATTATTTTACTATTTTTTTTCAGCTTTATTGAGATATATTAGGTTGGTGCAAAAGTAATTGCAGATTACAAGGTTAAAAATAATTGCAAAAACCAAAATTACTTTTGCACCAACCTAATAATTGACATATATCATTGCGTAAGTTTAAGGTGTACAATGTAATGATTTGATACACACATATATTGCATGATTAGAACTTCTTTTAAAATTAGCAGTTTCAATTATAGGGACAGTTATATATTTCTTATCGTGTTTGTGGCTATTTATATTTCTTTTCTATATTATCTTTTTAAGTGCTTTGACTATTTTAACATTGGGGTTTTGTTTTTGTTAATATTAAAAATTACTTGTAGTGTTTTAGCACAAACACCTTGGAGAAAAGACGAAAAATTCTACAAACCAATCTATTTGAAATGCTAGGTGTTCTGGCTGATGAATCATAAACACAACTTAACTTGAATTTCACTACGTTTTCCTCGAATGTAATCATCAAATACATTGTATAATTTTTTAAAATTTAGACTTGATTGAAAAACCATACTGGAAACATTTTATGCCATATCCATATCTTACAAAGTTTTGGGGTTGCATTAGAATATTAATGTCTCTTCAAAGTCCTACACAAAAGAAATTAGTTGAAAAAATTGTCCCCAAATTTTTCAAATTCATTTAACCAAAAATATCCTATTTTGCAAATGTAATAGAATTTACTAATGAACTATTCATGTAGCCTCATGTTAAACAATAAAAGTTGCTATCCTACAAGACATACACATTTAAAAGAAAGGAAAAAGATTTAGATAAGAATGAGAAATCTAAATGGGTCCTCTTATGTAGAAGTCCATGAAATTTTAATTCTGTATTTTCCACTATTTTGCATTCATTAAGTTTTGTAAAACTATTAGAAAATGGAAAATTGAATATAGAAGTCAGAGACATGCAAAACAGAGATGAGGGAATGTATGAGTTGGAGGTGGTAGAAAGGAGAGGAGAAGGACGAAGGGAATTTCGTTTAGCATAATGAAAAGAAACAAGTCTTGAGGTCATAAAAGCCTGGCTCTGAGTGCCAAGTTATTGTTCACTGGTTTTGTTAGTAAGGGCAAACCCCTAATTCTCCCCATCAGTTTTCAAAGTGGAGACAACTATTAGTACTTAATGTCTATTACAGTTACCTTCAGTGTAAGTCTATTTAGTACCCAGCCCGGGGTCTGATATACAGGAAGTACTCAATAACTTGTAGCTATAGTAACATAAGCAACTGGAAAACAATATGATATACAATAAGTTATTTGCAAAGACAACCATTAGCTATCATATATCAAATCACCCATCCTTTTCTGTCAGCACAATCTTTCTCTAAGTGTAAGAATTCAAATCCTAAAAAGAATGAGACAGAATAAAATAGTAGGGAAGAAAGAAGGGAAATTCAGCCTGGAGGTCTTTGAAACATTGAAAACTTAGATTGGGTTTGCTTTCCTTCTCCCCCTCAATGTTACCATACAATATATTTGACAAAACCAACCATGAGAAAAGCAAGTAATTTTAGTAAAAGGCAAGAAATACTTTTAAAATGTAATTCCCAGAATAGACAGACACAAAAATGTTAAGATTTCTAAGTGCAGCATTTGTAGTAGACCAGAAAAAAAACAGAATGCTCTCTGTTATTTGTTATTGGGGGAAAAATACAACATGTCCTGAGATCTACAAGGGAACCCTCTATAAATCTGTTTCTTAAAAACAACCCAGATGTAATAAAACACATTTATGAAAGATTAAGTGGAAACTTGCAGGTACCTCTGAAACAGATCTATAAAAAAATGTGCCCAATTCATTTATTTCCAGGTAATTTACTAGTTAATTTTTGAAAGTCTATCTACCAGCCAGAGACTCGGGAAAGCACTACAGAGCTTTCTTTATTGCTCACAACCAACAATATGAGAATAAAAAGAAAAGGTTTTCACAATTCTGTCCTTGTGTTCAAGGACAAACTCCAAAGACCTGTTAAACCTTCAAACAAATAAGAATAAAGATAGCAAACTTTTTATAAGAAGACAAGCAAACCCTTAAGAGTTTCCCCCAAAATGAAAACCCAAATCACTAAAGAAGAAGGATGGTAGATAATGACCCAAAATGCACCTGAATGCAGTCAGGTATGACTTGTGAAGTACTTCCTATCTCTACCCTGCATCCATTTACATTCTTTACTATTGTTGAATTGGGCAATTGGCAGGAACTCTATAAGGATCATTCAGAAAGTAACCCCTCTCATTCTGAAATATGCATGTCATCAAAAGGAACTGGTGAAGAAACTCTTAAATCTTGATACCCCCAACCATTGAATTGTGACCTCTCTCCCCAAACTGAGCTAAGACATCAGAGTTGAAAGCCCTGTAGCAGCTGGGGAGAAAAGCTGCCAGGTAGGGTGTGCACCAGCAGAAACCTGAAACAGAGTTAATTACCCTTGATAATTACCAGTGAACGGAGTTGAGAAGGAAGGAACCAAAGTCTTGGCACCATCCATCCTTGTTGTACTCAAAGTCTGACGATCCAGAGAGCTGTTGAGTTTCTGCCTGCCCACAATCATGAAAACATAGAGAACTGGAGGAGAAGATTCATGGGTCTCTGGTCTCAAGCAGAGACTTTCCCACAGGTTTCCATTGTTTAAGCAGAGAGAGAAAACCAGAGAGAGAGAGAAGCAAGTAACTGTCCCCCAGAGTCTAGTTTTTGGGCAAATAACGTAGGAAGCTATACAATTGGGGAATCCACTTATTCATTAAGAAACTATGTATGAAGCCCTTATTATGATTAATGTGTACTTTGAGATTTTAATGATTGAAAATGTTTATGGTAATAAAAGTTTTCAACCTATGTTACAATTTAAAGTTTTAGAACAGTTGAAATTATGTTGTACTACATGTTTATAGCTCCATCTGTAAACGTCCGGAGGTCAGTAATTGTTACTTCAGATGGAGCACATAAATATTTATGTGTAACACTACTGCCATGCTAAATGACAGACCATGTCGAGAAAACAAAATATATAAAGAAAGCAATCCTAGAATTCCAAGTAGCCAGGGTGTGAATAGCATTCACAGTCATACTAAAGAAATCTCTACATATTATTATGATGGAAGCTAGATGCGATGATAAGAATGGGCACAATGTATGTATCTCATGGGGCTTGGGAGTGTGTGAACAGAGAGCTGAATATCCATCTTCCAGACTAAAGATGGAAAATCAAGGGGTAGCAATATAAACATTGATATTTAGAATGAAACAGATATAAAAACCAAAAGAATCATCTAAAAGAGTTCAAAGTGGTTGTATCTGGGAAGAAAAATTCACAGGGAAGGGTTGAAGGGAAAGAAGTGGTTAATTTTACTAGCTTAAAATAAGCCTCCTAAAACTATTTGACTGTTTAAAATATGGGTATGTATGACAGATAAAAACGTAAAGTGAAAAGAAATAATGGCACACATAAAAATATTTGTCATATTTATTGTCATAATCATGAAATGATATAATTATAGTAATATAGAAATAGAAAAAAGGAGAGAAAATGTTTATAAAATCTCTAAAATAAATAATTAATGATATATACATGATGCAACTTCATACCATCAAAAAATCCATATTATGGAAGAAAATTTTAAGGCCTGGAGAAATGCAGAAAAATGTGTATAAATAGATAGGCTACCAAGATGTAAATATGGTATCAGGTAAGTACAGTATTACTAATACCGTGTTGCCCCAAAAATAAGACCTAACCGGAAAATAAGCCCTAGCATGATTTTTCAGGATGACATCCCCTGAACATAAGCTCTAATGCGTCTTTGGAGCAAAAATTCATATAAGACCCAGTCTTATTTTCAGGGAAACATGGTGTGTGGAGGGAAAAAGGAGAGGGGAGGGAGATTAAGAAATAAACTAAAATCAAAAACATATTCAGGATTACCTTTATGTGATGGAATTATTAGTGATTTTAAATTTTCTTCTTTATATTTGTGGTGTCTCAATTTTCTACATTAAACGTGTGATATTCACATTGAGAAAATATTTTCAAAATGCACAGTGAATAAAACTATAAAACTAGATGAAAACACACGATGATTGTCTTGAGTTCATCACAAGTTTCAAATCTAGTAAATTCAAAAGTGAGGAGTAAAACTTTACATAATTTAACGATTACCTGGTGAGCTAGATAAAAATTAAAAACTAGTTTCAGAAGAAAACCTATTGAGTGTTTCTGAGGAAAAGCTCAGAAAAGAAATGGCTCTAGCTTGTGAAGAGTCCCAGATTGTTAGGGTAAATTTAACATCCTTCCAAGATATTGTGCAATTCACTTTTATTATACATCCTATTAAGCCACTCATTTACCCTAGTATGATGGTTTTATGTGAACCACACTAGGTACTTAATATTTACTGACAAAAGACCTTGCATAAAAGAGCCAGTGCCCTCCTACTGCATTATCATTCATTGTATTATTCTCGAATACCAATATGTTCACTTTGCTTCTTAAAAAACCTTATGTTGCTAATCTGAACACTCCATATCCGCTCTGAGGAAATACAGCCTTTTCCAGATCTATTTACCAACAAACTGAAAATATGGGCAGTTGATATTTTCTCTGCCTTAATACCCTGTGCTAACGGCCTTCATGTGCAATTTATCGCTAGTGTCTTATGGCACTATCAACTGTACTTCTTTTTCTTTCTTAAATCTAGAATATTCTACTACAGTTTTAATGTCCCATACTGTAATATATTATATATATATATAATATATATAATATACATATATTATATATATATATATATGAAGGGGGGACCACAAAAAAATTAATATACCCTCACATTTGATCTAGGGATGCAGTTTGCAATGTTCTTAGAGTTTGCTTTCCCACGTGTAACTAACTAGCTGTTCCTGTTAATTACAGCTTTCCCACCGCCACAAGGAAATTCTCAAAGCATTTTTACCCCTTGACTTTCATAGAAATACAAGCTTCTGGCTTTCCTTCTAAATATGGCTTCTCTTTTCCAGTCTTCTTCGCAGCCTCCCGTTTGTCTAACAATCCTTTAATTGGTTTACTTTGGACCTTCTTTCAAATGTTCTTTCTTTTTTCGGACTTCATATTTTTATGTATTGATCTGATGTACTCAAGAGCTTCTGTTACCCTTATATATGCAAATAAAACTTTTCTCTCTCTCCTGAGTTCCGGGACCAGCTGCCTTCTAGTCTTCTCCAGGTGGATGTCTTCTGTGGATCATGAACTTGATGTGTTTAAAAAGGAGTGCATGTTTCTGCACTGGTGTTTGCTTCCTTGGTAAATTGCACCATCCCTTCCAACCTCCCCAAAACAGAAAGCTTGGAGTCATTTTCAGATTCCCTCCCCTTCTTTAACTCCTGCATTAAGAACATCAACATTACTGTTGATTTCACCTTCAAAATATAGCATCAATATGTGTTTTATTCCCATCACTGTGACCTTAAACCCACAATCACCAGGGTTTTATGTAATGTTTTCCCAAAGGCAGTGACTCCCGTTAGGTGCCCCTTCAATCCTTCCATCTTACTCCATCACTGTCCTGTCCTCTTAGGTGAGGTCAGCGTTCCCTTCTTTGAGCTTCCAGAATACCATTTACTTACCCCATCATAGCCCTCACTGAAATCTAAGATTTGGTATATGGCATGTGTAAAATTTTACGTAATATATCAATGATTATACACTAAGAAATGAATTAGTGTTTATGCTCATTTTTTACTTTCTCTACTACACAAGAGTATCCATGTTTAAGAACAGAGACCCTGGTTGCTCATGTTTTTCTTGTTGCTCACGTATTCTCAGGCACAAGCAAAGCACCTGGCACAGAGCAAACCTGGTAATAATGGTAACGATGAGAGGACATGGATGTGTCATCATTTCACAAAGTGGTAAGCATTTCACAAAGGAGACTTATATCAGATGATTATTTTGTATACTTGAAATATATACAATTTTACTTTTCAATTATACCTCAATAAAGCTGGATAAATTAAAAAAAAAAATACTAAGAAGCTTTTATGTTCAATGGCCACTAACAGGGCTTAGGAGCCAGAGTAGCTTCCTTCAAATTCTTACTCTGATGAACCCAAAAAATATAACTGTCACGCAGAAAATCCTGCTCGCTGCGCCATTTGTCGTGCAGGGTCTCAGCTCCCACTCCCCGCCCAAGAACGCAGGACACGGTAAGGCCAAATAGGAACACCCACGGAGCCATAGATAGGGGAGTCAAACCAATATATTCTCGCTGGCGGCTGGGCTGGAGACACAGGAAGCAAGATCTACATAATTTGCCTAATAGCAGTCCGTGCTTGCCAGCCACCATCTTCTTGCTAGCTCCCATTCCTTTCCCTGCTAGCGTAGCCACAGCCGTTATATTAGTGGCCAATGGCCTACGGGTTACAGCTGACGGCCAACTAGCCACAGCTGCTGGCATCTGATCACAGTTGATGGCCATTTACTACCCGAGCCAGCACCTTTCTATGTGAGGCCGAGAGCCTGGAAACTGTTTTTTGGGGCTTTGTCCCCACACTCCACCCCTACAGGGTCTCGCCTCACAATCTACGCGACAAGTGTCTTCTGCGAGGGTCCCTGTGCAAGGAGCCTGGAGGTGAATGCAATATCCTGGACACAGCCAGGCTCTCTGAGCACAGCCAGGGTTTCTCAGGGCACCACCAGTACTTCTGGGCACAGCCAGACTTCCTGGGCTTCTTAAGGTACCACCAGTCTCCCCGGGCACAGCCAGGGTTTCTCAGGGCACCACCCCAGTACTTCTGGGCACAGCCAGACATCCTGGGCTTCTTAGGGTACCACCTGTTTTCCCGGGCACAGCCAGAGTTTCTCAGGGCACTGCCACTCTCTCTGGACACAGCCAGACTTCCTGGACTCAGCCAGGGCCTCTCAGGGCACTGCCACTCTCTCTGGACACAGCCAGACTTCCTGGACACAGCCAGGGCCTCTCAGGACACTGCCACTCTCTGGACACAGCCAGACTTCCTGGACACAGCCAGGGCCTCAGGGCACTGCCACTCTCTCTGGGCACAGCCAGACTTCCTGGACACAGCCAGGGCTCTCAGGGCACTGCCACTCTCTCTCTGGGCCTCTCGGGGTACTGTGCTGGAACAACAGCGGCTCACATCAAGGTGCTTACATATTATCAATGGCGGCCAGTCAAGACACAAAAGCAAACATTCTCGCCAGTCCCACTACATGGTGGTATGTTCCCAAACAGTCAAGCGTCCATTAAATTAGGGATGGAAGGCAATTCCCCATAGTCCATAATCATTCGCCAGGGCTGTCCTGGGGGTGAGGGATGACCTTGACCTCACCCTCATCTCCCAAGGAGGACTCAGCAAGCGTTTCCTCCTGGGACTAAAAGTCCTGCATACGGGCTGCCTCAGCAAGCAGTTCCCAGCCCACAGGGCAGCAACAACCTTCGCTTTCTCTGCTTTCTCCAGCCTCTGCTGGTTGGGGAACCATCCACATTTTTCCACCCCTCCACGGGAATCGAGCTCTCCGGCAGCTGCTCCTCCTGGTCTTCCTCAGACTGAGTTTTCAGACGCACAAACTGCTCCACTGCCCTTCGGAAAGCTTTGGCCAGCACCGTATCCTGCCGACTACGCCATGTGTCACGCAGGAAATCCTGCTCGCTGCGCCATTTGTCGTGCAGGGTCTCAGCTCCCACTCCCCGCCCAAGAACGCAGGACACGGTAAGGCCAAATAGGAACACCCACGGAGCCATAGATAGGGGAGTCAAACCAATATATTCTCGCTGGCGGCTGGGCTGGAGACACAGGAAGCAAGATCTACATAATTTGCCTAATAGCAGTCCGCGCTTGCCAGCCACCATCTTCTTGCTAGCTCCCATTCCTTTCCCTGCTAGCGTAGCCACAGCCGTTATATTAGTGGCCAATGGCCTACGGGTTACAGCTGACGGCCAACTAGCCACAGCAGCTGGCATCTGATCACAGTTGATGGCCATTTACTACCCGAGCCAGCACCTTTCTATGTGAGGCCGAGAGCCTGGAAACTGTTTTTTGGGGCTTTGTCCCCACAATAACCTTAGGTGAAACACTTGACATTTGCCCACTTTCCTTATTTGATCAACTTGCCTTTAGATCAAATGAGATAAATTAAGTAGGAAAAACCATGAAATGTGCCCACTGACTTCATCACAAAGATATACAACCAAAGTGTCCCTGGCAAGAACCATGCTGAGGGGCTCGAGTGGACAGGAAGCAGACTACGTGGATGGATGGAAGAGTGATCGGGAGGAAACAAACTAGGCTCAGCAAGAGCATATTGTTCTTCTGAGAAGCTCAGCCATGTGAACAACAAGGATAATAGGTTGACAACTGGAAAAAATAAATTTGATTTATTTTTCTTATTTTTTTTAAATTAATGGAAGATACTAGAACATAACTATATATTTAAAAGAAAAAGCTAATAGAACAATTATGAAAATAAGAGATGATGAAGGAGAAATCCTTGAAGAGGTAGTAATTAGTGGAATCTAAGAGAAGATGTGGGAAGATTTAGCTTATACAGGAGAACAAACACCTCTTTAAGAATGAAAGAAAGACTGAATAAATAGAAAAAAGAACAACCAACAGTTTGCTAGTAGGAAGTAGAAGGCAGTAAGCCTGAAGAATTTTCAATTTTCTCAGTGAGGTTGAAGTCAATATCAACTATTGAGAAAGAGAGTAAATATTATATGATAGTCATGAACATGGAAAGCTAATGAGGCTCTTAGCTCACTTCTGCCATAGTTCTTATTGAATAATCAGATTTACTTTGAACCATTTGGATTTATAGCTCATTTTCTAGGGAGGAGTATAACCTCCCAAAGTAGCAGAGTACCATATGTCTTAATATTTTACATATCAAAGTGATGGAAAGGGTTTTTTATAACTAAAACACATAATATTTTAGAGTAGTATTTAACCCAGGAATAGTCTACGCAACCAATGAGTTTTGGAATGATTTAATTTTGATCTATCAATGACTTAAGCCACCTAACACAAAGCAAGCAATGTGTTTTTGAAATATCATTTGCTATTTCAGTTATGACAGAATTGTTGGGTTCCAGTAGTTGCCTGTAGCGCCCATTAAAATGATGTAGTTCTACACTGCCCATAAAACACAGTCCATGACACACTTCATCCAACAGGCGATGGAATTACTAACATCACATGTTCAAACACAAAAGACCAAAGATTGAGAAAACATTAACTGCACTTTCCAACAATCATTCCATTGTTACTGAAGTGAAACAATGACAAAGACACTACAAAGCCTCACTAAGTAAATGACTATCTATTTACTAACATTTCCTCTTGCACTTGATTTCAAGGAGTTAAAATGTTTTTACAGGGCTCCCCATAATATGTAACAGTAATAATTCAGCAATATATATTGCCTATCAGCTTTTTTAAAAACCAAAGCTAATTAAAAGGACATTTTATTCTTCACTTGCCATTACTCATTTCTTGAAATTATGTACAATAGATATCTTTTACAGTAAAATTTGTTAAATGGTTCCAGGACATGTAAGTATGAAATCACATCTCCCCTGCAAAAAATTTTCAATAGGAGAAAGAAAAAGTCTGAGATGATTAGTCTGTCAGGAACACAGGTAATCATTTTCCTCAAACACTGGAGTACCATCTAGTGTTTTGCTCAGTTAAATTATTTTTCTTTCAAAATAATTAATGCCAAAATAAAAGTAATTTTTTATGGTGCAAATTCAATAAACTGTTAAAAGTGCAGATTCGTCACAATTTTAAAACTGCTAACAAAACAGAGTAACTTAGCAACTGTGGCTACATTACAAACTTAAATGTGAAAATTCAGCTCTAGCATGCTGAAGATAAATGAAAATCTGTAATCCAAGGTCACATCAGAAAAGAAGTGAGAACTGAGCTAGGTTATTTAGAGACAATCCCCTATGAAATCACATGGTGCAAAACAGTGGGGGGAAAAAAAAAGTCTATTGTTACTCTCCCAGCAGGCTAGTGATGGAGCACATACTGAAGGTATTTTACAAGCATTTGTTCAAGGCACAGATGTACTGATACAACATGCTACACACACACACACACACACACACACACACCACACATATACATATATATGAACATATTAAAATAAATATGTCAAGGTTTTCAAGAGAATAAAGCCTGACATGCTTTGAGTTCATCACTTTTCAGCCTTTATGATTTATTCTTCAATAACAGAAAAGCTTCTTAAAATCTGGAATATACACATTACAGGATAATTATTTTTTAAAAAAACAGAAAATAATTTGAATTATAGAGCATTGATAGCATGGCACAAAATAGAAAATATTTTTAAAACTGGATAACGTATTAGAATGTAAAATAAAAAATTTATATATGTGAGATGCTCAAATAATCAATAAAATAAGATAAGTGAAAGAAAAGTCTCAGTTAATAAACTTTGTATAATTATCATGTATATATCATACATAATTATATGATATATATTACATATAAATATATATAATGCATTAAAGTATTATTTTACTGAGAGCTAAAACACATAAATTTGGGATCCTAGAATATAATCTCTTTGATATTAGATTTCTTTATATAAAAAATAAGAATTACATAATAAGTGTATTGTTTACATCATAGAAATGTTCTACATTTCCAGTAAGATATTTCTCAAACTTCTAAGAAACTACAAAATCCTATTCAACTATATGATGGAAACTGTAAGATAATAATAAGACTTTGTCTACATTTTGAAAATATATTGTAGAAATCTATCATTTTCTGACTCACCCCAATTCCTAAAACATACTGGGTTTAGATGATTTCTATTTCATACTTAAAATTTTAAAAAGTGCCAATTGTTTTGCTTAGTAATAAATATAGAGTCAACCCTCATTCACAGATTCCACAGTTGTCAATTTGCCTACTTGCTAAAATTTATTCCTAATGTCAAAATCAATACTTGTGGTATCGGTGGCCATCCATGTACGTGTGAAAAGTGAAAAATTTTAATCACCCAATGTGCAGGTTTGCAGCTGAGGTTCCTCAGGGCGACAATTTGACTTCTTGTTTCAGCTTTCACAGTGTAAATAAATGTCCTTATTGCAGCCTTTTAGCACCACATTTGTTCATATCTCTGAGCCTTCTGTTGGTGATTTCATTGTTTAAAATGGTTCCCAAGCATAGTGCTAAAGTGCTTTCTAGTGTCGATAAGCGTAAGAAGGCTGTGATGGATGAGCTTTAATAGAAAATACATGTGTTGGATAACTTATATTTGAGCATGTGTTATAGTACTATTGGCCATGAATTTGATGTTCATGAGTCGACAATATATTAAATAAGGTATCATTAAACAGAAACACATGTAAAATAAGTTTTGTACAGTTCTTTTGAAGAATATGTTGTGACCAGAAGCCTGCAGAAACCTAACACGGTATTTCCCCTAGGAGCAATAATTCAGGATTCACTAACTCAGTGTGCTGGTGACTTTATACAACATAACTGCCACAAATAATGAGATCAATTTGTACATAATATTTCTTAATTTTCCTCCCGAATTCTAAATAACCACATTAGAAATCTGTGCTTGAAAGGGAAATGTGTGATATTAAAGTACAAGAGTGATCTAATTAGTAGTCCACTTTGGGGACTTTTAACTCTATCATAAAAAATATTGCAGCAGATAAGAGTGGTCAGGGGTGCAGGTTCTTAAGTTGGCCTCTACGGGATCAAATACTGTCTCTGTCTCTACTATCTGGCTTTCAGCATGTAGATTAGACTCTCTGTGCCTAAGTCGACTCACCTATTAAAAAGCAGAAAATCTAGCACATGCAAAATAGAATTTTCTGAGGACAACCTGAATTAATAATTATAAAACATGTACAAAAGTACCCAACACATAGGGAAGGCTATATAAAAATTAATTATTAGTATCTGATGGTTGTATTGATCATTTGGTAAAAGTACTGACAACACTCACAGTAGATATACCTACTCCAAAATACAAAATGTCTGTGATTCAATTAAAATATCAAGATTCTAATGCTATTTAGTATATAATGACAACACACACACACACACACACACACACACACACACACCTCTACTTAACAAAAATTCACAACCATTATCTCAAAAATCAATGCAAATTTTATAGATAATGATTTCCTGAAGAATGTGATTCAAATATATTTTTCATTCATTTTTAAATCCAACCCCATGTATCTTCATTCAAACATTCTTTTCCATTTCAACAAACCCAAATTGCAGTCCTATATTCTCGGGCCAAAAAAGTACAAGTCATCCTTGACTCTTATTCTTTCTCTCAAGCCCTAAATCCAACCCCACACCAAATACTGACAACTTGATGTTCAAAACATCCAGATGTCAGCCACTTCTCGTGCTATGTCTAGCCTGGATAGTGGCAAGAACTTCCTGTGAGTGTTTCTTGTACTTCCCTTCCCTTTGTCTATTGTCAACAGAGCATCCAAAGTGCTCTTTTTAAATGTAAGTCAGATCATGTCACTTCCCAACTCAAAACCCTCCAAAGGCTCCCTTAATCACCTGGGGTATGTAAAAGTACTTGCTAACTAACATCCTTGCAACAGCTGATTAGCTCCATTTCCTCTCTGAGTTCATGTCCTACTCTGACCCCATCTGCTCCACTTGAGCTGCACTGGTCTCCTTGCTGTTCTGCAAGCACAATAGGTTGCCACACAGCTTTGTGCTTGCCGGTTCCCTCTGCCTGGCAGAAATGCACCCACATTTCCACGGGGCTGTGGCTCAAATCACCTTCTTCAATAGGCAATCCTTTAATACTCTCTATTTCTTTCTTCTTATTTCCTCCAACAATTCTTTTTAGTTGACATACTGTATATTTCATTCACTCATATATTCGTTTTCTGTTTTTCCCCAGGGGAATGTAAGCTACAACAGGCAGGGATTTTGGCTTCATTTGTTCCCTGCTGACCCCCCTTAGTACAGAAGGCATTCAAATATTTACTGAATGTGTGAATATGCAGTCTCTCTTACTCACCAATAAATAGGCTTTGGAAAATGAAAAGTATATTGGACATGAAGCACTAAATACACAATGGCATGTAAGTAAGATAAATCTCAATTTTGAGGCTGTTAGCAGGAACATATTTCTATATTAATTATAATTTTTATGGCAAGGTATTTCATCAACATTTATTTGAAAGTAAATTATTTCTGTGGATAGACGGTGGGCTGCCTATAACATGGTGGCAATGAGCCTACTCAGACATGCTAATCCATTAACGAAATTGCTTGATGGTACACTTATATCGCTTGCTTTTGTTTGCTTTCGCCATTACTCTATGATGTAAAATGCCTTTTTTTGTTCACTGCATAGCATACAACATAGTAGTCAGTCTATAAATATTTGCTAAATGAATGAATAAACTATAATTTACTTGAGGGAAGAAATTATATTAAAAATAGTTGGTGATCAATAACTATTAGTTAAATGAATGAAGACAGTTGACGAGTATATGAAGTTCACTGAATAATAGTAAGTAGGAGATGTATAATTTTCCATTTGAGTTCAGGCTATTCTATGGTGTGAGAAATGGCATTGCAGAACCATAAAAATATGAATAATTTGACAATTACAGATTTAACTCTATGTTTATACATGAAATAAAACAAGTTTCTATTTGTCAATTCTGTCTGGTAAAGAAAAGCAACATCAACACTGAGACCATTTGTGTGCTGAAGTAAGTACTTCTAAATATAAGTATAAAATGAGTAGGATGAGGAATTCTAGAACATTTGAAAAAAATGAATGTGGCTATAAGACACTTTTAATAGAAATTAGTTAATAATACCAATATTAAACTCAGGCTGACTTCCAAAAATTGGCCTGCCATTCCTGCACTCTTTTTTTCATTTATGTATTCAACAAGTATACATTGAGTGTCTATAAAGTACTGGCACTATTTTTTAACAAAGGAATTAACATATGTATAAGGATCAATATTATGGTCTCAGCTATAATTGAAAACAACTCCAATTATTTTTATACTAAAATTTTTCATTTTCATATAAATAAATGTAGACAGTTCCTTAGTAGGTGTAAGCACGGGAACAGAGATTCAATACAAGCCATTATCTCCTTATTACTGTATGCCTAGTTGGCTAAAAATTAGGAGAATTAATTGAAAAATAAACAACAATTATCAAACCATTATAGTTAGGACTGATTTGCAAAGCATCAAGGCATATAATATCCAAGAAAAAGGCAAGAGGAGTAGAGCCTGACATAGTATCTATACAATTTGTTTTATAAGCTATGCAACCCACAAACCAAATCTCTAATTACCTTATAATTCCAGGCAAAAAAGTAATGACATTTTCACACATTTTTTTTCTCAAGTGAAGTATTACATGTTGTGAAACATTATTAGATAACTATGTAGACTTTTACATGCCATCAAATCTTCAAATGGTAATAAACTAAATTGCTTTACTTACTAACACAAGGAGCAGGACAATATCAGGGTTGTCACATGCACAGGCAATGTGCATTGGTGTCCAAAAATCTTCATCCTGGTGGTTGACGTTGACCCCTCTGTCAATCAGGATCTCTGCAATGAAGGCATTATCATACCGAGCACACTGAAAGAAAGAAAAAAAGGAAATATAATATTATAACAAACTATGATAAGGTTTATTCCAAGTTTCCATGGATAGAAAACTTCAATGCCAATTTTGGAAATTTAAAGGTGGAAAATGTATGCACGTTTCCTAAGTATTAACCTACAAGGAAATGGCATATATAAAACATAGGGGGAAATTGAGTCCATGGACAGTGGAAAGAAAATTAAGAAAAAAGGGGCAGATATTTAAAAAAAGGAAAAAAAAATCACTGCTTGGGTCCTCCTCATCTATAGATAGTACTATTAGAAAATCTTGGCTTATTTATCAGAATTATCTTTGTAAAACACAGACTTGATCATATGGCCCTTTTGCTGTAAAACATGTAGTTTGTAATTGCCAAAAAAATAAAATTTCACCATTTTATTTAATCCAAGACAGACAAGACCCTTTACAGCCTTTCTAACTAAATCAATCAACATTCTCATAGGTAGCCTTCACGCTATTTCCATAAGACAACTAGGAATTATCTTGTAAGACAACATACTCTCTTGTAAGTTAACTGTAACAATTAAACAATCTTCTAACAAAAGTTTTAATGATTCCAAATACTGTGTTTTATAGATGTTTCATAAGATGCTAAATCAAAACCTTCAGGAACTTTGTTCTTATTTTTCATTTACTATTTATAGCTAGAACTTATATTAATATTATTAGGTTGGTGCAAAAGCAATTGCTGTTTAAACGGTTAAAAATAATTGCAAAAACCACAATTACTTTTGCACCCACCTAATATCTGTATAAGTCAGAGCTGGCTTCATTGTGCACGGTCTATACAGTTGTGCTTAGATGCATGCTCACTTGGTTTAATGCTCTGCTGTCGTCCTCTTGAATGTTTAATAATTTTTGTAGAATCCCACATATTCATTTTGCACTAGGCTCTGAAAATTATTCAGCTCTTGTATAAGTCTTTTTCATATTTGTATCATATGCTACATTAATGTCAAATACATATTAATAGAATTAGTAAAAAAAAGACCTATTAGTATGTTAAATGCCTATTAGTAAAATGTCTGGGTTGTAGGATACATGCTTTTTACAATATTTGGGTGCGTAGAACAGACTTCCCTCTCAAAAAGAAATACAAATCAATGCTACCACCAGAACTACTGTAATACCAACGTATCCACATATTCACTGGATTAAAAGCAATTCATTGGAGGACTTCCACTTTTGAGCAATAGCGACTATATTTACTTTCCTACCTAAATCAACTAAATAAACACAAAGGATAACCTCTGAGAGCTGGGAAGGAAACACGGCAGCCCTAATGTTGCTGTTGCTCCAGCCTACTGCCTTGAGGGAATTCCCAAGCTACAGCACAGAGAAGAGAACCCCGACCAACCAGGGCCACTCATGAGGAGGTCCAGTGGGACCAAGTTGTCTGGAATGCACAGAACAGAGGAGCAGAGGGGGCAAAATGCCCCAAAGGGAGATCTGCATATACTCCCCTCAAGTATTCAGCTGAATCATGAGCAGTTCTAGGAAGTGACCCAAGGTCAGAGAAAGAACTTTCTGAAAAGGAAGAGGACTCAGAGCTCATAAATTGCCAAAAATAGTGCCTCTTTCCACCAGCCAGGCTGGAATGAATCCTCATAATTGATGGGACAATGATAATGTACCAGACGTATTTTGCCTCCATAATGGGAAAATATTGGCCCTAAACAATGCTGTTTCCTCCTAAAACAAATATTAAATTCAAGTTCAGAAAGGATCAAACTATTTCTAAATAAATTAAGTTACCCAAAACAGAGCCCAAGATTATTTACAGAAATACAAAATTATTCAGTCCCCAACAAGGCAAATTTTGCTCTATCTAGTATCCGAGAAAAAACTACCAGATATACAAAAAGGTAGGAAAGTAGGGCCCACAATGAGGAGAAAAATGATCAAAGGAAACCAACTCACAAGTGATGTAACTATTCGAAGTAGCAAATCTGAGTGCTAAAACTGTTATTTTAACTATATTCCATATGTTTGAAAAGGTAGGGGAACTATTGAACACTGTAAGTAGAAATAGGAAAGATAATTAAACAGGCTCAAATTTAACTTCTAGAGATAAGAAAAACAAAGGATGGGATGAAAAATACACTACTGGACAGGATTAACGACGGACTGGATACTGCAGAAGACAAGATTATTGAATTTAAAGACAGTAATATCAATTATACAAAATGAAACACAGAGAAAAATGACTTAAACAAAATGAGCAGAGCATCAGTGATCTGTGGGAAAACTTCAAACAAACTAACATCGAATAGATGAATAGCATGGAAATGGGGAGTACGTGAATATATTTATGTTTTTATTATGATTTAATTACCTTTAAAATTAGTAATTAGAAGACAATCCAATTTGAAAAATTAGGTAAAAGATTTGAACTGATACTTCACCAAAAAATCATGAGATAAATGAATTGTGGTTCATAATCATCATATGTCAATATTCATATCTTTCTCCATTACCAGATACAGTCATGGTGTAAGCTCCATGTGGAGGAAGACATGAGCAGACATCAGTATTGGGGTGCACCGAAGCCTTTGGGGAAAGTCAACAAAGTAGGAGGGATTAGTTTCAGTTTTGAACTAAGCTCTTTGCCTATCTGAGGCTTCCCATCATGTGTAACTGTGACAAAGGGTCACTACTATCAGCCCTGATGGTATGAACTGTGACCTGATCCACAGTACCTGCAAGTTTGGATACCGTGACTGAGAAGCTGAGGCCTAGAGTCTGAAAGCTTCATAAACTTTTAGAATTTGGGGCCTGGATCCACTTCTTTTCAGGAAATTCATAAGGAAGTAATTTCTACTGGACTCTCATATCTTTTTGCTAGCTCACTGCATAATCAACAAGGATATGACCTTCTCCTTCTGTGCCTGTCACGATATCCTCAACCTGCACCTCAGGAATCCACATGTATAATTCAAAGATACCCACGGTTTGGTTTTTGACTGTCTTTTACCAAAAAAAGAGTTAATTAGATACAGTGTTAGAAGTGCTATCACCCCTCTTACTGTTATTTTTAGACTCACCTTTCAGAGGATTATGAATAATAATTTGACAGCAATAAATACCTTCTAATAACACTTGTCTGAAAACATTATGATGGTTGAACATTCCCGTTACATAGTCTTACAATATTATTGTTAGATAGTAAACCTAATTCTCCCTAAAAAAGAATTTTCTTCAAGTTAGCATATTTTCTTCCCAATTCAGGTTGTTCTCCATCACTTCAACCAATGTCTGGTGGCACTTTATAGTACCAGAAAAAGGGCTGAACTGCCACTTTATCACCCTCAACAGCACTCTGAGGCCACCTGTTATCTCCACCTGCAGCATGGAGCCAAGTGTCACAGCTCCTCTAGTCACTATCCTCTACTTCTCAAAGTGCCAATCAGGGCTAGTGACATAATTTGTGAGACCCAGTACAAAATGAAAGTGTGGGGCCTCTTTTTCAAAAATTATTAAGAATTTCAAGGGTGTCGGAATGGCTCAGTGGGTTAGTGCGTGAGCTCTCAACAACAAAGGTGCCGGTTCAATTCCCACATGGGATGGTGGGCTGTGCCCCCTGCAACTAAAGATTGAAAACGATGACTGGACTTGGAGCTGAGCCATACCCTCCACAAGTAGATTGAAGGACAATGACTTGGAGCTGATGGGCCCTGGAGAAACACACTGTTCCCCAATATCCCCCAATAAAATTTTTTAAAAAATGAATTTCAAAATGATCACAGCAGAGCATGAAACGAAGCATGGGCCCTTCTAAGCACAAAGTCCTGTATGACTGCATGGACCATGTGCCCAGGAAGCCAGCTCTAAATGGTCAAGCCTCTTAATCAACCTGTCTCCCAGATTTCCTCAAGTCCATACGTTACTCTTTCTCTCATTGACATCATCCCTTTGCTCCCATTTTGTGCCTCTATTTGCCTCCCTGCTTCTTGTTGTACCTTCTTGTATGGATACCTCCAACTTCACATCCCCCAAGAAATTCCCCAGAAACACCCTCATAGAGGATATGATTAATTTTTTCGCCAATTTACCCTTGCAGCTTTTGCCCTTTCTCTTCTGGAAAAGTAAAGGAGGTTGGAGTTACATGGTCGATGTCCAGAGGACCTGGTGTGGGTGGGCAGGGCAAAGTGTGGACAGCTTCCACATAGTGACCATTTTTGTCAACACCTAGAAAGTTTTTGTGAAATATTTACTTAGACATTTTCTCTAGTGTCCTACTTTTCTGCCTCTCTTCAAAATATACTATTTACTCCTCAATTTTTTTTTTAATTAATTTGTTGAGCCACCTCTCCTGTAGTAAGTTGCTGGTTATAGCTACTTCTTACAGCTCCTGAGACTTTAGAGAAATGTAGAGTGACGTCCAAGATCAACCCTATAAAGGGCATCAGGTTCTCTTGTAAGAGTAGGAAAGTGATCTAAAACATTTAGAATTTAAGCTCCTAATAAAAAAACAGTCCGAACTATTTTTGTGTTAACTTCTTTTATTATATGAAACACATATGCTTATTATTTAAAATTGTAAAGTATTGTATAAAAGAAAGAGTAAAAATCATAGACCTTATCAACTTCCCCCAAACTGAGTCACTGTTAAAAATGTGTCTCGTCTTCAAGACTTTCCCTGCTGATGAAAAAGTATGTATGTATGTACGTACATATGTATCTCTCTCTCTCACATGTATACACACACACACACACACACACACACGTATATATATATATATATACGTGTGTGTGTGTGTGTGTGTGTGTGTGTATATCTCCCTTCCCCATCCATCTATCTGATTGAACTATACATATACTATTCTCTAGCTGCTTTTTATATTTATCAATATGTCTTGGACATATTTGCGTATCTGTCATAGCTGAATATTTTTTAAACTTTTTATTACAATATAGTTGGCATAAAATATTAGTTTCAATTATACAACGTTGTGATTTGACACTCGTATATACCTTACAGTGTGACCATAATCAGTCTAGTAACCACCTGTCATTATGTAGTTATTATGATATTATTGTCATATTCCCTATGTTGTACACTACAGTCCCATTGTTTATTTATTTTATAATTGAAAGTTTGTACTTCTTATTCACCCATCCTCCCACACCCTCCTCTCTGGCAACTATCAGTTTGTTCTCTGTACCTATGGGTCTGTTTCTGTTTTGCTTAGTTTATTCATTTGTTTTGTTTTCAGGTTCCACATATAAGAAAAATTATACGTTGTCTTTCTCTGACTTATTTCACCTAGAATAATACCCTCTAGGGCCATCCATGTTGTTGTAAATGTAAGATTTCATTCTTTTTTCTAGCTGAGTAACATTTCATTGTGTGTGTGTGTGTATTATAAATAATGCTGCAATGAATATAGGGGTACATATATCTTTTCAAATGAATGTTTTTGCTTTCTTCAGATAAATACACTCAAGAGGAATTGCTGAGTCATATGGCAGTTCTACTGTTTGAGAAGTCGCCATACTGTTTTCCATAGTGGCTATATCAATTTACAACCTAACCGACAGTGTACCATGCATTCTTTTTTTCCACACTCTCACCAACACTTATTATTTGTTGCTTTTTGATGATAGACATTCTGATGTGTGATGTGATATCTCACTGTGGTTTCAATTTGCCATTTCCTTGATGATTAGTGACATTGAGCACCTTTTCATATGTCTATTGGTGATCTGTGTGTCTTCTTTGGAGAAAAGTCTATTCAGACCCTCTGTGCATTTTTAATTGGATTGTTTGCATTTTTGAGGTTGAGTTGTATGAATCCCTTGTACACCAGGGATGCCAAAAAAAAAAAAGGTATATGAATACACCCTTTGATCAACTTTGCTCAAGCAGTAGTTTGCCATAATCAGAAGTGTCTGGATGGTGATAGTAGCCACTTTGAGTACCTCTTGTAATTGCAGAAGTCAAACGTGACTTGTATTCACATATTTTGTTATTGGTGCATATTGAGTATTATAATTTTAATAGTTTTTTTTTTTCCTTTCTTAAAATGTGTATACGTTTTTTGGCACTCTCTGTATTTTTTATATTAACCCCTCATCAGATATATCAGTTGCAAATAACTTTTCCCAGTAACTAGGTTGTCTTTTCATTTTGTCAGTGGTTTCCTTTACTGTGTAGAAACTGCTTAGTTTGATATAGTCCCAGTTATTTATTTTTGCTTTTGTTGCCCTTACCCAAGTAGCTCAATATTTTTAATAGCTGCATGGAATTCCACTGCTTAAATCACTAGACTACACCAGGTAAAAGAAAGAATATTTCTAGTGTATTTCACTTAAGCTTCACTATGGTCTGCTGCTGTCAAAGGACCAAATTAAAAGAATTTGCATTTCACCTTCCATTCAACAGGGTTTTATCAGCAACAGAAGCTCCTCCTCCTCAATAGCTCATTTATTAAAGGCCATGAAGTAAAACCCTGGGTAGCACTTTAGCAAAGCTTATGTGATTCTGTTTTCAACTCCATAAATATCATACTTTTTTAAAAGAATAAGGGGATAGGAGGGATAGTAGAAGAGGGTAAAAGGGGTCAAATATATGGTGATGGAAAGAGAACTGACTCTGGGTAGTGAGAACACAATGTGATACATAGATGATCTATTACAGAATCGTACACTTGAAAACTATGTAATTTTACTAACCATTAAGTTTTAATTAAAAAAAAAAAGTTTAATCTGAGTTTCCATCCGTATTATCCTCATGAGACTAAACTCTTGGGTACTGATACTTTTACTTGTTGTCAGTATTTTCTCTCTGTCTCTAACAGTACCTGACACCTGCCTTATCTTTGATACATGAATTACTTAATGAAGCATAGGTAAACAGACAAATTTCAAAGTCTGTTGAAAATTTATTTTAAAAAAGATAGAACCAAACATTTTATTTGCCAAAAAATACTAAACCTTTTTAAAAAAGCCTTATGTTTCTCAAGTATCTATCTGTAATAAAGTAGGAATTGTTCATCTCCAACATAAAAGTTATTGTGGCACTTCTTAAGAGAACTGTCCCACAAAAATCTACACTTAAGAGTCAGGTACTCAATGAATAATAATTGAGTTAAATAAATGAAACTCTGGGAAATCATAACAATATCTACAGCTTATTCTGGATGCCCCACAGACACAAATGCCGCTTTTTTCTCAAAGATACTGATCTAAGAATATTTAATTAGAGCTTCGGTGCTGATAAGCATAGGCTTCCAATGTGGAATGCCTAAAAGGTAGGGCGAACTGCACAGCAACCTACTTACATGTGACATTTTCAATGGCTAAATTGCCTTTTTCAGTATCTAAGTCATTTTGAAACCCTGTAATTTTGTCTCTCTGGCAACCTGCAATTTTTGATTTGTTTTTATTTACTCAGTAACTCCAGGAAAAGGAGACTCAGCACTGAGCTCATAACCTCCAGCACTCACTATCCTTTTCTTATATCTATTTCAGTTCCCATCTTTCTCGTCATCTTTACCTCGCAACCTATGGCTAACAGTATAAAAACAAAATATATCTGCGTTGGATCGAGAGTTAGTAAAGTGTTTCTCATCTACCTTATCACTTTAATCTTCTCATTTTGATCCTTAAAGAATGTAGATAAGTTTTATTGACATTTATATGAGCGGGGCCACAGGCTGAGTATAATAATAAAGTTCACTGAAGCAATAAAGAAAACTTATAAATGTAAGAGACTGATTGCCTAATACTCTGTAATTGATACAATACTCTCTTGCTTATTTGTTGAATACTATTCATTTTCAAAAGCATCTTCTTTAAGGCAGAGACTCTAACTCCATTTGCTGAAGATTATTTACAAACTGTAATGAAAATAATTTTAAAATACTAATTTATTATTATCCACACGTTAATTTAAAACACATCATTTTGCTGATCATTTGTCAAATGTACATTTTGCTACTGAATTTTGAGCTCATAAGCGATTCTCCTTTTCCTTAGGGTCACCACACTTGCACTGGTCATTACAATTCTTACCAGATGGAGCAAAGACCTTCCTGAGGAAACCGGAGTGTGGGGGTCTGCTCCCTCCTTCAGGAGTCGAAGTGCTGAAAGAATGAAAGAGGAGAAGGGAGTTAGAGCACATCTCTCTTCCACACCCTGAATTAAATGTTGTAGCATTTCATTGATATTTAAAATGCAAACAACCATGAAAGCCAAAGAAGACACCTTAATTGCCATTTGACCGTATTTCTTGTATTTACAATTTGCAGCATTTCTCTTCACACTGAAACTTATCCCATGATTTGTCAATGTAATCACCTATTACAGCCATGCAAATTATTCAAAATGGGGAACAAATTTTTACAGTTTATTGTTTCAAAGCGCCTAGTTTATATATCCTTTATAGAACAAAAAATAAATTTAAAGAAATTAGTTCACTAGGTTAATATAGGTATCAGTTTCCTTAATTTTTAGTTTTTTAAACTCATTAGGACCCATTGGCTTACAACAATAAAAGTTGACATTTGGAACATTAAACTTCTATTCATGTCATTACCCCTTGGCAGTGCTTATGCCAATTCTCAAAAAGCACTATGGGAAAAAGCCTTTTACATCTAAATTACTAATGTCAAATAGATAAAAAACATATGCCAATTTTCAGAATAAATACACAGTTGGAAGGTGACCTATGTTTCCATTTGAACAGCAAAGATTAATTAGTACCGTGTTTCCCTGAAAATAAGACTTAGCCAGACCATCAGCTCTAATGCATCTTTTGGACCAAAAATTAATATAAGACCCGGTCTTATTTTACTATAAGACCAGGTATAATATAATATAATGTAATGTAATATAATAAAACATAATATGAGACTGGGTCTTACATTAATTTTTGCTCCAAAAGACACATTAGAGCTGATTGTCTGGCTAGGTCTTATTTTCAGGGAAACACGGTAGGTACATGGAATGCCACAGGCATTAGGAAATTGATAGTATTACATTGTCTGCCTCTTACAGTGGCTGTAAGACTAGCCTTATACAGAGGTTCATCAATTCCCCAAAGTGCTATAATGGTTTCCATGGCTAATAGCAGTATAATTTTAATGAAAAGCCATTAATGCATTTTCCACAAAAATATGACTAAAGCAACAAAAATATGACTAAATCCCATTATGACACAGAACTGCACAAAATGGTTCAGATTCAAACTCATACTTCCCTGAGCATATTGTCTTTCCTTTATATTTTTCTGTCATTGGAATATTACCTGAATGAACCTTTTTTTCAATGGCACGCGAAATCTTTCATGTATCCCCATATCTAGTCTGTTACCATCTTCCCCAATTCTAATTGCATATCACAGAAGGTGTCATGGGTCTTGGCCGACACCATTAGTCCTGCACAGTTTCCTCTCGGGGAAGGCCATCTCTTCGATAATGTGTGCAATAGGTATGAAGAGGGAGGCAGATCAGCCCCTCCGACATGGAGGTAATGTGGTGAGAGTAAAGACAGCCCACACCCAGACCACTATGCTCTCCATACTGCCTGCCCTAAAACCAGAGTTCCCTTTGTCCAAATCTCTCTCCCCAGGGAAGCCAAACACATTTCCCATTCTACCTGAACAATGGCAATACTTGGTTGGACTCTTTGATCTTACACCTGTTTACTCCAGTTCTCCCCCAGAAAGCAGTTTCTAAATAGAAGTGTGTTCACATATACTCATTTACTATATAACTTTCCTTTGATAATATTTTTCCTTCAATTAAAAATTTCTTTTCATAACCTGAATTCTCCTAATGTTGGTAGTTCGCTACAAAAATTTCTCTATAGGATCAACTATAACCTGACATCACGTGGTACATCTACTTGCTGACTTGGGTATCTTCCTTCTCTGCCTTTAGGAGAAAAATTCCGGAAGGCAAGGTCCTTGAAAGTTAAGGCCTTGGAAGAAATATCAATAATTCAAGAGACACTGATGACACCAACTTACTGGCAAAAAGCAGCAATGATTTGAAACAGCTTCTAATGAAAATGAAAGAAGAAAGCAGGACTGTATCTGAACATCAAGAAGACAAAAATCAGAAGCAATATGAAACTTTAAGGTAGACATTGAAGACACTGAAATTGTTAAAGATTTTGTCCAACTTGCTTCAGTCATGAGTTCAAATGGACACTGCAGCCAAGAAATCAAGAGAAGGCTGAGATTTAGAAGAGCAGCCATGGAAGAATTAGGAAAGATCACCAAGAGCAAAGATGTGTCATCAGAGACCAAGGTTAGGACAATCCACACCTTCATATTCCCAATTATTATGTACAGATGTGAAAGTTGGACAGTAAAGAAGACTGATAGATGTCTTTTTCCTTTGAAATATGATGGTAGAGAGCTCTATGGATACCCTGGACCACCAGAAAGATGAACAAGCGGGTCCTAGAGCAAAAATAAACCTGAAATATCACTGGAGGCAAAAATGACAAAATTGAAGCTGTCCTACTTAGGACACATCATAAGAAGGCAGGGTTCTGTGGAAAACTGAATAATGCTCGGGAAAATAGAAGACAGCAGGAAAAGAGAAAGACCAAATATGAGATGGATTGACTCCATAAAAGAAACCATGGACGTGAGTCTCCAGGAGTTGAGCAGTGAGGACAGGACGTGGTGGACATCACTCATTCATATGATCCCAGGAGTTGGATCCAACTCAATGGCTTATAACACACAGTAAGATCCTTGCCTTTCTCTTCTTCACTGCTCTGAGAAACACCCTGTTGCGTGGTATGTACATGCTCTTTCTTGCTGTATTTCTCCACGTCTCTCTCCACATATAATAAATGAATGTACTTCTTGTTCCTTCACATGCTTTTTACCTTTAATTTTAAGAAGTATTCAAGACAACAGAAAGTTCATTAAATACGTTTATCAATGGTTTCCTGTAAAGATATACAGCACTCTCATCCTAACAAGTATTTGTTTAGCAAACGAAATTATTCATCTTGAATTAACTAATATCAACACTTTATAGTCTTTATAGCAAAGCATTTGTACAAGTGTGATCTCACTACAAATATAGCGTGAGGCAGATTATATTGTTAGTTAAAACATTCATAAAACGCCATCATATTTTTACATACAATCCACCATGCACATGTGTAGTGAATTACACATAATAGGAATCAGTCATACACTGGTCTTGAGGTTCGACAGATTTAATTAAGTAGAAGGTCTGCTAAACTTCTCCATGCCTCGGGTTTCTGTCAGTAAACGAATGAACAATCATTAGACTCATGTCATAGAGGTATTACAAGAATTAAATGAGGCAAAATATGTATCATGCTTATCATGTCTCCCAGCACTTGGTAAAAATCACTAAATGATTTCCATTCGTATAATTGCTGCATCATAAAACCCCATAATAATAATAATATGTCATAAAATCCATATTCAAGGTTTATTGTAAATTTTCTCAACCCTCTGATTATTAAATGTTGAATTTAAGTATAGAATACAAGCAATGCAAATTTAGCAATATTCACTTGAAGGATGAGTGAGCAATTTATCATGCAGGAAAAGGGAGTGAAAGGACAACGTATAGGGCAACAGAAGAATGATGAGCAGCGGGCAGTGAACAGTCCCTTAGGAGGGGAAATTGGGGAATGGCTTGGAGCAATGCACTGCGGAGAATGACGTACACCACACTGCAAATTTGGAAGTCATTTTGTCGCCAACCAGGAGGACCACGGCATTTTAAGCAAAGGAGGAAAAGATTCATTAGATAAGTGCTATGGACTGAATGTTTGCATCCCACAAAAATTCATATCTTGAAGCCTAATCCCCAATGTGATGTTATTAAGAAGAGGAGCCTTTGGGAGATAATTAGGAGGCAATGAGGGAGGTCATGAAGATGGAGGCCATTAGTTCCCTTAAAAGGAGATGGAGCGTCCAGAGCTCTCTCTCTGGGCCATGTGAGGACAGAATGAGAGGACATCCATCTGTAAACCAGGAAGCTGATCATCACCAGGAGCCAAATCTGCTGGAGTCTCGCTCTTGAGATTCCAAGCCTCCAGAACTATGAGAAATAAATGTTTGTTTTAGATCCCCAGTCTACAGTGGATTTGTCCCAGTGGTCTGAGGTAAGACAATAACAGAAATCACCACGGAGGCGATGGGGTATCTTGCTCCTACTTTCCATTTAAATTCTGCATGGAGATTCAGGATCACCCACGGGGTGGTGGCTACAGTGAGAATGCATGGCATTGTGCTGAGATTAAGAAGGGGCTCTGTTCTGTTGATGGTTTCTTTTGCTGTGCAGAAGGTTTTTAGTTTGATATAGCCCCATTCATTTATTTTAGTTTTTACTTCCCTTGCCTTTGAGGTCAAATTCACAAAATCCTCTGTGAAGTCAACATCCGTAACTTTAGTACCTATGCTTTCTTAGTAGTAAACACACAATGTGATATATAATTGATATATTACAGAATTGTACACTTGAAACCTATGTAATTTTACTAACCATTGTCACCTCAGTAAAATTAATTTTTAAAAAAGGAATGGATTAATCAGCCTCGGATTTAATAGAATCAGAGGCACATTGCAGAGGGGACTAAGGCAGCACCAACAGCCAACATAAGGCTGAGCCACCAAGTCCAAGGAAACCAGTTTACAAGATGCAGAACATGAATGGGTAACCTCCACAGGAGCAGGATGGGCCACAGACATGTGCTGGGAATGCTCAAGGACAAATCGAGATGTCAAGATGGATCGATGGGTGGATGAGCGCATGGATGGACGGATGGATGGAGTGATGGATAGATAGGTAAGTGTTTATGAATTCATTACACATTTTACTGATATAAAGGGGGTGTAGCTTACAATTTACAAATAATAATTGAATATACAATACTCATTATTATAAATACCATATAGCCAATTAATTGTCACAGAATGGTTTTGATGACTTTTACCGAACCCTTGTATCCACAGACAATCTATGGTTAAGATTAATAAATGTGACCTTGACGTATTGGTTGATATTTTCATTGACATTAATGACTAAGAACCAGGGGTCGGGAAACTATGGGAAGCAGGCCAAGTCCAGCCCTGGCCTGTTTCTGTACAGCCTTTGAACTAAGAATGAATTTTACATTTTTAAAGGGTATGTAAGGAAAAAAATAAAATAAATAAAAAAACAAAACAGAATCCAAGAAGAATGTGCAAAACAGACTTTTTGTGGCCCCTAAAGTTTAAAATATTTACTATCTGGCCCTTTACAGGAAAAGTTTCCTGACTCCTGAGTAAGATTAAAGTGAAACAATGAAGTATGTCAGAACATTACTCATTTATCAATGACCTGAGTGACATCTTTGATGAAGATAATAGGTTTTGATAATGTAATCATATTTCATCACATTTGTGCTGTTCACACCATAGTGGCAATGACACATTTTTAAATATAGACTGCATCATTAATATTTACTCCATCCTTTCATCAATTCTAAACAACCAGTAGACAATAAATCAAGCTCTGATTTGTAGCAGTTACAATTTCTGTGGTATACTTCTCCCACCATGCTTGATTTCAAGCTACCAATGTGATGTCACTGAACCCATAGTCAGGAACAGATGTGACATAGCTCACAACTATGTGACATTTCCATCATACAAACACAATAGATGTAATAACTTCAAGAGCACAAATGAGAGAAAAGGGCAGTAAACTAATTAGGAATTGGAGAGCTTTCAGTATTTGTTACTTTTGTTTTTAATAACATCCACTTAGTTGTAAGTTCATATGCTTTAGTTTGTAATAGAAGCTTTGTTTTAACAATTTCACAATCAACTCACTAATTCCTGAAATTTGGACAATTGGCTCTCAGGGGCTGTAGGGTAAGCTCCAGGATATCTCAGGGTGCGGCCTCCAGATGGATGAGGAACATTGTCCAAGAATGTCCAGGGATAATAAGGACACTATACCCAAGAACGTCCCTACCACAGTGACAGAGATGAATAAGCCCCAGCCCTCCCTTCATTTGACATCAGCCTACAGAGAGAAGGATGGGGATAATTTGAGCAATTTTTTTTTCCTTAGAAAGAACTATTTTCTGAAACGGCTGTTCACATAATCAGATAGAACTGAATCAGAACTATTGATGGGCTATTGACTGGTTTGCCCCTGGATGCTACGGGAGGTGACCCAACATTAAGATAAAATCAACTACTAATAACAAAAACAAACCATGTTCTTCACATACCATGTTTCCCCAAAAATGAGACCTAGTCAGACAATCAGCTCTAATGTGTCTTTTGGAGCAAAAATTAATATAAGACTGGTATTATATTATATTATATTATATTATATTATATTATATTACATTATATTATATATATTGTATTGTATTGTATTATATTATATTATAATATATTATATTATACAGAACTGGTCTTATATTATATTAGACCTGGTCTTAAATTATAGTACAATAAGACCAGGTCCTATATTAATTTTTGCTCAAAAAGACGCATTAGAGCTGATTGTCCGGCTAGGTTTTATTTTCATGGAAACACAGTACATAAATTGCAGAGTGAGCTAAATTCTATGCCTTTGCTAAGGGTTAAAAACCAGATATGGTAAGGAACCTAGTTATAAAAATATTATGGAGAAAACACAATTTGCATAATTCATTTATAACAAAGAATTTTGAAAAAGAAGGGGGCACATTTTTATAAAACTAACATACACTGAGCACTTTATGTACTTAGGGTCTGACACAGCTTTGAGTACTTCAAATATAATAATTACTTTATCTCAACTCTACAATGTAGATACTATAATGGTCACTATTTTACTGATAAGGACACTGAGGCTCTGATCGATTATGTAATGTCTTAAGCCACACAGTAGGTCGGTGCATCTAGAACTGAAGTGTGCACAGTAGGACTCCAAGGACTGTGTTCTTCACCAAGAAAAGCAGTAGGACATTTGACCTCTCACATCACAAAACAGTTGAAGGTCACCCCTCAACTATGAAACAACAGGAATCAAAATCCATTTGAATGTCCTCAAAATTACTAGCTTTGTGGGAAATTGCCCAGATTTACGTTAAAACACTTTGTCCAAAAAAGATATGGGTTCATAGCAACCTTATAACAACATGCTTCAAATCACCGCCAGTCAAGTGAAAGGGCACCACTACTTGGAGTCTTTCTGTTACAATAAAATCTGTAAGGAAACAGCCAAAGGAAAAACTGCCATCTGGGGACCAAACAGAATAATGAAGCCTAGGTTTCCTTTTATAGTGTTACTGCTTGGAACTGATTCAGCATGTACTGTATATTTGTGGCTTCATCATCAAGCTGCCACAGAGCTCCATCGAGATGATTTGATATTTAAAAAGAAACATTCAGTCTCCAAATTTCAGCTATTGGGGTAAAAACGACTAAAATACATCACAAAATTTTGCTAAGTAGCTTTACTGGAACAGGCAGTTGTCCCCACTGAATGTCCCCCACCATCACCAACAATAACCAAACCCAATGATCCACCTGGTAATCAGCATTTATTTTAAGTCTCTAGATATCACCATGGTTTACCTGTGTTGATGACAGATAGCATATTAGTGACAGCTACTTGAGGATAATAAATGCTTTGGCATCATAGGAACCGTTGTGGCCATTTGATTGCGTAGCAATCTCATATAATTCTCATGATGATAGAGGGTCTGCAGTCATAAAGGTTTTACATTTAACATCAGAGAGAAAAGAGGAAAAGAAAACATAGTCATGGGTTCTAAATTTTGTCCTAGTACAAGCTGTGCAAAAGGCATTTTCTAGAGAGAGGAAAAAGGCAATAATATACACTAAAATGTTAGCAATTGATAAACCTGGTTGAAAGGTATATGGGAGTCCTTTGTATTGTTTTCCCAACTTTTCTGTAAGTTTGATTTTATTTCTAAATAGAAAGTTACAATGAATAACCGGGGTGGAAAATAATCAAGCCAGTGCCATTTTCTTCTGAAATGATATAGAAACAACAATGTGAAGTCTTTTAAAAATGTAGATGTTAGAATTTTTATAACAGTTGATAGTCCTCTAAGAAATGCTTTCAATGGCATATCCTATCTCCTCACCATGTGAATAAAGAAGGAAAGCATACAGCAGGGATATAGAAATTACTTTATCAACACCACAAAAATATCTATTTGCACAGGATGCTGGTAACATACAGATTTCCTGCCCTACATAGAACACAAATTTTAAGCCAATAAACTTTAATTTAAAAAAAAAAGTCTATGAATGATTTAAGGATTTTTTAAAAATAGATTTTCCTAGTTTTATACTTCTCAATCTATCTTTCACTATTGTCCACCCCTTCCCAGACAATCTCCACCATGAAATTGGAATACCGCATTCTGTATATCTCCTTATGCATTGTGGCCCCATGTAAGGCAACAAATCATTGTTAAAGCTAAAATTTTTCTCCCCCAAGAACCAACTTTTCCACCTTTGGGGGCTACTTCTGTCCTTTTTGGAATCATACCTTATTCCTGCTTTCAGTTACTCTGATTCAGTAATTTCGAGATGTGACCTAAAACTATGTATTTTTTAAAAAAACACTCCAGGAGATTCTGATGCAAATGCCCACTGAAGACATTATGAGAAAAAGTGCTAGGATTTTACAAACTCAGAAAATTACCAACGAATGCCTCTCTTGGAACAATAGAACTAGTAGGGGCCAACTTATCAATTCATAGTAGATCTTATCCCAGTATTTGCCATTGAGAATTTGGCCCCTACTGCTGCATGTACCACAGTATCCCTGAGAACACACAATTTATTCTCAATAAATACATAGGTAGCGAAATTCAGCAGACCCGAACCTTGGTTTAGTGGGGTAATCTGAGAGGAGAGGGTCCAGTCTTTGCAGATGGTAAGGCTTCAGGCCAGAACACATCCTAAGCCCCGGGCAATGATTTTCAACCCTCATTAAGCTAGAACAGCTAGTGGAACTTACACACACACACACAAAATATGTTCAGGTTCTATCACCAAATTCTCAAATTCAGTTTAGTCAAGTCTGTGGCCTGCTAGCCACGTTTTTAAGGTCAAGCCTCATTGGTGATTATAATATTGGGAAGGGTGGGCAGCAGTGGAAATTAGTATCCAAAGGGCTATTTAGCTTGTGTCCATGCCAGCCGGGCAATGGTCATAGCGGGTCTAATAAGTTTTGAAGCTCACAGTGAGTGTCTGCCTGAAATCTATATTCAGGTGAGTGGCTCAGTCACACCTTACGTGGTTGCTTCTGGTTTGGATCAGGTCCACATGCATCAACGGGACACTCAAAGGTGCTACTCTATTAGCCACTCTTCTGGAAAACGAGACCTGTGAAGTTGTGGTATGGGATCAGAGCTGCATTAGGGTTCCAAACTTAGCAAAGGAACTACAGGCTAACCAGAACTAAAGGTGCACCAGAGAATCAAGTGGGCTAAGACCACCTTAGCCACACTGACCTACCAGGCTTTGAGAAGTTAAGGCTAATTTCATATTACTGTGCACGGGTTTAAGATTTCTGCTTTGCTACCCAACTTGGTCACAACTGGATCTGACTAAAGCATGGAGGTGTTGAGCCTGGGGGCCAAGAGCCCCACTGCCAGGCTGACTCAAATTTCCAATCCCAACCCAGCTGTGCAGCTATGACTAATGCAGCGGAAATCCACTGAGTGTCTTTTATGCTAAGCACTATCTTAGACATTGGAGGTGTGACAGGGAAAAATTTTTGTTTAAATCTTGCCTTCATAGAGTTTATAATCTAGTGGACTGCTAGTGGAGAACATAGATGACAAACAAGTGGTTACCAGAGGGTAAGGGGGGAGAGGAGATAGTAGAAGAGGGTAAAAGGGGTCAAATATATGGTGACTGAAAGAGAACTGACTCTGGATAGTGAGCACATAATGTAACATATGGATGACGTATTACAGAATTGTACATGTGAACTATGTAATTTAACTAACCATTGTTACCCCAATAAATTTAATTTAAAAAATAATAATTATGTAGTAGAGGAATTTGTAATTCTCGAATCAGTGGCTAAATATACTGAATCTGGTTTTGAAAATCATTTGCCATTTATATCTTCATATGATTCTTGTAACCCATTTCCTCCTCTTCCCTTTCAAGGACCTCACTGATATGTAGCTGGAAAGATATTCAAAAAAGGCTATAATTAAAGTCACCTGTTCTATAGAATTTCTAACATATATTATTGTGGTATATATGACTGTTTGGTATAAGAAATGGCCTCTGTACCTAAACAAATTCTAAATCATTAACGCTGCAAATATTCTAGAACAGACCCAAAGTGACAGTTTCATGACAGCATAAATTTAACTGCATCATACTTCTTTAGACCTTCATGCAGGAATAGTAAATCCATAATGCATACAGTATAAATATATGCTTCACTTTTTATTATCTCTCTATATAATGCACTGTCAATTTATGTTATATAACTTTAAAAGGCTTTTTTTGTATGCCACTGCATTGCACTAACATCTTTGCAGGAAATCAGAGATGTGTATATGTGTAGGCTTCATTCTGAACTCTTATTTTTTCATCTACTTGTTCAGTTTTTGATAAACCATAATTGCACATTTTTGCAATTTTATTGTATTTCATTTCATAATAAAGGATTATATTGAAAAATTTGCTATATTACTGTTAAAATAATGAGTACTAACATTTCAAAATCTTGGTTACTAAGTAATAACTATTCTTTGGTAAATTGACTGATTACAACTAATATCAGTGAACAAAAACACCTACCGGAGGGAGAAAAGGGGACATGAGATGGTAAACTGCTCCTTCATTTCCCAGGATTTTTCTTATGAAGAAAGCCATAATGCATCCCTATCAAAACTCCTTTTCTTTTGGCAGAAAAAGGAAAAGCTGACCCTAAAATTCACATGGAATTACAGGAGATCATGAATGGCCATAACAATCTTGGAAAAAAAAGAAAAAGAAAAAAGAAATAAAATTGGAGGACTCACACTTTCTGGTTTCAGAACTCACTGCAAAGCTATAGTAATCAAAACAGTGTGGCACTGACATAGGCTAGATATATGCATCAATGAAATGGAAATAAAGAGTGTTAAATCCATAAAATAGAATATTATTCAACCATAAAAAGGAATGGAGTACATGCTACAACATGAATAAACATCAAAAAAACATGCTACCATGTTTCCCTGAAAATAAGACCTAACCAGAAAATAAGCCCTAGCATGATTTTTCAGGATGACATCCCCTGAACATAAGCCCCAATGAATCTTTTGCAGCAAAAATTAATATAAGACCCAGTTTTATTTTCGGGGAAACACGGTTAAGTGAAAGAAGTCAGACACAATAAGCTACATATTGTACAGTTTTACTTATATGAAATATCAAGAATAGCAAAATTTAAGGAGATGGCAAGCAGATTAGTGGTTGTCAGAGGCTGGGGTCAGGTGGGGAAAATGAAGTGACTGCTTACTGTGTATGGGATTTCTATTATGGGATTTCTATCTGGGGTGATGAAAATGTCTTAGAACTAGATAGCAGGGATGAGTGCACAAAACGGTGAATATGCTAATGCCACTGACTAGTGTACTTTAAGATAATTAAAATGGCAAGTTTTATTTTAGATGTAATTTATAAAAATAAAAAGCCATCATTCCCTTAACTGTGCTGTTCTTAAACTTTATAACCTTCTTAAAACCACATGTACTTTATTATAATTATTTTTTATAAAACTATATTTACACAAAATCTAATGTCAAATAATTTTATTTGTATAAATCCTACTTGTGCTTTTCAATAATTCTGAGGTAGGAAGGGAACAACTTTGGGGAATAATTAAGCCTTTCTACCTGTGTAATATTCATTTAGAATTTTTTTCTCCAGTGTGACAAAGCTATGTACGTTTAGCCCCTAGAATGACAAGTGAGACTAGTTTTGAATTCATAGTTTCTGGTCACACAGAATGACTCAATATAGCTGTCCACGTCCTGTCAGTGTTATGGACACCAGTTCTTACAGTTTTCAACTGAGCCTCAAATAAACCACATGCTCTTAGTTGTACCTCACCCTGCTATTTCCACAGTCCTATTTCAACCACTACCTTTCTTTTTGAGTCTCATTAATCAGTATATTTTTCTCTTTTATACTCAGACATATGCCCCATTAAGCATTTATAAATGTTATCCCCAGAGAAGCTCATGTAGAAAAATTTGCACCTTGTGATACATTAAGGAAGAGAGAAAAACTCTACCTTTCAGGAAATTACCAATTTCAGTTTCAATATTTGCCAGGAGCTTCTGCATTCAACAAAAACAAGTGAGCGCACCCCATCCCAGACCACTCATGACCACAGAAGTTGCCAGAAAAATTTATCAATGTTAGGTCTTCACATGAAAAAACTGCCCTACAAATACAAAATCAACAGTTTAAAATTCTTGGACATTGGATGCTTTATTTTAACTAAGCAATTTTCAGTTTATTTCTTAAACATTTTTTAAAATCCAATATTATGTGCTCCGACTTTCGCTGATGAATACCAAATGCCTCCTTCGGTCTCAGAAGTGCTGAGGACATTTCTGTTTGTAAAATTATAATCTTATTGTAATTGTAGGTTTTGATTAGTTTAGAAAAAGTCAAAGAAATATAAGGCGTGCATGATAGATATAATTCTTTAAAGAGTAGCTAGTAAAGAGAAATCTTACCCTAGTGCCCAAGTCTGATTTAGCTTAAATCTATATTGAGCATTTATATTTGACTCATGATGTTCTTTGTTTAAAATTTCATTATTGAATGTGAAGAGATGGTAAAAAAGAGTCAGAGGAAACGGTAAAATGAGTCAGGCTTGAGGGATATTTCAAACGTTGTTATTGGAAGTGGTATCTTTTAATCAACATAGAAATACTAAAAATAAATCTGTATTTGTCCTGAAAGGGGTGCTTCCTGTGTTGTCATCTACTCAACCTCTGAAACAAGATCTTGTCCATGTGGAGTGTGCTTTCCTAAAAGTTCAGAAATGTGACAATGGTAATAACCTCAGTGCTTTTTATATCCTATTTCTGTCCATCAAATATGGAACCAACTATTAGTGTGGACTGCAAAAGTCATGTCTCTATTTTTCTATACTACTCAGCCCAGACCATGCTGTTTTTCCGGTTATACTTATTATTTAAAAATAATATAATAGGCAAAGAATTGGTAGGCCACATACAGAACAATTTTGCTGTGAGGAATAAATGAAGTAGAGTCAAAACACTTTCCTGAGCTTCACGCGTATTTAGATTACCCAAGAGTCTCTTCTGTTGAACAGTTACCTGAAAATATGCAGAAAACAGAACTACGCCAACATGTTGTACACCTAGATATTGTAAACATTATAAGTCAACTCTAACTTGGACATGTGAAAAAACAAACTGAAAAGTCTGTTCAAATAATAAGTCGTTACTATCTTGTCATGTTAAACTAATCAGAACCTACGATTACAATAAGAATTATAATTCTACAAACAGAAGAGAATGGTGAGTCGGGAAATATAAAAATATTCAGTTACTTAATAGTGCAGTAGTGATTGGGGCTTTATGATACTTAGCAATGTGAAGAACTACTAACATATCTGAACTGAAACGCTCCTCTGCCCTTCAACTTTCAAACCTTTTCAGAATACGTCCTTTGGAGCTATGATGCTATCTACTAAATGGTGTTTTCTTTTTAAAAAGGAAAGGATTTCAAGAAATAGTTTAAATCTTTTCAGGAACATTGTAGATTACAAATATAGTTAATAACACAGAGGTGGAATGAGTTGACATTTGGTCACACTGGTGTTGTGTTACTCAAAATAGCACTGGAGGCAAAGTGTTATGGAAATCTCAGATTTGCTGCCAACTTGAAGAAAGAAACTTAAATAAAGTAATTAAATTACATTTATTCTATTTTAGGAGGACTTTGACCTTATGGAATCAGTTAAACACTTAACTATATTTAAATATACATTTTTACATTAAACTTATTAATCCAGTCGTCCCTCAATAAGTCCATGGCATGAAATAAAACTCCCTGTGGTTTCCAATGGTCTTCCTGCCCCATAGTATGCCCATCACTTGGGTGGTGATGCAGCAGCATGGTGGGTACCACACCACCCAGAGGAACTCAAAAAAATCCACAGGTGGATGGAATGTGTACTTTGAAAAAGAACTGTTAAGAAAATCTGATACAACTCGTTGTCCCTTCCTTACTTCAAGTCATCCAAAAAACTACAAATTGATTGTTCTGTTTCCAAATTAACCCATTGTCCACCCTTATTTGTTAAATAATCCTATCTCATTTTCTTAGATTATAAATTCTCTACCATGTATTTATTTCTAATAAACACCATTTTATAATAGTTACTTAAACAACGTGCAGAATTTCTGATTGACCCATATATTGCTCATCATTGCTTCAGTTTTGTCTGCTGTATTTGAACCTGAGCTCCTCAGGTTATGAGAAATTTCATTTTTGTACTACAGTAAAACTTTTATTTTTAAATCATCAAAAAATGTTTTAGATTATCATCTATATATATATACCCAAAGTTATAAAAAAGGGGATTAATAATAAAATTTCTCTAGGGATTCTATATGTGTAATAAAAAAAAACATTTAAGCCCCAAACTAAGAAAAATATAGTATTTTTTATTTGTATCAGATCAAAAAGACTTAGCAACTTTGAAGCGTTTAATACATTGGAAGCTACAGTCTAGAGTATAGCTGACGATGAAGATAGGCAGCTAGCCAGAGATTAAAGAAAGGATTAAAAACTGAGTTAAAAGGCAACAGACAAGTGACATCCCTACAGGAATTAGGAACTGAGATGACAATAGCGAGGCAATGAGATGTAGTGATAGAGGAAATGTAAAATGGTATAACAGTTGAGCCAAGTGATAGAACTACCAGATTACCACAGAGAAGATAAAGAAATAGATGTTCCATCAGCAAGGTCAACCAGAAATTACAATAGACAAAAATGGAATAAAGCTTTAGGTTAAAGCCTCTCACATACAAAAGCCCAAACGTACGTGGTATTTTACCGCATGATTTCGTGATTGGGACCATGTGAGTGTGAGAGAAAGAGAGATCCAGTATTTGGAGCAAATATGACTATCTAAATTTCCCTGATTATAGTCACTCCTAATTATCAGAGGAATTAGTTCAGGTAGTTCAATTTATAAATTGATGTTCTTATGTACAACAAAGTTTACAGAACATATCTGGAAAAATTTATGTAGAACACAGGTGATTGCATTCTATTATACAGATAAAACTTGGTTCAATAATTTCATATATTAAAATAATCCTTGGCATACATGTATAATATTCTATTCTTATCTAATTTGCCTATTCTTTCTTTTTTTTTTCTTTTTCCTCTCACAGGAGTTTTTGTTTAATCTTCTAACTTAATGAAACAAAGAGTATCTTTGAGTTGCTAGTTTTCAAGATAGGGTCTTTAAAGATATAATTAAGGTAAAATGAGGTCATTAGTGTGGGTCCTGATCCAATTGGATTGGTGCCCTTCTAAGAAGAGATTAGGACAAAACACAGGTGAGCCAAGGGCTGACCATGAGGGAACACAGCAAGGTGACCATCTGCAAGCCAAGGAGAGAGGCCCCAGAAGAAACCGAACCTGCTGACATCTTGATCTTGAATTTCTAGCCCTCAGAAGTGTGAAAAAATAAATCTCTGTTATTTGAACCACCCAGCTTGTGGTACTGTGTTATGGCAGTCCTAAGCAAACTAACACAACTGGTCACACCACCATTGTGTTCTGGAGGCTCTCCCAGCCCCCTCTGGGTCCTTCCCCTTTTCTCCTTACAAGAATTTCCCCCAAAATCTCTTGCACATCTCATTTTATTTTGCTGTCTGCTTTGAGGTGAAACCAAATTAACACAGGCTCCTTGAAATGAGAAATCAACCAAAATAAACGCATTACGGACTGGACAATGTCCTCCCAAAATTCATGTTACAGTCCTAAGCTCCAGTGTAACACTCTTAGGAGGTGATTAAGGTTAAAGGAGGTCATAAAGGTGGGGCCCTAATCCAATAGGCTTAGTATCCTTATAGGAAGAGACACCAGAAAGCTCTGCTATGGAGGACACGAGAGATGGCAGCTGTCTACAAGCCAGAAGAGGCCTCAGAAACAGATTTTGCTGGCACCTTGATGTGGAATTTCTGGCTCCCTCAACCATGAGAAAATTAATTTCTGTTGTTTAAGTCACTCAGTCTGTAGCACTCCATTATGGCAGCCCAAGAAGAGTAATACAATACCTTTCCTGCTTAAGACAATCCTACAAGGTGAAAAACAGGAAAAAAAAATCCCCACAAGTTGTACCTCATTGTCATCCAGTTCACATACCCTTTCTGTGTTTTTGAAGAAGGCAATCCATCTTAACTTTTCCCAAGTTTCAAACACATAAAGCATGTTACTCCTTATTGTTTTTCCAACTTGAAAAGGAAATTCAGGGATGGACACAGAGACCCTAAATTCTCAGGTTTGAGTCCAAGCCTTGTCTTTCTAAAATTCAAATTAGACATAAAATTGTGTTCATGATCTTCATTTTATCAGAATAAGGTAATCTTGTTTTCTTACAGAATTATTTTCAATTGACAAGGAAATAGAGGCAATTGTCAAATTTATGTTACCCCAGGGTATTCAAAATTAGCTTCTAGAACCACTCAGCTGGAGTAAACTGGAATTATAGCTTTTATATCATGCACCAATTCTGCATGAAGCGGCTCATTTATCAGACACAGATTTCTTGCTTGCAGATGCTTCCCAGGAGAGTGTGGTCATAGGTTGTAACGTGCAGGTATTTCCCTTTTTTATTTTTTTTTCCTATTTGCAGAAATTGCTTAATCAATCAGTAGTGCCCTGTGTTTCTTGTGCTCAGGGGCTACAACAGTGTAAGGAGGAAGAAAAGGAAAAGAGGTTTCTACTATGAGCCTATCACAAACAAGCAACTCTGCTTGGGACAGAAAGTAATTGAAGACATAATCCTGTCCTGAATTGTGTCGAAAAGATAAGACGTTTATATTAAGAATTATATTAGAAGGCAGTTATTAATAATTCTAGATCCATGGATAAATGCCTATGGGAGTACAGAGAAGTATTATTCTTTCAGCTTAGGAAATCAGGGAAGATTCCTGAAGGAGGAACTATTAATTCAGGCCTTGAAAAATGAATAGGATATAGACATTTTGAGATGGAGATAAGGATAAGAAACAGAATGAGGAAACACACATAGGGGCAGGAAGCCAACCTTTATATTCAAGGCATGGCAACATTTCTGTTAGACCAGATTCATCATGTTCCCCATAGGGATTACTGGGGCATTTGAGACAGGACAATTATTTTTGTTTGTCACTGTCCTATAGATTGTGCAGTGTTGAGCATCTCTGTCTTCTGGACAGAGAATTTCAGTGGAACCGATGAGTAAGTGTGACAAATCTGCCCAGCTGAAAACCACTAGTATCTAACTAAAACTCCAGCATGCATCAGATTCACATGGAGGGATTGCTGAAGCACAGATTCCTGGGCCCACTCCCAGAGTCTCTGATTTAGCAGTCTGGGGTGGGGTCCAGGAACCTACATTTCTAACCAGTTCCCAGATGAGGGCAATACTGCTCTCCTGGGACCACTATCTATGGTGCACAAAATAGAGAAACAGAAAGTACTCTTGGAATGATAAAATTATGGAGGCCCATGTATAGCAATTAGGTTACAGGAAAAAAGAGTCTCTGAAGATAAATGTGTAACTACATTCCAACTATTCCATTCAAAACTTAAAGAGAGAGAAACATAAAGCATCTGGATGGCTTTAGAAATCTCTTATGACCCTTATGCAGGTGGGTCAGGGAAAGCCTCTCTAATCATGTCACATTTGAGTAGAAAAAAGTAAATGAGTGATTGCTGCAGAATCCAGATCAAAATGTGCAAAAGGTTGTGAGGCAGGAGAAGGTGAAGCATTTTTGAGAAAAGGTGAAAAAATGCAGTGGCTCAGAAAGAGTGTGTGAGGGGAAAAATGGGAGATGAGATAAAAAAAATTGGCTGCAGTGGGGCAAGACGGGGGCAGACGTCACAGGGACAAGGGTTTCAGATGTCATCCCAAGTGAACCTAGAAGCCACTGGAAATGCATAAGCAAAGAAGGGCACTCAAAATGATTGAAGTGTTAGAAGGCTGCTGGAAAATAGAATGTAGGGGATAAGGTTAGAAGTAGGGTGATCCTGTAGGAGACTACTGCAATAATGCAGGCAAGAGATGGTGATGATTAGAGCAGAGCTTCCCAGCAGTGGTGGCAGGCTGTCGGGTTGTGAATGCAGTCAGAAGGAGAGCCGACAGAATGTGCTCATGGATCAAACGAAGGAGTGGGAGAGAAAGACAGGAGCCAAGGAAGACTCCAAGATGTTTGGCATGAACAACTGGGTAGAATAAAGTTACTCATTGAGTTGGAAAGATAGAAAAGAAGCCGGTCTTGTTGGAGAAAGCAAAGTATGAGTATGAGAGTGAGCGGGTTTGTACATGATGCCACGAGGATACGCTGTAGGGAAGTCTGACATTCAGGGAAGAGGTCCTGATGGGAAATAAAAATTGGGGTTTGCAGTATACACATGGCATGGGAAGGCTTTCTAGAGAGTTAGGGAAGATAGAAGAGAGCTCTACAGTCTCAGGATACTATGGTTTCCTGACTTTCAAAGTTTTACAAAGTTTGAAAAGCTGAGAAGTATCCTGCCAAGAAGCCAGAAGAAGGGACTGGTGAGGTAGATATGGAACCAAGGAGAGAGAAGGGGTCCAGAAGCTAGGTGAAGAGTCAGTTGAGAAGGGAGTCATGATCAAGGATGTCACATGCTGCTTCCAGTTGACTGTGATGGGGACAAAGAAATATCCCAAAAATTTGGCAACAGATCCTTCATAAGAGCAGGTAGTAGGTTTGGTGGAATCAGTGGGCAAAAGCCTGGTAAGAGTGTTTTCAAAGAGGCAATGAAGGAGAGAAATAGGACACAGTGTATATACACAACTTCTTCTAAGGTGTTTTTGTTTTTGTTTTTTAATGAAATGAAAGGGAGGCGGTTTGATTTAGTTTGGTTAGTTTTTACTTTGGGAAACATTACAGCATTTTTCTTCCATGGAAATGATTCATGTGCTGTGGATATTAAAGGGGCCAACTGGAAGAATGATGATCTTGAGGCCAGAGGGAGTGGGTCTAGTGGATGAATTTGAACTTTGTTGCCACTGTTTTTCTTTACAAAGCAGTATTTGTAAATTTCCAATTCCTAGAATTTTTCTGTGTATTGAAAAACCTCAGAAAAAAACTCTGATAATATATTCTGCTCGGTCCATTCTTACACACACTAAATGACTTCTCTGATCTTATAAGTGGCAAATCCACATTTTCCCTGTAAAGCATTTTACTTTGGCGTGTATTACAGTCATACTGTCAAAGACAAATATGAGCTACAGATTGTTTTGCTGCTGCCTTGGTGCATTAAGCAGCAGTCTGGGCCTCTGACAGATTGTGCCTTTTTCCTATGAAAATTACGAGTTATTATTTTTTTTTTCATAGACTGTTCTGAGCACAATATATCAGAAAACTCTTGGCTTATACCATCAGCAGCAATACCACCTAAAATTTGATGGATCAGAACCCTTAGCTGCAGCATTAATTCACTGAACTAAGATGTTCTTTTTTTTTTTTTCAGTTTCAGTTTAATCCAAACTTGAGAGTGCGCAGAGCAGAAATTACAGATTTCCTGTTTTGCCATCAATTCTTATTAGACATTGACCTTAGTCAGAACAGAGCAGGTCTAAGAAGTAACATCAGAGGGAACACAAAATTGAGACAGAGGAGTGTGACTATACAATCATGAGACAATATTTAATTGGACATATCAAAACCCACTACCTGCCTTCCTCTTCCCTAAAAAAAAAAAAAAAAAAGAAAGAAAGAAAGAAAGAAAGAAAGAAAGAAAGAAAGAAAGAAAGAAAGAAAGAAAGAAAGAAAGAAAGAAAGAAAGAAAGAAAAGAAAACCACTGGGGTTAACAAAAGAAAAAAAAAGTGCTTTTTAATCCGATATTTCCTTTACATGCATTTTCTTATATTCATGTAAGAAATGTGATGAAATAAAGTAATTAATGACACCTAAAAGATTAGTTTCTACCTTTATGCTCTTATTGCCATGTTGCTATTTTTCTGAATATCAGAAAATGCCTTAAATCCATGTCCAGGGGAAGGAAGTGGAGGGGGGGCAGTGTCCACATCAGGAAGTTCACAACTATATAGAGTGCTCACCTACAATTGAACACACTTCAGTAAGACCAACATCCCCTCTCTTATATTCCAACTCCTAAGCTCTCTGCGTAGCGCTCAAGATCTCTGCAGATCTATGCCAACCTACCCAATCTCAATCATATCCAAGAGTATCTGGAAGAGTACTCTTCCAGAACTCCTGTTTCATGACTCAGAAAAGACAAGATATGTCATTTCCTTTGTCCCCTTCACCTCCCACTCCATTTCAACCGCACTGTCTTGGCACCCATCTATCTTCTCCTAATATATAAAATACTGACTGCCTTTGTTTGCTGTTGTCATCTTTTCTTCTACCAGGCTGCAGAGACCGAGCTCTATTTCTCAGGGTGTCCCCAATACTTAGCCCAATGCTGGGCATGCATGAAAGATGAGCCCTTAATTTTGAATGAATAAATGAATGAATGAGTGAAATGTGATAGTTAATATGCTCATGTCATCACTCACTAAGTGTTATAATAATCTATTTGTAAAATCTAAGAGAACTGGAGTTACATATGCTGAAGAGGAGGAGGCTGAAGTAAATGAATACTGGTTTCAACAATAAGAAAAATGACCTGACTTTTCATGTACAATGTCTCACAACATCATCAGAAAAAATCATTTGCTCTTCAGCTAATCATTAACACCAAACACTTGTAATGACCCTCTGAGTAGTTTACGAGTACAATGTGACTGAGTGCTCACAACTGCCCACTACTTAGTTTGACAACTCTATTGAGCCTTCTCTCTTCCCCACAGGCCCCTGGACTCTGGCTCTTCCTCATATTTAAGTAAGTACTAAGGTACTCAACATCTTTCCTTAACGGCTCATTTTGAAAATAATCTATCACAGAGAGAAAGATATCCTATTGACATCTTTCACTCTGTCTGCTTGTCCCACCTCCTGGCCCTCTTCCTATGAAGTTCCTGCTATCCCTGCTTACCCCTCCCTATAAAAGAAAAACGTTTCTCTTCTTGTTTGAGTTTGAGATGCTTGCAGGTCCTTAGGTCCAAGTGTTCCCCTATTGCAATAGTCTTTTCTAATAAAGTTTCCTTACTTAAATCCAGATTTACTTTTGTCAACAGGCTCTGGAAATACATTGCCGGGTTTTTAATTCCTGTCTACCACAAATAACTGTGTAAACTGTGGGCAAGTTGCTTAATGAATCTAAGCCTATTTTTAGACCTCTTCTGAGATCATAGGGCTATAATGAAGATTAAAGAAGTTAATACATATAAACCACTTACACTCAGTAAATCTCTTACTAGAACCCTGTGAATTTTAAGTTAAGTGTTATGACTAGGCTAAAGTACCCAATTGTCTGGTCAAACACCAGTGTATATGTTGCTGTGAAGGTTTTTTATGTTTGTTTGTTTGTTTGTTTAGATGAATTAACTTTTCAACCAGTTGACTTTTAGTAAAGCAGATTACCATACGCACTGTAAATGGGTCTCAGCCACAGTTGAAGACCTTCAGAGCAAAGACTGAAGTTTCCAGAAGAAGAAATTCTGCCTCAAGACTGCAACACAGAAGTCCTGCTTGAGTTTCCTTCCTATAGATTTTGGACTCAAGATTGTAAGATCAACTCTTACCTGAATCTCCAAGTTGCCCCCCAGATTTCAGAGTTGCCAGCCACCAAAATCATGTGAGCCAATTTCTGATTCATTCTCCGTCTTTCTCTCTGTCTCTCATTACAGACACACACACACACACACACACACGCACATGCACACGTGTGTGTGTGCATGTGTGTGTGCGTGTGTGTGTGTATTATTGGCTCTATTTCTCTAATACACAGTCTCTGCGTTAGGAATACAGATAGAAATACTAGGAAGTCCACTAGGGCAGGAAAAGAAAACATAGTTTCTTAATGTGCCTTTGCTCCAGCTTTTCTTTTTGCCCCAAATACCTTCTCTCTTTTCTGTATATTTCTAGCACTTAGAATAGTGCCTAGATGACAGAGATTAATAAATGTTTGCTAAATAAATAAAAGAATGACGAACAAGTAATGATCCTTATCCTGCATAGCACACACTCTAGTGGAAGATACCAACGTGTAAACAAATGATTATTTTACCCTCAAGGAATTAACAATGGCAACACAGTGGAAGAAGGGATTAATTTAGCCTGAAAATGTCAGAGAAGGTTCTCTCGGGGAGAAGAAAGGTTCATCTGGAAGAGAGAGGCAGAAGAATATTCTAGGCATAGGGGAAAGCTTGAGCAAAGACCCTGGGGACACAGCACTAAGTGTGTTTCCCATCTTTGGATTTATAGACCACTGATGACCAAAATACAGATGCATTTCTACCAGTTCACTCTCTCTTGCATATCCTACCAGGGATCAATGGAAAGTAGCTGGCCTGAGATGGTGAGGGAACTGTAACCCCAGAGTTAATGAGGGAAATGATCATCCCTCACCCTAACTCCTAGTCACCACAGACAGAAAGTGGCTTGGGCATAAGTCAAGATGAAATTGATGCTCCTAAAACCATTTCTAAAAAGGTTCTGGAAAAGAAGTCCCAAACTCAAGATTTTGGACTACTTTCCCAGTGTCTTCTAACACACTGATTCAATCCTCTGCACTCATTAAAAACACTGTTCAAAGAATACATGCCTTATCTCAGGAAACCTGAATACGACGTCCCCAGGGCCGCAGAAGGGGTCAAGGGAGGAAATGACTGAGAGGGACTGTAGGGAAGGGAGCTGTGGTCTGGGGTGTGGGGTGGGGGAGTGGAGGGAAGAAGGGGTCAGGACAAGGTGAGAGGAGGAGAAGGAAGCATCAGGGCCTTATGTACGTCATACTCAGTTGACCTACAAAATGCTAAAAGCAGACAGGAATTTGCTTGAAGACAGAAGTGAGGCTGATGGAGATGGAGTCCTGGCCCAGGGCCTTCTGCGCCACCACATGCCTCCACTTGGGGCTAAAGTGCCATTTGCATCCTGGATTGTGACAATGGAGCAATCCGATGTGCAGATGTCCTCGGAAACAATTAGATACCAGATGGAAATCCGAGCGTCAAAAGTTCTACCAACAAGAATGAGGAAATCAGATGGGGGGAAGTGATACTTGGTATCTGTGATTGTTTTCCATTGCTCACAGCCTAACTCCTGCTAGGTCCAACCTTGTCCCCATGCTGCTGTCCGAATAACGTCCTTTCTATGACAGTTACAGTCAGGATAGAGTAACTGGCTGTAGCATTTCAGAGTCACAGAATGTTAGACGTAGAAGTAAAGTTAAAGTTCTCCTACACATTTATACACAGGAACACTTTACCAGCTCAGACTCACCCTAAGAGTTAGTATGACATGAAAATTGAGACAACAGAATGCAGCAGTTAACACCTTGAACTCTAAATTCAGACACACGTGGTTTTGAATCCTTATTAGCCCTCTGATCTTATTTAACTTCTTTACACACTAGTATCCTAATCTGTAAAATTAAAGCAGTATTTGTATGTATGTACTTGTAATAACTGTAACACACACTGTCCCACAAACTGGAAGGCTTAAAACAACAGAATTTATTCTTTCATAGTTTTGGAGGCCAGAAGCCTGAAACCAAGGTGTCAGCAGGGCCATACTCCCTCTGGAGACTCTGAGGGAGAAGCCATTCCATGCCACCCTCCTAGCTTCATGGGGCTGCCAGCAATCTCTGGAGTTCCTTGGCGGGCAGCTGTGTCACTCCAATCTCTGGCCTCATAGTCACATGGCCTTCTTCCTTCTGTGTGTTCTTGTGTCCAAATTCCCTCCTTTTTATAAGGGCATCCACCAGTCATTGGATTAAGACCCACTCTAATCTAGTATGACATCATCTCCGCTTCATCTACAAAGATTTCATTTCCAAATAAGGTCATATTCATAGGTTTTGGTGGAAGGAAATTTGGGGTGACACTATTTCACCTAGTATAGTACCTTACATAATTATTTTGGAGATTAAATAAAACAATGCATATAAAGTGTTTAGAGAGATGACAGGCACATATTATGCTACATATATATGTGCATATATATATATATATATATATATATATGACTATACATATATATATATATATGTAACACATATACGTGTATGTGTATACAGTAATCCTTCCCTATGTATAGTGGATACATTCCAAGTACCCCAGTGGACGCTTGAAACAATGGATAGTACTAAATCCTATATATACCATGATTTTTCCTATACATATATACCTATGATAAAGTTTAATTTATAAATTAGGCACATGTAGGATAGATGTTGAAGAAAATTTGCCTTCATTGGTTGATGTGAGCTTTTGTCTATTAGCTTTTGTCTGTTCCTGTATGTGAAATGATTTCTGTGCTGTGATCAGGGCTTGAGTAAATTCCCCCTTTGGCATCATTTTCCTGAGCAGGGGAGATATGGGATGAGGTTGCTTTTTTGTCCCCCTTTGGTCTCATTCTCCCGAGCAGGGGAGACATGTGATGAGGTTTTCTGTTTGGTCTTATTCTCCCGATCAGGGGAAATAAGACATGATGTTTGTCGTTCTTTCTATGTTGTGAGGTGATGGTTAGCTTAGGGTTAAAGAAATTCTTGATCAGGGGTTGAGAGAATTCCCTCTTTGTTCTGTATGTTTCACCCATATCAGCAGATGAACTAAAGAAGTAGCTAAGTTATATCACGTTGCCAGGCTTTGGAAGACCTTGGGCAGATGGTCCCAAGCAAGAGCAGTAGGTATTGCTTATCCGGATGAATTGGCCCTTTGGCTGGATGGGCAACCCTCCCGGAACTGACCATTCCTTGAGAGGGGAGGCAGGAACATAAAACTTGGCTCAGGGGTGCATCTAAAGAGATATATAAGATAGACCTCAGGGGGACTGATATTGATTGATTGCTGTTTCAAAAAATTGCTATTCAGAAGATTTGCTGTTTCAGGACTGATTTTCAGGATTGGATTGTTTCAGAGGAAGAGATCGGAACTTGCCTCAATGGACAGCAGAGACTTCTTTTGCTGGTGAATTGTCATCATTCTAGTATCTTTGGGAACTTGTACATAACTTACAGTTTGCAGTATCAGAAGACGTCTTAACTTCTAACAACAACAACAACATTCTTCAGATTGTTAACACCTTGAAAACTTATATACAGCTTGCAGCTTTTAGCATCAGAAGACGCCTTGACTTCTAACAACAACAAAGACTACAGCAGCAACATTCTTGGGAACTAGCAAGCAGCGGTGTGGGAGACGCCTGAGTTTCTCTCAGCTACAGACTTGGCAAGGTTTGGATTTATGACTTTTCCAGTGTTGTTCTCCGCTAGTTTGGTGAGCTTTCAGCATCTACTGTAATAGTCACTATTCTACAGAGCTTATTACTGCTTTTGGATACTCCTTATTAATGTTATTTGTGTATTCAGCCAAGTGATTTTCGATCAATAGTAAACATGTTGGGATCTCTTAAACTTATAAGTATGTGTACTCTTTTGACATGACATTGTTATCAATGTATACAGTTTAGTCTTAACCACCTTTACTTTCTGTCATTAGCATATTCTGTTAATTGCCTTTGTCTTTTGCTATTGCATATTGCTAAATAAATTGATTAGATACTGCTAAATAAATAATCAATTAGCCCCACTCTAGAGTATGTGCCTGCCCCCTTTTCTTTTCCCTGCTCATCATTATACCACAGTAAGAGATTGACAACAATAACTAATACAATAGAACAATTATAACAATACACTGTAATGAGTTATACAATTGGGGTCACTCGTTTCAGGGGATCTCTTGTTGAAGTCTTTGTATAAGCAGAAAACTTTCTGGCGCAACTTTGTCGTGAACAGGAATACATTTTTCTGTTCACGACTTTCAGCCACAATCTAATGTTCTTTCCATCTTAACGAAGCATTTATCATGCATTATAGCTGTAACTTTTGCAGTTTGAGGTGCAACAGCAAAACTAGCACAATTTTTTTTTTTATTCTTCACAAAATCACGGATCGAAGATTCATTCTTACTACTATAGATCTTAGCAACCTCAGCATATTTTCTTTTTTTCTTTCTTTCTGTATTAAGTCCAGTACCTTCATGTTTTCAGCTAACGGAAGCATTTTGAAGCTTCCTTTCGGCACATCCAAATTGCCAGCACCATTACTCTTACACTTTGGGGCTATTATTAAGTAACATAAGGGCTACTTGAGCAGAAGCACTGCGATACTCCACAATCGATTGGATAACAGAGAGGGCTAAGTGACCAACGGGCAGGGAGACTCTACGGTGCAGAGAAGGTGGGCGAAGGGATGATTCATATCCCGCGTGGGACGGTGCAAGATTTCATCACACTCCTCAACATGGCACGCAATTTAAAACTTACAAATTATTTGTTTTTGAAATTATCAATTTAATATTTTCAGATCATGGCTGACCAGTCACTGAAACCATAGTAACACCACAGTAAGTAAAGCCCACAGTAAGGAAAGTAAAATTGCAGATAAGGGGAGAACACTGTATATACCTATATCACACACGTTGCCTTAGCAGAAAAGAACAAATTTTTTAAATGCTCTGAATTTTTTATACTAATAATGTGAACTTTTCCCTTTCAATTGTTTCCAAAGGTACTATACAATTTCTATACCTCATTATCTCATGTTTATATTAATGCCCTGAGCATGTGTCTGTCCTCAGTCTTTTTCTCCTCTATAATTTCATTATAATGTATGATACAAGTGCCCCAAACATTCCAAAAGCTGTTTTTATTCCTATATAGTAAAACCTACTGTGATTATTTTTGAATCACATGCCAGACACAGTTTTGAGTTAGCCACTCTTTATTGCTTCAATACCACCTCTTAATTCCCTTTCAAATCATAACAGTAGCTAACATTTATTATGCATGTAGTAATACATGACAGATATCATTTGAAGTTCCTTGCATGCGTTATCTAACTAATCCTCACAGCCACTTATGAGAGTGGTTTGCCTCTCTGCTTCTTAACCTTATTTGAAGGATCAGAAGGTGAGACGCAGAAAGTGCCCTGGCCAGGGACACGCAGCTCATGAGTATTAATGTAGGGATGGAACTCATCACTCGAACTGAGAATTATTACAGAATCATTGATGTTATCTCCCAACAATGCTTCTATTGTGACGCTCTCACATCAGAAACCTGATTTTATCTGCCTCTGTTCCTGCACTCAAGCTGTTTTCCACAACCAAAAAATCCCTTTCTCTTCTCCAAACTCTAAAATTTTTCCACAGAGCAGTTTCAGATTCATCTCATCCCAACCTCACCCCAACAAATGCCCACTGCATTTCCTTTTAAATGGATCAATTTCTAGTTTGTTTGTTTTCTCAAGGACAGTGTCCTTCCGTTGAGATTATAAATGCTTTTGAAGCACATTTTTTCTCTCCCTTTATTCAATCATTCTTATAGTACCTGGCAAAATTGTGACTACACAGTGGGCCGTTAACATAATTAATACTTCTCAGGAATATAAATTTGGTATTGGTGAACTATTAAGCCACTCATTAAATTCAAACAGAAACCCTCAGAATTTAAATGCACTTAATTTCCAACTCTTTATGATTCGAAGACTGGTTTTGAAATGGGAACCTTTAATTACCTAGCAGCTGTTACCTATTAATTGAAAGCATCATGGTCCAGTGAACATAGCTCTGTGAAATTCAAAACTGCCTGGGGTTCCTGGACCAGCATGTACACAAGCTATGTACATCTAGCCTTTCAGATCCCTAATGCAGACATTGCCGGTAGCTGAAAAGCTTCCCTTTTCTCTAAAAAACCTAGAAATGGCCCTTTTGTTCCTGTGTCTGCCCCATTAAACATCTTATCTGAGCTCTCTATCTTCCCATAGCCTCTCCCTCCACTGCCAAGTTAAAGAACAGGACTAACTTACAGCTTAGCTTCGAGGATTTCTGTTGCCATGTTATTGAGACTTTAACAAGATAGGGGTGGTTCTGATAAACCTGTTATTTCTCTCACTCTGCTCAGGCTTGGTACTGCTCTAGAACATGGAAGATGCAGACAACAGTATACTGCTGTCATTTCACTGGCTATGGTCCTTTCCCCTATTTCTTCCTTAAATACAGGATAATGCTGTATATGTGCTTTACAACCCAAGTATCTAATCTAATACACAAGACATTTATATTTGTTGAATTCAACTCTTTCAGAGACGGTCTAGTCATGCCATGTCAAGTATAACACTCCTAGTTTTGTGTTCTAGAAGTATTTATCCTTGTAGAGAACTTAACAGACATCACACATGTGCATTTATTATGAACAGTTATTATGTTCATAATAAATGCCATGTAGGGAGCCACGGTTGGGTACCTACTTGGTGGATATGGCTACTGTTCTAAGGGTGGTAGAGCCTTGGTTTTAATCTCTGAGAGGGTCAGCCTAAATCCACTTATTTATTGTCACATTTTCTAAGTGCCAATTTGTGCATCTGGTCATGGGGAAGTCAGGGAAAGAGAATGTGCCTTCAGGAAAAATCTATACCCACCATTAGGGAAATGGTGCTAGAGCAGATGGGTCATCTCCATAAAGACAGAAATAATTAAAGGGTAGCAGTGAAACATTATAATTGCCTCCATTTTCATTTACATTGTGGATACTAAAATATAAGTAAATAATTTATTAACAATTTATTTATTTATGCAGTAACCAACTACTTAAAAATTTTAACTTCTGTGCCAAGGAAAGACCTGGACTAAGTATTCACAAGCTCTAAGTTAACAGGCAGTCTCATTTCGTGCTTCACATATAAAACACTTAGGAAATATATGAAATTTATTCTTTGACTAAGGCTACACATTTACAGGTGGGGGCTGCCATGGGAGAGAAAACTTGGTTCTAATGACTTATTTATGAAATTCTAAGTGAGGAATTTCAGCCTAACAATAGATCACTCAATATACACTGAGTATCCACTGCATTCTAGGTGTATTCTTAGAGGGCTCTGGTGAATATACGAACAGTTGACCCTCCTGTAAAATATTTCAGGGAGGTACAACCATTAATACTTTACAAATGTGCACTTATATCAACATGACATCAAGATTTCTGGGCCATAAGACCAGGAGAGTGATAGGGACATTAACTGAAATAGAGAAGAGAAGAGAAAAATTTGGTTTGGGAGGAGATGAAAATAGATACTCAGTTTGGAACATGATAAGTTAGAAATGTAAGACCATTACAAAGGTGGAATCTAGAGCTCAGAAGAAAAATCTGGATATAATTTGGGAATCACTTGAGTGGATAGAGGTGGATGCAGAGGGAAAAGGTGAGGCATTCCAGAGAGGATGGGTAAAAAGAGAAGAGAGTTAGGGTATGAGCCTTAGACCACTGACTTTAGACCTCAGCCCTCCAAGGAAACCGGGCCCAGGGGCGTGAGAGGTTAGAGAAGGAAACAGAGTCTCATATTGTTGTAACTTTATATTTCCTTTTTTCCCCTAAGATATTACTTCGAATTTTAGGTTAAAATGGAGATATAAATGAAGTTTGATATCACTTTTCTATAACTATACTTATATATTCTTTGCATGGCTGAAATAGTAAATATTTGGCATAGAAATTAACATAAAATTATCTTAAATTCTAAAAAAAATAACGGGGCTAATCAGGGGAAGAGGAGGGAAAACAACAGAGCATAAAGAAAATTGATCCCCACCTTTGGCTATTCTCTTGACAGTGGGAAGAGAGCTCAACTAGACAAGAGGAAGAAAGAAATCCAACTGGCAGTAGAGGCAAATAATTTGAGGAGTTGATGGTTTAGCTCATTTACCACCAGAAATTAGCTTGAGAAGTGGCATGTTACAAGAAAAACATTTTAATTTAAAAAATTGAGGAGGTGGGAGAAAACTTTTGGAGGTGATGGGTGAGTTGTGGCCTCTATTCTGGTGATCATTTCACAGGTGTATGCTTATCTCTAAAGTCATCAAGTTGTATACATTAAATATGTAAAGCTGTTTGTATGTCAGTCATATCTCAATAAAGTGGTTTTAAAAAAAATCAGTTTGAGAGACAATACAGTGTTATGGACAAAGCCATGGTTTCCAAACTCAGGTGGACCGGAGAGCATACCTATAATTACTTCTTCTAAGGCTCAATATTTTCACCCGTATAATGGGGAGAAAATTCTATCTATTGCATATGGTTATCAGGAGAATTAAGTGACTAAAATCAAGTAAGGTACAGACAGTGCTGAGTATGCCTGAAAAGTACTAGTTAATAACAGCGTAATGAAGTCACTCCATTGCCGTTTATATTAATTTAATAAAACCATATTGTGAGTTAATTAGTAAAAACTGATATTTGGGAGTAGCAATTCTAACAGAGGAAATTGCATTCCCATTTATGTTTTTTTTAAATTTTAAATCAATGTAGGGATATTCTCCGCCTACAGTCTAATTTAGATTTGCTCCGACAACTACTGCCTGGTGAACTTGGACAAATCCCTTCACTCTTTCACTCAGCACCTCTGGGAGGTGTTCTTATAGTAATTATTGTATATAGAATGTGCTGTTACTTTACTTAGACACAGAATCACGATCCATATTTGAAAACTTTGGGACCATGTATGTTACTAAATTTATTATTTTTCAGTTGAAAAGGTTAAAAAATATAAATAGTTCAGAACGAATTTTGCCACTACAAGAATTACAAAAACAAACAAACAAACAAACAAACAAACAAACAAAAAACCCAACAACTTGGTTTTCAGAGATTTTGACTTTGAAATGTGGTTAATGGATATTGTGGGTCTATACTCTTTACATGACTGTTTTAGATTAATTCAACAACGGGTTTCAGAGCTAATCAAGATAAATAAATTTATATTTGCTTCCTTGATGCCTTCCATATTTATATCTATAGCTGGAAAGTTTCTCTCACACTAAAACTTTGGAATGTAGAATCTAAAAACAAAGACAGATAAATTCATGCATAAGAATATACAAAAGATGAAATGTATAATAGTTTTGTAAAAACAACTGAAATTTGGACTGAGTTGTCTCAATACAATTTTATACTACAAGCCAACCAATTTAAAGAGATAAATCAACTGACTCTTATAGCTTTCGAGTTTTGAAGGAATTGACTTTACCACTATATCTATTCATGCATGAGATAATAATGAATTTTGCAACACACTCTCATCTTCAAAGGAAACAATTTCATTTTAAAAAAAAGTTTCATTAACAATTCCAATGAACAATTTGCAAGGAAATCACTTGTTTTTCAGATAGATAATTCTTAAAAACAGAATTTTGTTTTTTGTTTTTCATCTTTCCTAGGAGACTTGGAACTTTTAACTATGTTCATTGTAAAGAGATTTTTTTCCTTGAATATTTCAGATAGTTAAAAGAAAGCCCCTAATATTTAAAAGAAATAGTATCCCCTACTTCCCCACCAAACAACAACTATACAGATCATTAATTATGAATACAAAATGGACTCTAATAATTCCAATAGCTATGTCAGTCACAGAGTGACAGTTATGCCAGAGCATCACGTGAAAGGTGAAGCCCTAACCAGATAACTCCAGACGCAGGGTGGATGGAGTGTGACCATCTGGACGGCTTTATTGAACTGCAGATGGATGTACCATACCCAGACACAAATTCAGAGCTCTCTGATGGCTCATCATTCAGGCCTCAACTGACAAGCTGACAGCCACATCTGCACTCGTCCCAAACAGAGCACTTGAAGCCTCGCCCACTGACTGTCTCACAAGCCTGAGCTGATACCCAAAGCTATGCACCCCAGCACCGTAGGGACCCTCACTGAACACTGAACTCTATCTGTCTCTCATCCTTCTTTCCTAAGCCTCTGTTTGCCTTGCTTAACTCTAATGCTTGCAAACCTGTGTGACCCTCTTGTGTGAAACCACTCTACCTTCACTATTGGCCGGAGCCTTGGCTAATGCCCATGGCTAATTCCCCTACTGGGGAAACCCAGTAGGACTAAATCCATGTCTTTACTCTAATAGTCTGACATTGTGAAAAGACACAAAGGTGTGGGAGACTGCTACTTTGATAGTCATGTCTCGCTCATGACAATCAACAAACAAAAAACATGAGAAACCACATCAGAAAATGTTTTTCTTTATGTCATATACCTTCTTTGTCATCGTGATGGATAATTGCATCCTGTATCATGTCAGCGAGGTGAAAACGAACTTTCTGATTCTTCCCATGCTTCAGTTTTTTCAGGAATCCTTCCTGCTTCTGAAAAGCCTTCTCTCTTTCATAGTAGGCTTTAATTTGTTCACAGCGCATGCGTTTCACCAGCCTCTGCCTTTGGCCAAGGGGAAGGGTCTCCAGCAAGCACTGGTCAATTTCCATTTCATGGGATCGAAAAACATTACATAGCTGAAAGCAACCTGAAAGAAACACAATGGGAAAATCACAAGACCCATTATTACAATGAATGTAGGCATAGTAGCACTACAGAACATGCTTGATTTTCTATTATCCATCACACAAGTCAGAAACTCATTAATTTCTCTTTGTGTTTGACATACAAATACAAAGTCCTATTTACAGATGAAAAGCAAAGAGAGTTGGTATTTTACTCAAGAATGCATGGTAATAAAAATAAATAATAGAATTAAATAGAGATGTGTGGTTTTGCTTAACATCTAATAATCCATGTTTTCCTATTCTTTAAATCTACACCAAAGTCCTAAAAATATTACTACTGCCTTTACATCTTTCATCTAATTGAATAATACTGACTAAATTTTGCATGGTAAATTTTGGCAGAAAGCCATTCTTTCAGCACACCCTAATAAAATTGGTTTTGCATGTCCTGATGACTCTGCTAATCTAATATAAAAGAATATATGTAAGCTATCAATTGTTTATATAAAACAAAGTTATACTATCAATTGTTTTACATGACACAGTGATCATTTTCCACAAATGTACTGCTAACCACTTTTCCTAGTGATTGGTAACATTCATTTCTAAGTGACCTAATAATGGTTAAGTATAAAGATTGAGCGATGGAATGGATCTTTTTCTCTTGGCAATTCAACATCATAGATAGAATTGTTGCTGCTGTGGTCTTCATCTTATTGATATAGTGATTAACGAATTGAGTTCTCAGTCCTAAAAATGAAAATACTCACTTTCTTTCAAGATGCTACTTCCTATAAACATCACCAAAACACTTGTAATGGAATTATACTAACTCACATATTTACCACTTGGTTAAAATTTTACTATTGGCAGAAAATTAATGTTAGAGCACTGAAAATTCCAAAATCTGCCTGACAACTAAGATATTCAGATAACTGTTTATATGTTCTTCTCTTAAGCTATTTATGATGCAAGTCTCAAGCAAGTAAAATAACTATGCATGCACGAAAATATGGTTCATCACATGCCGTATCTGAAAAGTTCATGCAGTAAGGGTACTGCCACTTCACCTTTGGAAAAGTGCCCTATTCCTTTGACAAGACAGCAAGTTGTGAAAATGCTATGTCCATTTCTCTTTTACTTGATGCTTTGCAAAGACCAGGCATGACCATCCCTATTTTGCAAGTAAAGAAAACTAAGTTGAGAGAGGCTGTGACATATCCAAGACCAAAGAGATGAATTTGTGACAGACATAGTGTTCCATGAAGGCTCAAGAAAAAAACAAACTAAGAGACAGTGATTCACTACAGCCACATATTTAATACATTTAAGGGGGTAGGAGAGAAGCAGTGTTGGAAATTTTGTTTTAGTTGTTAATTAGCATTTGACAATATTTTAGCCTCATATGTTTTCATAAATCTCTTCATAAGTATCTGAGTGAAGTTAGAAGTATCAAATAACCACCCATAAAATGTATCAAATAACCACCCATAAAAACCTAAACACAAAGAGACACCAGTGGTTCTGAAATAATGGATTTCCCCAAAGTATCTTTGTTTAGTAAAAGCCATGATTACTGTCAGAGTATGAGAGCTCATTAACAATGGACAGGAAACATCTTCTGCTTTCAAATCTGTTTAGAAAACTGCACCTGGTTTGATACATTGACTGACTCTCAGGACCCTTTGACTTCCATGACTTTCCTGGGTAATCTTCAGAACCAATGAAAAACATAAAGAGGTAAAACCAATAACACGACAGAGTGTCATGTGCTGCTTAGCATGCCGTTGAATGCGGAGGATAATCTAAGAAACACAATAAAGGTCTTAAATAACGGTTAAGGAGTGTGTGGTGAAAGCTCACAACTCATTAACCAACTCTCTCAGGTTGTCAAAAAGGAGCACTGAGAGTTGTTTGTAAGTTAATTTATGATTTGGAAAATCAGAAGCTAATGATGTTAATTTTCAAATCCGCATATGTATAAAAGATTGATTTATTGTTTTCTTGTTAAATAATTCCCCATGCTGTGATTTTAAATGAGCTAAACACTGATTTTATTTCATATTCTGAAATATATACATTTTTTTCTTTACTTGTATATGTGCTGCTATCAATCTATAAGACAGTAGCTAAAAACAGTTACAGGGAAAATAGTGTTGAGGAAGTCTGCTCAAAATTTATTGAACTTCATCATTGGGACACTAAAAAGAACAGTAATTAATACCGCAGGTGATTATCTGGACAGCCCAGTCAGGCAGGTGGTCAAGGCTGCAAGAGAAAGTACATGAATCTGAGCTGGGCAAAGCTGGTTTGTATCTTGGGGATGGAGGTGCCAGCAGGTACTTGTTTTCACTTGTACACAATTTTCAAAGAAGGAAAAAATTTTCAAGAACTCATGAATGATTTATACAATTGATTAGGTCTTAGGCCACAATGCAAAGCAAATTTCAACAAATGGTAAGGAACTGAAATTATACAGGCTTTTTCTTAACACAATTGATATCAAGTACAAAAGCCAAATCACACTTTCAAATATGTTTAGAAAGTTAAAAAGTTGATTCTAAATAAAGCATAGTTTAGGGGGAAAAAGTAATAGAAATGATAAATTTTTAGAACAAACCACTGATAAAATAAAGTCTACATCAAAATTTCGTTGATGAAACTGAAACAGTCCATAGAAATAAATGTATAACTTTCAATGTATAAATTAGAAAAAATTGGGCTGGCCCGGTGGCTCAGGTGGTTAGAGCTCCATGTTACTAACGCCGAAGGCTGCCGGTTCGATTCCCACATGGGCCAGTGGGCTCTCAACCACAAGGTTGCCAGTTCGATTCCTCGACTGCTGCAAGGGATGGTGGGCTGTGCCCCCTGAAACTAGAAAACGGTAACTGGATCTGGAGCTGAGCTGCGCCATGCACAAGTAAGATTGAAAGACAACAACTTGAAGCTGAACGGCACCCTCCACAACTAAGATTGAAAGGACAACAACTTGACTTGGAAAAAAGGCCTGGAAGTACACACTGTTCTCCAATAAAGTCCTGTTCCCCCTGCCCCAATAAAATCTTAAAAAAAAAAAAATTAGAAAAAATTATGGTATCATAGCCAATGAGGAAAGCATCTGATTTATAGGCAAAAAAGAAAAATAAAGCAAGTCCAAAAGAAAAGAAAGAATAAAATAATAAAATAAGAGTACTAAGTAATAGAAATTAGGAAATAACAAAGATGAAGAAAGACCTGAGAAATGGACAATATCTAGAAAAACATCACATTAAAAGAAACTGAAGAAGAAATAAAAGACTTGAATACATTTATAATCATTACATTAAACTTAATCTAATCATGAAAGAAAAAAACAAAAAGCTAAACAAACAAATAAAAACATGATTCAGATGACATTGCAGGCATTTAGGGAATGGATAACCTTCACTTTTCCCCAATTCTAGAGAAAAGAAAAAAATGAAAATTATCTCAACTTATTTTTGGAGACTAACATAAATTTGATAGTTAAACCAAATGAGGACTCTTCAAAAAAGTGAGTTACAGACCAATCTATACATACAAACAGCCTATGTGAATATTAGCAAAATGAACCCAGAAGTACACAGTTTGTCCGTGAAATGAAAGGATGGTTTACTTTAGAACATCTATGAATATATGCCACTACTTTAGATTCTGTTTCAAATTTAATAAAGGAAGGCTTCTATCCTACCTCAAAAATGAAGGTTTTAGTCAGCATGAGCGAGAAAAAGAAAGAAAGTAGAGCCATAAAATGTGGGTAGGAGAGGGAAAAAAATCAGTTAACATTGTAAACACTGTTATCTACAAAGAAAAACAAAATATGACTCAGGTATTGGAACTGTTAGTCCAGAATTTTGCTCAATACAATTCAATATACACAATATACAGAAGAAAGCTATATTTTCAAACCTAACAATAGATGCAGAGCCTTACTAATGCATAGAAAAAACTGAAGATATCATTTCATACTCTGACAGAGATAATAAGTTCTGTAATACTGAAAAAATTAGTTAAATTTAAGATGTATTCTCTCACAGCCAACATACGGACTCTAGAAACCTTTTGAAATACATTGCAGATGAAGATAAACAAATACAAAATAATCTAGCATACAATGAAAAAGATTTGGAGTAACAAAAACCAACTTGTAAACAAGCTTCTCCTTTATTTTTGGAAGAAAGTAGTCTATCTCACCAATATCTCTTCAATATTTTTTATTTGTGGTACGGGTGGAAGAACAGACACTTAGATCTGTGGAACAGAATAGAGAACCTAGTAACAGTTCCACACAAATGCAGCCAACTGGTTTGTGACAAAAGCAAGTCAATTAGAATAGACGGCTCAGTATGTGATGTTGGAGCAGTTGGACATCCATAATCAAAAAAAATAAATAAATAAATATGAACCTTAACCCAAACCTCACACCTTACACAAAAATGAACGCAAAATGAATCATAGATTTAAATGTAAAACATAAAACGTAACACTTTTAGAACGCAGGAGAAAAATCTTTGAGACCTAGTGTTCTTAGTCTTGACACCAAAACACGGTTCATAAAAGAAAAAAAAAAAGATAAAATAGATTTTTGTCAAAACTAAAATCTTTGCTCTGTAAAAGGCCCCATTAAAAGAACAAAAATAAAAGCTACAGACTGGGGAAAAGTTCTTGCAAACCACATATCTGACAAAAGAATCACATCTAGAATATGTGAGGAACTCAAAACTCAACAGTAAAAACGCAAACAATCTAGTTAGAAACATGTGAAAAAGACAGGAAGAGACCTTTCACTGACATATACTGATGACAACCAAGCACATGGGAAGGTGTTCAACATCACCAGCCATAAGAGAAATGTAAATTAAAAGCACGATGACATATCACTACACAAGTTTGAAGAGCTCAAATAAAACTAAAATTTGTGACAATATCAAATACTTCATGAGGATGAGGAAAAACTGGATCTCTCAACATTGCTAGTGGGAATGTAAAATAGCACAGCCATTCAGGAAAATAGTGTGACCGTTTCTTAAAATAACTGCATTATGTGGTAAACTTTCTACATAATTATGAGGCTCATCAAGACCAGTCAGGTTGGTTTCCCATGCTGAGGCCAAGGCGAGTCGCAAACTTCAGATGAAAGCCTAACAGTTCCCTCTAAAAGTGGGTGTATCAGAGTGATCTATCTTGGAACGTTGTTAACCTACTATCTGGTGCCGAAACAACGGTCACAATGGAGCACCAACGGGAAAACATGACAAGAAAATTAGGATAAAGTGACAGTTTTGCTTGACTGATATTTCTTAAGTTGGATATTTTGTCCTTCATGAGTACACAGATCTCAAAAGCCTGGTAACGGACTAGACCTCTAGCCCTCCATCCTCGCGGCCTGCACCTCCCCCACTCTTCACCGTTTGTTACCCGGGAAACCGGCTGAGTTCACCCTCTTACCGGAAGCTGGTTTCATGGCAGCCACGAAGAAAGCAGTTTGGGCGCCATTGGTAGGGGCAGTGGACCAGGGCACCAGCTCCACGCGTTTTTTGGTTTTCAATTCAAAGACAGCCGAACTACTTAGTCACCATCAAGTGGAAATAAAACAAAAGTTTCCAAGAGAAGGATGGGTGGAACAAGACCCTAAGGAAATCCTGCAGTCTGTCTATGAGTGCATAGAGAAAACGTGTGAGAAACTTGGACAGCTCAATATTGATATTTCCAACATAAAAGCTATTGGTGTCAGTAACCAGAGAGAAACCACTGTAGTCTGGGACAAGGTAACTGGAGAGCCTCTCTACAATGCTGTAGTATGGCTTGATCTAAGAACCCAGTCTACCGTCGAGAGTCTTAGTAAAAGAATTCCAGGAAATAATAACTTTGTCAAGTCCAAGACAGGCCTTCCACTTAGCACTTACTTCAGTGCGGTGAAACTTCACTGGCTTCTTGAAAATGTGAAAAAAATTCAAAAGGCTGTTAAAGAAGATACAGCCCTTTTTGGGACCATCGATTCATGGCTTATTTGGAGTTTGACAGGAGGAGCCAATGGAGGTGTCCACTGTACAGATGTAACAAATGCAAGCAGGACGATGCTTTTCAACATTCATTCTTTGGAATGGGATAAAGACCTCTGTGACTTTTTTGATATTCCAATGAAAATTCTTCCAAATATCCGGAGTTGTTCTGAGATCTATGGCCTAATGAAAGCTGGGAGCTTGGAAGGTGTGCCAATATCTGGATGTTTGGGGGACCAGTCTGCTGCATTGGTGGGACAAATGTGCTTCCAGGATGGACAAGCCAAAAACACGTACGGAACAGGATGCTTCTTACTGTGTAATACAGGCCATAAGTGTGTATTTTCTGATCATGGCCTTCTGACCACAGTGGCTTACAAACTTGGCAGAGACAAACCAGTATATTATGCACTGGAAGGTTCTGTAGCTATAGCTGGTGCTATTAGTCGCTGGCTAAGAGACAATCTTGGAATTATAAAGACCTCAGAGGAAATTGAAAAACTTGCTAAAGAAGTAGGTACTTCTTATGGCTGCTACTTCATCCCAGCATTTTCAGGGCTATATGCACCTTACTGGGATCCCAGTGCAAGAGGGATCATCTGTGGGCTCACTCAGTTCACCAATAAATGCCATATTGCTTTTGCTGCACTAGAAGCTGTTTGTTTCCAAACCCGAGAGATATGGGATGCCATGAACCGTGACTGTGGAATTCCACTCAGTCACCTGCAGGTAGATGGAGGAATGACCAACAACAAAATTCTTATGCAGCTACAAGCAGACATTCTGTATGTCCCAGTAGTGAAGCCGGCGATGCCAGAAACAACTGCCTTGGGAGCCGCCATGGCAGCAGGGGCTGCAGAAGGAGTCGGAGTTTGGAGTCTCGAACCTAAGGATTTGGCAGCCGTCACGATGGAACGGTTTGAACCTCAGATCAACGCTGAAGAAAGTGAAATTCGTTATTCTACCTGGAAGAAAGCTGTGATGAAGTCAATGGGTTGGGTGACAAATCAGTCTTTGGAAAGTGGTGACCCTAGTATCTTCGGCAGTCTACCCTTCGGCTTTTTTATAGTGAGTAGCATAGTAATGCTAATCGGAGCAAGGTACATGTCAGGTATCCCATAAATAATACTAACACATGGAGTCCAACAATGTGAGATCTTTACCTAATGAGAGAATCCAGCGATTCTGTCTCTTAATTAATGTGATGACAGTATTCATAGACTGATTTTATTTATAAACCATTTGCTGCATGACGCTTGAAGTAGACCTGCAGCATAAGATAAAGAAAATGCAGCAGAATAGGGGAAATAAATGCTGGGAATGAAGTGCATTCTGATGAAAGATCAACCCATTCCCATTCGGGTCATGAGTAGAAATAAAAAGCTTATTGCCTATTTTTCCAAAAGAAAAACTGAATCACAATGAAAAACACAATGAAATAAAAATGTTACAATTTTCCCTATGAAGGAAATAAAAACATATTTTATCATTTATAAGCAAGAAGAATGTATATTTATTTGAATCTATAAGGATGAATTGTATTTTAATTCTATCAACATATACTTGCAATTTAGGGGATGCTATCAAAGACCTAAAATTTCTGTATATTAGGTAGATACTCCTGATACCCTGCCCGGAACCCCTTTATTGGCTAATGCACCCATCCCCAGCTGCTTGGAGTATTCTCGGCTTGTAAGGACACAAAGCTGTTCCCTTCTCTGGAGAATTCTCTGCCCCATTCAGTCTCCCAAAGAGCGGAAGGCTCTACCGACATCCCATAAGCTATAGTCACTGAATGACCTATATAGAGACATAAAACATGTCCCGTTGACTCAAGGAGAGACAACTTGTGATTTATACCCCAGAGCAAAGTGACTTAGGATGAGTTTAGACTTTACCCAAGACCACATTGTTTTTCTGTTCTTTTCCAGTTGATGTCTTGCTTCCCTTCCTCCATGACTCCCTCCCCCATGTTTTCCCTGATGGACATTCCTCAAGACATCATCAAGTGCGCCTGAATCTCCCTCTCAGACTTTGCTTCTAAGGGACACAATTTATGCCTTATAAGATTATACATATTTACTTTAATTTTCTATTAATTATCATGGTTTATAACAAAAGAAATGATTTTTTTCATAGATGTAAACTCTATACAGATCAAACATACCTAATGATGTAGTTTTTCCAAAACAGAAATAATAACAACACAAAAAATAATAAGACATACATGCAAAAGAATGAAGTTAGAGTCTTATCTTAAACCAAACACAAAAATTAACTGAAAATGGCTTCAAGATCTAAACATAACATCTAAAATTATAAAAGTCATAAAAGAAAGCATAGAAGCTTTATGACATTGGATTTGACAATGATTTCTTAGATAAGACACCAAAAGCACAGGCTACAAAAAAGCAAAAATAGACAAATTAGACTAACTTAAAAACTTTTGTGCATCAAAGAACAAATCAACAAAGTAAAAAGATGGAATGATAGAAAATATTTGTAAATTATACATTTGATAAGTGGTTAATACCCAAGATATAAAGAACTCTTAGAATTCAACAGTAAAAATATCAAATAACCAAACTTAAAATTGGGGAAAAGGTTTGAATAGACATTTCTCCAAAGGTGATATACAAATGCCCAACAAGTACACAAAATGATGCTCAGAATCACTAATCATCAGCAAAATGCACATCAAAACCACAATAAGCCATCACATACCTCACACCCATTAGAAGGGCTATTCCAAAAAAAAAAAAAAAAAAAAAAGAAAGAAACCCTCAGAAAATAAGAAGTTTTGAGAATCCTTTTGCTGTGTTGGGATTGTAAAATAGTGCAACCACTATGGTAAACATCTGGATGCTGCTCAAAAAATTTAAAAACAGAACTACCATAGGACCCAACAACTCCACTTCTGAGTATCTATCTGAAAGAACTAAAAGCAAAATCTCAAAGAGATATTTGCCCACCTTTGTTCATTGTAGTTCACAGTGGCCAAGAGTTGGAGGCAACCTAAGTGTCACCAATGGATGATTGGATAAACAAAATGCAGTATATACACACAATGGAATATTATTCAGCTTTTTGGGAGACCACCTCAGAGATAATGTCGATGCCTGACCATGGCATTGTACACCAGAAGCTAAACATTAATGAATGCCAACTATAATTTTATATATATAATGTGATGGCTCGGTGTGAGGTCGGAGGGATAATGGATGGGGGTAGGGGGGTTCACAGTGTGAGGGATATAAATGATGAACATCTAAGTATTACCTTGTCTTGTACACCTGAAACTAATAAAAAAATAAAAATAAAATAAAATAAAAAAAGGAAGGAAATCCTATCACATGTTATAACATGCATGAATGTTGAGGACATGCTAAATGAAATAAGACAAGTACTGTATATTCTACTTATATGAAGTGTCTAAAATCGTAAAATCTATAGAAACAACTTAGAATGGTGGTTACCAGGGACTGGAGAGAGGGAGAAATGAGAAGTTGTTGTTTAATGAGTATAGAGTATCATATTTTAAAGATGAAAAAGTTCTGGATATCTGTGTCAATACAATGTCAATATGCTTAACACTACTGAACTATACCTTAAATAATAGTTAAGCTAGTAAATGTTATGTGTTTTGCCACATTAAAAAAGTGGGTGGGGGGAGAGAATAAGACACAAAGGGCTGCATCACAGGGGTTCTAAAAACATACCTTCATAATTTAAGCATTTAATGAAAAATGTGGTTACAGAGATATTGCCTTTCCCACTTTACAAATATGTTTGCTATGAACTCTGAGAGACTATAAGTTAGCCCTTTGGGAAGGAAATTAGCACAATTCTCTCTCTCTCTCTCTCTCTCTCTCTCTCTCTCTCTCTCTCTCTCTCTCTCTCTCTCTCTCTCTGTCTCGCTCCTCTCTCATCTACACATGAAACAACTCTCCTGGCAGAAGATTTATTCTCAGAACCAATTGTTATAACGTGCTTCCAGAGTTATTTTTACTGCATATACAATGACAATGAAACAAAGGCAGAGTGAGGATTTTCAAAGACAAGAGTATAATCAATTTCAACATACTCCCCCAGAGCTTTAAAAAGACCTTCTTAAGCATTAAAGTCTTTAAAACTTGCTGGATTTTAACATCCTTGTAATAAAGCTACAAGTCCATGTCCCTATTTATAGAGCAAAAAAGAGTACAACACGAAAGATGGAGAAGTAAACTTAAATAACTTAAATTTTCTTAAGAAAATCTATATTTTTCATCTCACTACTTTACTGTCTTTATATTTAACTTGTGTATTAAGTGACCATTTCTTGGATTTCTATCCAACTATTAGGGCACACTTCTCTAATGAATGCGAAAAATGTTATACTTTTTAAATTAAAATGGAAATAAAACAAATACACATGACATAAAATTACTAAATACCTTAAAGTAGATTTCTTTTTACGTATCAATCTATACTTTTCTACATTTAATATTTCCTTTACAATATTTTTCCAATAACAAGTGATTTGATTATGATCCATAGCTTTTCAGTGGATATAGATTTACAATCTTAATTCTTTCTAGGATTTGTTTTGCAGTAACAATATCTTTCCCTGAGGTGATGTTCTTGGTTCACTATCCAAGTGGACACACATGTCTAATTAAATCTATGGTGGATGGAGGGTACCATGATATGGGTGCTCTGTTCTGCATCACAGATGGTTCCAAAATCATGCCCATGACTAACGCCCAACACAACGAGTTACCTTCATATATGTAGAGCACTGTATAACCAGGTTCCTCTTCAAAGGCAACCCAGCTACATTCAGAATCTGCGGAGCCTGGAGATTTGGAGCCCCTCCTGTGGATAACAGCTAGCTGTCATTTTATTAGATACATACTCAATGAGAACTTCCCTAGGGAAGTCCAGTCCCTTTAAGATCAGAACTGCCTACTGATGGTTAGTCTCAGATGCTTTGGATGGCATGCCACATTGCTGAAATCAAACCCTGTCTTTTCCTGATTGTCCCTGCTTTTCTAAATGCTATGCTCCCACTACTGGGTAACTCCAAGATTAAGAACCGCATTTGCTGCCCTGTGCCTTCCAAGAGAGGGCAATGCTGGGCAATTAAAACAGTCTCAACATATGCAAATCCATCAATGTGATACATCACATAAACAAAATAAAAGACAAAAATCATATGATTATATCAATTGATGCAGAAAAAGCATTTGACAAGATACAACATCCATTTATGAATAAAACACTTAATTAAATGGGTATAGAAGGAAAATACCTTAACATAATAAAGGCCATATATGACAAACCCTTAGTTAATCTCATAATTAACAGTGAAAAACTGAACCCTTTGCTCTACATTCAGGAACACGACAGGGCTATCGCCTATCACCTCTACTTCTCAACATAGTGTTGGAAGTCTTTGCCAGAGCAATCAGGCAAGACAAAGAAATAAAAGGCTTCTGAATTGGAATGAAGAAGCTAAATTATCACTTTTTGCAGATGGCATGATGCTATATAGAGAAAACTCTAAAGACTCCACCAAAAAGCTATTAGAAACAATAAATGAATACAGTAAAGTTGCTGTCTACAAAATCAATGTGCAAAAATCTATTGCATTCCTATATACTAACAATGAAATCTCAGAAAAAGAAATTTAAAAAAAATCCTTTTACAATTGCAACAAAAAGAATAAAATACCTAGGAATAAACTTAACCAAGGATGTGAAAGACCTATACAATGAAAACTGTAAGATAGTTTTAAAAGAAACTGAAGAAGACACAAAGAAATGGAAAGACATTCCATGTTCATGGATTGGAAGAATCAACATAGTTAAATTGGCCATATTGCCCTAAGGAATATATAGATTTAATGCAATCCCCATCAAAATCCCAAAGGCTTATGTTAAAGAAATAGAACAAAAAAATTATCAGATTTGTAGGAAACCACAAAAGACCTCTAACAGCCAAAGCAATTCTAAGAAAAAATAATGCTGTAGGTATCACACTCCCTGACTTCAGCTTCTACTACAGAGCAACAATAATCAAAACAGTATGGGATTGGTAGAAAAATAGACACACAGACCAATGAAATAGAATTGAGAACCCAGAAATAAATCCATATAAATATGGACAGACAATTTTTAACAAAGAAGCCAAAAACATACAATGAAGAAAAGACAGCGTCTTCAATGAATGATGCTGAGAATTGGAAATCCACATGCAAAAGAATGAAACTAGACTGCTATCTGTCACCGTGTACCAAAATTAATTCAAAATGGATCAAAGACTTAAACATAAGACCTGACACAATAAACTGCATAGAAGAAAACATATGTACTAAACTTATGGATCTTGGGTTCAAAGAGCATTTTATGAATTTGACTCTAAAGGCAAGGAAAGTAAAAGCTATAATAAATGAATGGAACTATATCAAACTAAAAAGCTTCTGCACAGCAAAAGAAACCATTGACAAAATAAAGAGGCAACCAACCAAATGGGAGAAGATTTTTGCAAATAATGCCTCTGATAAGGGTCTAATATCCAAAATAGACAAGGAACTCATACAACTCAACAACAAAAAGACAAACAATTCAATTAAAAAATGGGCAGAGGACCTGAATAGACAGATGAAAAGATGCTCAACATCACTAATCATTAGAGAAATGCAAATGGAAACCACAATGAGATATCACTTCACACCGGATAGAATGGCTATCATCAATGAGAAAAATAATAACAAGTGTTGAAGATGCTGTGGAAAAAAAGGAACCCTCATAACACTGTTGGTGGCAATACAGATTGGTGCAGCTGTTAAGGAAGGCAGTGTGGAAGTTCCTCAAAAAATTAAGAATAGAAATACGTTATGACCCAGCAGCAATCCCTCTCTTATCTACCCCAAAAAATCTGAAAATATTTATCCATAAAGATATATGTGCTCCGATGTTAATTGCAGCTTTATTTACAATGACCAAGATATGGAAACAATGAAAGTGTCCTTCAATAGATGAATGGATAAAGAAGGTGTGGTATATATACACAAAGGAATGTGATTCTGCCATAAGAAAAGATGAAATAGGACCATTTGTGACAGAATGGATGGATCGTGAGATTATTATGCGAAGAGAAATGTCACAAAGAAAAAGTCAAGAACCATATGACTTCACTCATGTATGGTATATAAAACTGAAAGCAACAAAGGAACAAGATAAACAAATAAGAAACAATAGTTTAGTAGTTACCAGATGGTAAGAGGGGAGGGGGGATGATAGAAGAGGGAAGAGGAGATCCAATATATGGTGATGGAAAGAGAACTGACTGTGGGTGGTGAACACACAGGTGATATATACATGATGTATTACACAATTGTGCACCTGAAATCTATGTAACCTTACTAACCATTGTCACCCCCAATAAACTAGAAAAGAAAAAAACAAAAAACAAAGAGCACAATTTACAAGTAAACACCCCTATGTGTAACATAGGATTCTCCATATCTCAAGTCTTAATTGTTGCATTAAGCACCCTTGGCTTTAGTCTCTCACCACTCAACTCTGCTAGACAGACTTTTCAGAAATACATTTGTCTTAATAGCAACCCAGAATAATGGGATAGCAAATAAAACTAGTCAAAATCTACAAGCCCATCATTGATGGGCTCCACCTTGCCCATTGAAGATTACTAATTAGTGCCCCAAACAAACTAGCCTTTTACATATCTTCCATCTTTATTCCTGTCTTCCTGCTGCTCCATTACCTGGAATCTGAAAGTATCATTAACCACCTGCAGTGACCCATTATTTCTTCTATGAGAATCCTCCTTCCGGGAATCAGCTCTGCTCTCACTTCATGTAGTCCGAGTGGGGGTATTAAAAAGTTTGCCCAATTCAATTGGTCACAGGATTGGCAATGTGACCTAGGTTGAACCCATCGTGATGGCCCATACACTGAGGATCAATGACTGGTCCTAGTGTGGGGATATTAACTTAGTGGGGACAATTCAGGATCCTTCCATGAAATTTGATAGATGGACACTGGGAGATTAAAACAAAAAAAGAAAAACAAAGACACTATCTTACTGTTTTAATGTTCATCCACTAAAATGCAGGTGTGTGCTATCAAACCTTGTTATCTTATGAAGATGGAGGAAAAAGACACATTGAGAGGCAGAAACGGAGAGGAAAAGTGAAAGAGAGAGAGAAAGAAGAGAGACAGAGAAAATATCAGTTAAATGGCCAGATTCCAATTTTAGCAGTACCTGAAGCCAATTGAATTTAGACTTTCCGGGTCTAAGGGCCATTTTCCAGACATGAGCCAATAAATTCCCTTTGGACTTAAACCATTATGAGTTGATTTTCCATCAAAGGCCAACAAGTGACTCATATAACATATAAGTCTATGATGATCTTGTTTTTCTTCCTGCTAAAAGATACATCCCTTTCGCACATTGTTTTCTTCTGTCATGAATATATAGCTTATTTACACAAGTAGAAGAAGAAAGGTTTAAACTTTTACATTATACTAAATATTTATTACATATTATTTATTTTAAAATAGTACATTTCCAAATTTCAGAAAAACTTTATGGTATTTGTTCCATACGTGCTGTGCTTAACATGAAGGACAAAAATTCCTTCAAGTCAGCCAATCCTCTGTAAACAAAGTATTCACTGAATAGAAGAAAATGGAGTCAAAAGTGGAGAGAGACAGATGTCTGCAAACTTTCAAACTGCAGTAACTGGAGCAAAAGAGACACCAATGGTTAAAAGAAAGAAAAAAAGAAAGAGAAGGAAAAAAAAGAAAAGACATAGCACTGATTGTGGAAGGGGGCAGACACCAGGGGTGCCAAAAAAACAAAAACACATTTTAAGAGATGTTATCTTAAAATATGTAGACATTTTATTGGCACCCTCTGTAGATGTGTGTAAATCTATTGTTGATAGCTATCAATTAATTGATATACAGGAGCATATGGGTTTATGTTAATTGACAGAACATCAAGTAGGAACTATCCAACAAGAAATGGGAATATTTTACAGATATCAGCTGTTTATAATTTCTTTATACCAATTGTAAGTTGATAGAGATATACAACAAGACTTTTACCCTAATTAACTACTACATATCTTAAAACTTTATAGTAGAAAATGAGGAAAAACTGTGATATGTGGTTTTGAATGGGGTGTATTTGATTATTTTTAAATAATACCAAATTACCAATGTTGTCTCATTTTGATAGGTTAAATAAACCCATCACAAAACACTTTAACAATGTGACCCACCATATCTTAATGCTAATTATTATTGCTATCCAGTGACATTACTTAATTATTTGGTAAAGGAAGGCATGGGGAACTTGCCCTAATGTATACACTTTATTACCGTAACTTTTAATATTGCACAATACTTTAGTACAACACTTTCATGGCTGTTTTTGAATCACAAATGAACAAAAATATCTTTCTAAATATAAAACTGTGATTATATGGTTTACCTGTGTGTCTCTGAAATCTTTGCACATGTTTTCAGAATTAATTGGATAACACAGAAAGACAAGCATACCAAACACTATGGTAAACTTGGATGATAAAACCCAAATAAACTGAGAAAATCACATGCCACCAGAAAACAAAATAAAATAAACAGAAAAAGACCCCTGCTTTTCTAATTTTTTCTATAATTTCATGAAACCACCATTTTCTCCACTTGCAGACTTTGGATTGCAAACGGGATTCATTAAAAATTTGGAGCCCTGGTAGACAGGTTAGATACAGTCAGCTTGAGTCTGAGCAGAGCTGCTGCATGGTTGGGGGGTAAGTACTTGACCTTAATTTAAGGAGGGTTTCCTGCCTAACTCCTGAATCCTCACTTTCCTGTGCCCTGTGGATGGACTTCTCACACTCTGTTTAGTCTAATCTAGGAAACCTAGAGACGCTGATGCTCCTTTCTCCCTGACTTCAGCTTCACGTAATTGGCATAGGTTATGATGGAGTATGCAAGGACATATGCAGGATGAAGGATGTTATGGGAAATGTTGGGCTCTACTGTCATTTTTGGCCATATCTGTTTCTTTCAGATACTCCAAGATTCCTGATCTTTTCCTTGTAATCCCATCATGTTGGTCTGTCTTGCCTTTTGTGACTCAGTGTGTTTGCTCTGCAGAGACACAGATGGTTCAGAAACCCTGGAGGTCTGGAGGTCTTTTCCCCATAATTCTTCTAGGTAGATGAGCCAATGCTCTGTATCTTGTGAGAGGGAGAAGGGGATTTATGGGGAAGGTGGTGTAAGGAGATCTTATGTGTGGATAGACAAAATTGATATTGCTGAATATCAAGAAACACATTGCAACTTTTTAAAGATACAAGGAAACAATGTACATACTAAGCCATAGAAGGTTTAGAGCCCATTTTCAACATAGAAAGTTACTTTAGATACTGGAGAAATAAAGAGGAAAACTGTTAAAATATGGCTATGCTAAGAATATTAATGACAGTCGTTTAAGTAACTATTAATGACTCATTGTATCAAATATTATTGTTTCATTAATATGCGTCCAATGTTATTAATGTAACATTAGTTTTAACACCAATCCAGGCTTGGTGATCAGTCTTTCTTTTCCTGAGAACCTGCAGACCCAGCCGGGATCCGGCACAAGTGAGCCCTCACCAGAAGCGAGGGAGTATATGAAAGACCAGCAATGGCCACCACATCTGTTCCTGTTCCCCACTTCTGGTGTCTCTGCCATTCATTGTCTCGGGGAACAGAGATAAGGCACAAAACTAGTTATAACTATACCCCAAACAATACTTAGGAACTTCAAAATTTTCAGAAAACTGGTAAAATAAATGCCACAACTATTATTCTATTTATAATCTTGAACTAAAATTGCTACTACTAATTCCATTAAAATATATAAACCAAAAATTCTAAAAGTATATTTACAGGACTGGACTCCACACTAGATTTTTATACAAGTATGTTCTAGCATATCTGGCATTGTCATGTGTGTGAGTTTCACATGCAGATTTCTCTTTCTAGGAAATAATGGATGCTACTGAAAACCAATTATTAAGACGACTTTTAAAATTTCATTTATACTCGAATCAACACATGAAGACAGAATTAAATCAAGGTTAAAAAAAAAGAAAAGAAAGATGTTAAATGTGATGTACTTTAGAGACTACTGTCCATAAATAGAAGCTTGAGTTTCATTAAGAATTCCTTTTTAAATCAATATCCAAAATATATAAAGAATGTATACAACAAAACATTCAAAACACAAGTAATCCAATTAAATGATGGGCAGAAGACCTGAACAGACATTTCTCCAAAGAAGACATGCAGATAGCTAACAGACACATGAAAAGAAGCTCAACTTCACTAGTCATCAGGGAAATGCAGGTAAAAGCCACAATGATATCACCACACACCTGTCGGAATGGCTGTCATCAAAACCACAACAAACAACAAGTGTTACTGAAGATGCAGTGAAAAGGAAAACCTTTGTGCACTGTTGGTGGAATTGCAATTTGCTGCAGCCATCATGGAAAACAGTATGGAGGTCCCATAAAAAAATTAAAAATTGAACTACCATACGATTCAGCAACTCTAGTTCTGGGCAATTATCCTAAAAAAATGAAAACGCTAATTCAAAAAGATATGTGCACTTTTATGTTCATTACAGCATTATTTACATGAGCCATAATATGGAAGCAACCTAGGTGTCCATAATAGATGAATGGATAAAAAAGAGGTGGTGTATATACACAACAGAATATTACTCAGTCATAAAAAAAGAATGGAATCTTAATATTTTCAACAACATGTATGGACCTAGAGCCTATTATGCTAAGTGAAAGAAGTCAGAGAAAGACAAATATTGTATCATTTCACTTAAACGTGGACTCTAAAAAAAACAAACTAAACAATGAACAAACAGAGAACAATCTAATAGTTGCCAGAGGGTTGGGTGGTAGGGGGGCAGGCAAAAAACGTGAAGGAAATTATGAGGTACAGACTTATAGTTATAACAGAAATAAGTGACGGAGGATGTAATGTACAGCATAGGGAATACAATCAATATTGCAATCACTTTGTACAGTGACAGATGGTTACTAGACTTCTCATGGTGGTCACTTTGTAAGGTACATAAATGTCAAATCACTATGCTGTAGACCTGAAACTAATATTGTATGTCAACTATACTTTATTTACAAAGAGCTGTGTATTTCAGAAAATAAAATAATTCCTTTTTTATAAAGTCATTTGAATTGTAAACAGACTGTGGGTCTTCCATTAAAAATCACCATCTCTACTAATTATTTTAAGAGAAAAGCCTTCTTATTGTGCTAATATAGTAAAATAATTATAAATTTTATTTTGGGTACATAGTTTACAATCATTTAGATAGATAGAAAGATTAGATAGATAGAAAGATAGATAGATAGACGATAGACAGATAGGTATAGATAGATAGATAGATAGATAGATAGATAGATAGATAGATAGATAGATAGATAGATAGACAGACAGACAGACAGACAGACAGACAGACAGACAGATAAATGTAGATAGATGGAAGGATGATGAATGGATGGATGGACAGCTGGATGGACAGATGGATGGACATAATAAATGTTCCAATCATTTGAGACGAGGTATGTGGAAAAGAGTGAGCAGAGAAAGCACAGGAACCCTGGAGATGAGAAACAGGAGAAAGTCCAATGTGCACACTGCGGGAGCCTCCCTGAGATATCACTGCTGGACCACACAGACATGGAAGCCAGAAGCCTGTTCTGTTAGCCGAATGAGCTCAGGAACTCCTCTCAAGCTAGAAATGAGGACACAAAAATCAAGGCTGGACCGTGGTTAGTGGACTGGGAATACACAGGGCTTACAGAAAGTGTGGAGTCCAGCCATAATTATCTGTACTAAAAGTGTCTAATTGAGATTATCTAAAAATAGTACCATTCATTATTTCTTATTCCTGAGGCTTAATAACTAAAACACAGTGGTTTGTGTGCTTTAGTATTAAGTCATAGTTCTATGGTTTCTGCTCATCAGTCAAATTCGCCATGACACGTCAGGAAGTTCAGTGTGTCAAAATGCAAAACCCACTGTCTATGAATATTTATAGAGGCTTTACTTATAGCCAAAGACTGGAAAAAATTCAAAATGCTCACAAACTAGCAAATAGATAAACACACTGTGGTATGTTCATACAAGAGGATACTACTCAACAACAAAAGGAAACAAACCTGATGCATGCATCAACATGGATGAATGAATCTCAGATGGATTACACTGCAGGACAGAAGCCAGTCTTTTTAAATCACTAAGCACACACTTACTATATACCTAGCAATTGCACTCTAGGCATTTATGTCAGAGAAATAAAAATGGTATGTCCACACAAAAATCAGCAGAGAACTGTTCATAGCAGATTTATTGGTAATAAACAAAAAGTAGAAACAACAAAATGTCTCTCAACAGGTGAATAAACAAACCATGCAACATCCTTACTATGGAATACCACTCATAATAAAAAGGAAGAAACTACTGACAGACACAACTTGGATGGATCTCAAAAGCATTATGCTGTGCACAAGAAGGCCACCTCAAAAGATCACATTCTGTATGATTCAATTTACACCACACCCTGGAAAAAGCAAAACTACAGGGGCAGAAATCAAATCTGTGATTGCCTGGAGCTGGTAGTTAGGAGAGGAAAATGACTACAAATGGGCACAAGGAAACTTGTGGAGTGAGAAAAATGCTTCAAATCTTGATTGTAAGGCAGTTAAATGATGGTATGCATTTGTCAAAATATATCAAACTATACACCTAAAAGAAGTTCTGTATGTAAATTGTACCTCAGTAAACTTGACTTAGCAAAACAAAACAAAAACAATAGTTAAGTTTAGAACCAAACTTTGAAATTGCTGCAAGACAGAGTGTTAAAATAGATGCTTTAAAAGACTGGGGCATATTCAGATACCTGCTGCTAAAATGAGTATTTTTAATGAAAGCAAAATACTTTTTGGTATCATATGTAAAAAATAAAATAAAATAAATCACTTTAAAATGATGGAAAAAACTTTTGTGAACAAATGCCAGCCTTTAGCATTTGTTGTAAATCATAGGAGTAAGAAAAAAGGGAATACCCAGTGTTGCCAAGGTGTTTAGTTAAAGTTAAGAAGAGCATAATAATTCCATTCCAGCTCTAAATTTTCAATCTGTATCACGTCACAGATTTCTAAGTTTTCACATATCATCACTCAACTGCAGATTTCAGGGTTCAGGCAACAAACATTCCATTGTCACGCCTATATTCTCAGTACCAAGGACAGCACCTGTGCATGCTCTGTCCAGAAGTGACTCAGTAAGTTTTCATTAGAGATGGATGTGTGTGTGATAGATAAGAAGAGGAAGTGAAGGGGAATTATTAATGGACTGCTTAACTTTCACAGACACCAATGAAGTGAACAGGGATGATACTATCAGCTACGTTTTTCAAATGAAAAAATCAAGTACCAAGCCCTAGAGAAGTTAGGTGATAGTATCAAAGATGAAAAACAAAACAAAAATCTAGAAAGTAGCTGAGACACTTCAGCATTGGCTCGAGTGGTTCCATAAATAACAGCTGAAGCACCCAAAATGTTTGCAGAAGATGTGTGCTGCCTCCATTACCCACACTGGCTACTTGTGTAATCACAGTTCACACCAGCAGAGAACACCACACCACACATTGCTGGGCATATCTTAAAGTGATTTTGCTGGTGCATCACAGGTGATGTTCTTTACGGATCACTGGTGATACGAAAGTAAAGATTAAAACTTGTCTAGGATCTCATGAAAGTAGAAAAGGTGAAACAGCATATGGCCCTACACTAATCTATTCACAAGTGCCCTGAGGAAAGGGTGCAAACTCACTCCTCGAAAGCCAACCTAAGACATAAAGATGTATAGAGTAAAGAATAATGAACTAGGAATTTAGGAAACTATTCAACATCTGAATGTTATTTTTTTTTCCTCTTAAGGATACTCCACAGAATTGACTTTTATGTACTTAAAATATGAGGCACCCAGAGGCATATCCTCCATCAATCTCATATTTATTGTCAGCCTACTTGAGTTAGTGACTTCCCCTTTTTCTACTAAGAGCCTGAATGGAAAACAGTCCATAGATTTCCACAAAACCATTCATTAATTTGTATCTGTCTGTCCTGTCATTCCTCATTTATAGATAATAAATAATTTAAGCATCTTTCATCTTTCCATATTCAGAAGATTCTGAAGCTCTGCTCTTCAACTGTTTCCTATGAGCCAAAGACATTTGTAAGCTGAACTAAACAAAATAGGGGGCAGTACTTAGAATGCACCACTGATTCACGCAATGTCATAGTTTCCCTTTTCTTTCTATCATCTTGTTTTAAAGTGTAGAGCAGAGCTTCGAATTAGCTTTATTTAACCACAACTGTCTACGGAGATGACATATCTACTGAAATGTCCACAATGACCTCTGAATAGTTTTCTAAAGATATCATTTAAAATGCAGCAGTTTACTAATCATTTAAATGGACTCTGCAGTTGTATGCTTTCTCCTTAGAAAGGAAAACAAAATTCACCTGTGCTCTGGAGACAGGTTTTCAAAGGATGGCACAAAGGGTCATTCTCATAAAACAGGATATTATAGATAACCATTCTAGCATGAATTTATTTATGACAATTGTTAAAAAAACAAAGTTTCTCATATGTCAAGGCTATGTGAAATAGGCATTGTCAATACTAATATCACTGTTGTCATTTTAGTTTCTCAAACAATTGGAAATGTCACAGATTAAAAAAAAAAAAAACAGTCCCAATACATAGCCTTTGATGATGGCGAGTGTGAAGGTATACATGAGTTTCAGTTTTCAAAGACAAGGGAGTAGATACAGTGAATTAAAAACTACGCAAGTATCCTATCTTAAAAAAAAAAAAAAAAAAAAAAAAAAAAAAAACACAAAAACTTCTTTCAGAACCACATCTCTGTCCACCAAATGATCTTTATCTCCTTTTCCTTTTAGAAGCCAAAGCTTGTAGTGTTCTGTACTCACATTCCCCACCAGTGATGGCTCCAGTTTGAATTCCACTCCCACCTCTCCAGTGACACTGCTTGGGGTCCACATCACGAAAGTCCTCCTTGTTTGGTGTCCCAGTGAATCCTCCTCAAACTCGTACCTTAATCTTGTCGCATCATGTCATGCTGCTTAACAGACGCTGCCTCTTAACACTGAGCTGCTTGTGTTCTTGACTAAAGACCTGTTCATTCCTTTGTGAACTCCTCCTCCTCTGTTTTCCAGAAGTTTCTGATCAGAGTAATCTATTTTTTTGAGCTGGCTATTTCCTCATGTACCGTGGCTTCAATAAAACCAATATGCTAATGACCCCATGTCTACCTTACATAGCTATCTCTCACCTGAGGTTCAGACCTGTATATACAACTATAGTGGGCAGTTCTCCTTGGACATCATGGAGCTCAAGATGTCCAAGCCTGCCCTTTGTCCCCTGGTTCATATTCAAAGCTTAATGGTAAAACCATACACGTAGTTGCTCAAACAAAAATCTTAGTGCCGGTCTTGAATAATCCCTTTCTTTCATCCCCCATAACTCCCAAATTGGTCCTAAAGCCTAAGGTTCCTGGTACTCAAGTCTCCTTCATATCTGTCTCCTCTTGTACATTCTCAGGTCACTCACCAATAGGGACTCCCTTCCACCCAGATGTGGACTGTCACAAGAGCCACCCAGATGACCTCCTGCACTCCACCACTGCTCCCCTCCACTCATTCTCCATGCTGAGCTCACTAATGCACATCCTTGTTGTCTACTCTTACAGTCAAAGTTTTGGTGGATTCCAGTCACTCTCAGGACAAGTCTAAACGTGGTGACACGGCATATATGTACTTCAGACAGTCAGGTCTAGGAGGAAAGAGCTTAGATTCAGTTTGGACATTCCAAGTTTGAAGTGCTGATAGGATATAGTTATCTGTTTGGCTTTGACAATGTGTACCTAGAAGTCCTGACAAAAGCATGGCCAGAGATATGTTTTTCTGGAATCTACCTGCAAAGACGTTTGAGATGAAATAACAAAATAGGATGTGTATAAAGAAAATGGGTTAAGCTAAGCACAGAATTTTTCCCTAATTGGACAATAAATTCTGTTAATTCTATCTTATAAATGTCTCTCACATCAGACCACACTTCATCATCCCTATGGCCACCTTTATGTTAAGCCGTCACCTGCTCATGGCCTTGACTGCCTCCTTTTCAATCTCTCCTTTCATTCATCTTCTGCATTGCTACCAGAATCACAGCTCTAAAACACAAATCTGATCCTATCCTTCACTCTCTAAAATCACTCAATGAACTCCCTCATATGATGTATAACATAAAAACTCCTCGTGCTTGCCCACATATTGTACACTGTCCTACTTTCTCCACCATATAAAGCTTTTTGTTTGCTCTTTGAATGTACCATGCACTCCTGAGACTGTTTCATGCAAGTCTTTTGCTTTTCCCAAGTCCCTCATCTGCTGATCATGAGCAAATGCCTCCTCATCCTTAAATGCCATCTCTCTCACTCTGAGAAGGTTGGTCCAACTCCTCACATACCGTCCACATGGCAGAACGAGGTACCTGCCTCTGCCTTCTCTTATAACAGAAGTGTACATGTATTACACACAGAAATATATTGAAAGTGTTTATTCACTTTTTAATTTCCCTTGGATTGTGAAGTTCTTGCAGAAAAGAAATCTGTACATATAAACTGAGTGCATAGCATAATGTCTAGTGTGAGGGAATGATCAAAACATTTCAAAATAATGGATATAAAATAGACTAAGGCAGGAACCTGGAAGAGCAGAATAAGTCAAAGAGTTACAAGGACTCATTTTCAGGAAAGCAAAATGGGAGAGAGACTTAAGAAGTTAGAGATAAGTTACTGAGTCAAACTATGCAAATATTTTGAGATAAATGGGGAACAAAAAAGAGAGTTTGAAATTTCAATACATTAATAATGTGGGAGCTAAAATGTAGTAATTAGATAGAAAAGCACTTGAAATGCATATGTAAATAATTTTAAAGACGTTTGGAAGTAAAAGGAGCTACAGAATATATGTTTCAGTAGTGAAGGACATTAAAATAACAGTATTTACTATGAGTTTGAAAAGTTTTAATAAAATGTTAAACAAAACAAATTAACTTTTGGGAGCCTGGATTCTCTGAATTAACAATGTGAAACATGTCCATCCTTGCCTCAGGGCTTCTGCACTTCTATTCCCTCTGCATAGCACACTCTTCCCACAGATCTTCTCATCCTGGCTTCCTCACTTTAATAACTCAGAGGTCACTTCTTGAGAGAGGTCATCCCTTACCAACCTATTTAAAATTGCCCCTCACCCGATTCTGCTCCCAGGTCACTTATTAGATCTTTAAATGCTTTTACTTCCTTCACATGAGTTGCTGCTAACAAAAATATTTATCTACATGTTTGTTTACTTGTTTATTCTCTGTCTCACTACTGGCATGGGAATTTCACGATGGAAAGGATGTTAGCTGGTTTGATTATCACTGTATCTTTAGCCCTTAGACCACTGCTTAGAAAAGAATCAGTAATATTTCTTGAACTAATTAATAAATACATGAATTAATGATTAATACAGAAAGAAAAGGAAGTCACCTTAATCCATCCAGCTCGGTTAAGTTACGAGTTTATGTCTCTAAAGTGACACACATTGTAAACTACTCATTGAAAGCATAAAAAGCCCCCCTCTCTCATTCACCAAACCTACAGAAAGAGAGAGTATCACATTTAAATAACAGATGTCAACTAAGGACATAGGTGTGGAACCCTCCAGATAAAATCACAAGTCTTTAATAATGCAATGTCAGCACTGTAGCAATACAAAGATATATCATTGGATGGACCATCAGAACACAAGTAGCCATGACATTCCTAAGAGTCTATAAAAGTGAAAGATGTAAACAGTACAGTCAAATGTTGAATAACAGACATATACTACAATGTTTTATCAGTTTATACACATTCTTCAACTTTGTTTCTTCATAACTGTTAACACAGGAAGAATATAGATATAAAATTAGATAGATAGATAGATAGGTAGGTAGATAGATAGATAGATAGATAGATAAATGATAGATAGATAGAGACAGAAATAGAGATACTCGTAGACAGAAAGAGAGATCATTGGGACATTTATTGTGTCTATCTTTTTCTTAATTGTGTTAGGTTTATGAGTCCTAGGTTTATCACTAGCATATGAGCATTACTTATTTTCTCTTATTCTAATAATAGTCAATAAAATAGTGTTGATAAAATATTCTTATAATTCTTGTAAATATATAAAATAGTCATATAATTTTCAACATATTGTTATAAGTATCAGTTTGGAACAGTTTTGCTATGTATTGAAACTAATTTATTTAGCAGAATTATTGGTACTATTGATCTACAGATCTTATATTATTAAATTTAAATATATTGTTTGTATTCTAATATATTAACATATTATTTATTATAACATATACATTAAATATATTAATATATTATTAAATTAAATGGTTGGGTAAATTTTTTAAGACATGATTGGGAATTTTCTTTTCATTTAAGATTAGTTAAATAACTTTAGTTTTGAATGAAGACATAAATATTTGAGGATATATAATAAAAGTATAAGAAAATAATTAGAAGCTGTTTGCCTCATTACATATTAAAGTCACTATAAAGCCATAGTAACATAAACATGATGGCCATGAATTTGACAAACGGATAAGTGTAATGTAACAGAAACCTGAACTAGATCGAAATACATTTCGGAATTTAAAATGTGACAAAAATGTAATTTTGATCCAGTGGGTATGATGCATGTAGAAATAAAAAGTAATAAAAAAAAAGTACCCTCTCTGCATCACACAGACATCTTAATTTTTCAAGATTAAAATTTAAAATATAAAAATAAAAGTTTAGAATAAGATGTTGAGGACTAATCATTTAGTTTTAGGAATAACAGACAACCTAAAGCAATAATAAAACCAAAATCCATAAAGGAAAAAAGAGACATATGTCATTTCTGTACAATTATGAGAAAATTAGATGCCCAAAATACCCAAAGCAAAGACAAAAGAAAAAATAGGAAAGTTATCGTCAGCACCTATCCAAAGAAATGTTAGTATTTCCTAACATAAAAGAGTACATAAAATTAATTTTAAAATTATAAACGATTCAGTATGAAAATGAGGACAGACATAAAGAAATAGGGCTAATAAAAAAATGAGGAAAACACCTTAATTACCAGTGAAATAAAATTAGAGCCTTATGAGAAACTATATTTCAACCCTAGAGTTGACAGCATTTGAATAGAACACCATCCCAGGCTGGCAAGGATGCAGAGATGTTCATTCTGGGCTGGTGGTGGGAATCTGAAGTGCTAGAGTCTACTGGAAAGAAATCTGGCAGTTCCTACAATCCTTAAAAACTACACAAGCCATTTGATTTAGCAATACTGCTTTTGTGAATCAATACTATAGTAATGTAAGCCAAAATACTAAAATATAATGTTTTAATGCCTATCAAAAAGGGAAGAGTTTATAAGTATGACAACTGCCTTAATAAAGCTACAGAATATCACTTAGCTATCAAAACAAGAATAATTTTGTATGTCTTCATTGGCCAGAAAAGATGCCCATGTTATTACGGGAGAGAGGAACATCTGAGTTAAAGGTATGTATTTGGGAAAATGCAGACCTTGTTTAAAGTCATAGGAATGGATGAGGTCAACCAGGGATTTTGCAAAGTATCGTGGCCAATCTCTCAGAAGGAGAGAAAGCTGGCAATGAGGCAGAGGAAAAGTTGCCAGTAAAATAGGAGAAAAATCCCAGTATTTTACAAGAGGAGATAGTAGTCAAATGAGAAATTAACATGAGGAAGGACTACTGTTCCTTACATTTGGGCACATAAAGATGGTTTAACTTAAGTGGACTCAGTGAAGTGATAAATGGAGCAATCTAAAGAGTGAAAAAAGAGATGTGGGCCAGAGATAATGTGTACATACTCGTACAGGAAATTTTCCAAGGTGAGATTATGAAAACAAGGAAATGGGTGGTGGTCAGAAAGAAATATGAAATCAAGGGGCACTGCTTGATTATATGAAGATGCTATATTAGGCCATGTGTTTATGCTGATGGAAATGGAGCAGTAGAGAACAGACAGATGATGCGGGATAAAAAAAGGATAACTGAAGGAGTCAGGCAACGGAGGTTAGAGTCCAGAGCACATTGGCTTTAGAAACAAGGAGGGACAATTAATTACAGAACAGAAGTAGGCAGAGGAATTCATATGTAGGCAACTTTGCAGATTTAATGATGGGAAGATACAGGAGTTCTACCTAATGGTTCCTATTTTTTCCAGGGTGGGAGATCTAAGGGGTCTCTCAGCAAGAACAACCATGTCTACTAGGCAAACATGGTAAGGATGAGAAAGAGTGTTGCCTGTATGAAACTAGCATGCTTTTGCTCTGACATCCTCCTTCAATGATCATCCAACTACCTTGGTGTAAGGAAGACAAGTTGCAAAGTTAGGTTCAACCTAGATTAGGCATTTGTCGCTTGAGTTCAACAGAGGGCGACGAGGATGAGGGAATGAAATGACTTCAGTGATGGACTAGGGATCTGGTTTAGGCAAAGAGTGGGCTAAGAGAGAGTGAAGCAATCGTAGGACCAACATGTTGGTGTTTCCATGAGCTTGTAGACTTGCTGCAGCGGAGGTTTTAAACAAGTGAACAGCATATACAACATGGGAAAGATTGGGGAAAGCATTTTAATGGGGGTAGCATTTGTGAGACTGAGTGATGAGAAAAAAAAATAAGGTGACCTTGGTATTGTAAATATTGTTTAACATGCAAAATGTTTACCTTTCTGTTATAATTCATCCTTAGTTGCTGTGAATGAATTAGCAGTTCTGGAATATATTCATTTTAAATAACTTTAACCTTCCTCTTACCGTAAACCATGCTGCATGCTGCCCCAAACCTAAATACTTAGACATGAATTAAACTAGGGAAGATATAGTCCAGGCACAGCTGTGGCAACACTTTGGTTCCTGAGGCACAGGAGAGAATATAACAGGGCAGCCTTCAAGCTTCTGCTCCAGTCCGTTAAGAGTAAACCAGAAATATAGCTCCAAGTTTTCACAAGGCACTAAAACTCTGAGCCCATTACTCCCTCAAGTTCCATTTCTCATTTCTGCTTGACCTCAGCCAAGGTATCTGGCCAAGTTCACATGTCACTCTCACCAGGAATGACTCAGAGATAGAATCATACTGCAGATCCATCTTAGATACTTCTTGGCCACAAAGATACAAGAAACGTCAGCACTTTTTGCAGCAGTGTTCCTAAACTTTCCTGTTACATCCTGCTTCCATGATAAATTTTTATACTGCAGTTTTTAACATGTCTATATATGATATATAGAACATACAGAATTAAGCTAGTTCCCAGAGAGTCACAAAGGAATCTGGGTGGTGATAGAAATCCAAGCCATTTCTTTCTTTGAATATTCTCTTACATTCTCTGAAAATTTTGTTTTTCTAATTGTAAAAGTAAAACCTGCCCATTGTAAACATTTTTGAAAATATAGGGCAGTTTATGAAAGTAATCGATAATTCTATCATTACAATTAATTATATAAATAACTATGTTAAACATTCGTCATAATATATGAATAGTTATACTTTATATTTATATACAATTAATTATAATTAATCATAATTGTAATTGATACAATTAATACAGTTATGTTATCTATAATTAATATTAACTGATATTCCATAAGCCAGAGTTAACTAATGCGGGCATTTGAGTTTAGATCTTTCCGTATATGCATATTTTAACAGTAAATAATGAGTGCTTCCCTATATAAGTAAAAGTTACTTGTAAGCATTCTTTATTGGTCTCCCAACATTCTGGCATAGGCTCCATTACTAGGATTCAGTTGTTGCACTTTTTCAGAAGCTTTTGCTCCTGCCCTGGAATTTGTCTACTTCCTGCATTGCTACCCAGCTTGGAAGTGGAAGTGGTGCAGTAATAAACCAGGGTCATAATGAAAAGACAGGCATGCAAAAAAAAGAAAGCATGTGTGAGTAAGAAATGGATGCGAAGAATGTGAACCAACTGACCTCATTAATAGAACAAGCAATATAAGGGAACCCACTACGGCAACATCACATGCATCAGGAACAATGATTAAACTATGGATTACAATCCTTATCAATAAACATTTCTGATTCTGAAAACACCCTATGCCTTCTAAATTCTTTTCAACTTTCAATATCCGGCTCAAGACTGCAATGTCCCTTGACTAGTAACACACAATGAAATACAATTTCTGAACTCCTTTAGCACATTGTACCATTCTGCAGAGAAGTTAACATTTGACAATATTCATGCTTTTTTTCCATTTTAGAGATATTGGCAAACACGGAGTTTGGAACATAGTCAGATCTTTAACATGCAGTTGGTAATTACTTTCATAAAGTCATCAGGAACATTTTTTCCACATATTTGGAACATTTCACTATTCATTAATTTTAGATTTTATCTGGATTGAAAGAATTATCTCAAATGCTTCCATTGACCAGACATCATCATTTCCTTTAATTTTCTGAAAGTCTAAACTCAAATAACTCAGCTGAAACAAAAGTAATATAAGGCAGGAAAGGGCAGTCTCGTGATATATTTAGCAACCAACTGTGCTCTGAACCTCCCAAGTTCATGTCACTCAGTCCCTTTGAGCTTTTAACCATGTTCCATGGCTGCCTTCCATCAGATGTGTTCCCTCTGCCTGATGAGTGAGTACCCGGTTCCTTATAGAAATGGTGCAGAGGGTTTCAGGAATTTCCTCTGCAGAGGCACAGAAAGGAGACATAATGGCATTCTGCTAGTGCAGTGAAACATGAGGGGTGATATAAAAACCAGTCGAGAGTGCTGTGCTATATATATCCCACCAAGGTAATAACCCCAAGATTTCAGGGATTAAGACAAAGGGCTATTCTCATAATTCCTAAAAATGCTGCACATACCCAATTTTTATTAAAGAGCTAGTTTTCAAACTTACAAGTTGATCTATGAGTTCCTTTTGAGTTGAAATTTTTCTGCAAACCAAAAACATGCCTCTTTTGGGTATGCTGAAAAGCAAGGCATTTTTATCTTCATTCATCAGTTTTAATTGCTACATACACCCCCCCCAAAAAAAAGACAAGAGGAAGGTAAATATTTTCTTCTCAATTATCATTATTGTTCAGTTCCCTTTAGTGCAAAACTCAGGATCCTTTCAAAACATGTGTTTTTTAACAATGTGACTTAAATGTAACATTGTAATGTCCTTTGCCAACAAAACTGTCATCCTAAAAGGAAACCATGTCCTACAAATGGCATCTGTAACTTTAAGATGATGACATAAATGTACAGAAGTTTTCAGAAGGTCTACTGGACAAAAATGTGTATCTAACAAGCCTTTTTTGCTATAAATATGTCTCCCTCTTCATTATTACCATCCGGAGAAGGTTCAGATGCAGCTTTTATCTAGCTCAGAAAATTCTGTTCAAATTCAGGCATTGGAGTAACCCTTGATAGACCCACCCAAAAAGCCAGTGACAAACTATTTTTTTACCTTACTGTGCAGAGCATTTAGTACAGATGTCACTGGAGTCCCTGAGCACTGCAAAGTGAATGATGCAAGGACAAAAGTTTACAGTCAAGGATAATCCCCAAAATAAAGCTTATAAATTGAGCATTGGATGTAGGCATAAGCAGTCAAACTTGAGAATAAAATAATCACTGAATGGCCTCAGTCATATATTATTATTGTATTAAGTTTTATGCAAACCCATTATTAATATATTCTGATATCTAGAAATATTCTTATAGAATTCCTTTTTATGGATTGCTTTTTAAAAATTTCTGTGTGCATGTATCTTTTTCTTAAAAAGCGAAAGTTTTAAAGATTTCTCTACTATGAGCACTTGGCTGACACTGGAATTATTGCAGAACCTGAAATTCAGAGGAAACACATTTAGCATGTAAAACATCTTTCAAAGTCACCATTCTCTGTCACTCACCCGGATGTGGCATACCAGAAGACCTGTCTTAATTTTGACATCTGCATAAGACAATATTTCAAGACAACCATATGAGCAAAATATCAGGCTTACTTACAGCACTTGATAAAATGATAGTGAGACATCTTCCCATCTCAGAGAGAAATCTTGCTACAGGTTCCAGCATTTCTCTTCTACAACTGCCGTCCCCAGGAAATGCATTATTTAGAGCCCTGACTCAGGTAACAATTTACCTCAGGATGCATTATTGAACCCAGGCTCTGTTTCATGATCATGCAAAAAGCTTCAAACTCATTCTCATTCAGCAGCTGGAGTTGAGATAAAGCCTCTCAGTAGGTCTGGAGCCACCACTGCTGCACGTGCTATTGTAGTGCCCTTGATTGACAGGGCTCCTAGTGCCACAATCCCGGGAATAGTCAGTTCTAATTGGTGCTCACATGCAGCCACATTCTGCCGGCACGGAGGTGTGCTGCAGTGCGGCTCTCCCAGTCCTGCCCGTTAATGGCTCTTCAATAGCTTTCAAATGGCAGCAAACTAGCTGATGAGTGGGCTGGAGGGAAGCAACTAACGAAGGATCCTAAATCTTATTTGTGCACATTGTCCATGAGCCAAATGTGACCAGATTCTTAGCTGGTGGCAGAGCTGATTATTTTTAGTTGCCACCAGTTGCTGTGTGTGAATAGGAAATTGATAGCGGGATCTCAAAATAACCACCTCTTAGAATCAGGGGTCTTTTGATCTTCCTCTAGTAATAAAGAAATTGCATTATATTTCACAACACATCTTTTTGGTTTTCTATGCAGAATGTAAAACTTAAAATTATCCACAAAAAGCTTTCAGTTTGCATAGCTTTACAAATTTAGGATTCTGCTACCTCTGCAGATTGCAATGAATTTCACTGTACAACTGGGTGAAGTAAGTCTGGCTGAATTGTAATCAGAATGAAAGAAACATATGTCTTCAAGGGTTATTGCAATAAGAATAAATATACTCATAATGCAATAACTACGTTAGCCAAAGTAAAAGATCACATTTAAGTCACAAATGCCAATTAATTTTTTTTTCAAAAATTGATGCTTTTTTCATGATCTTCTCTGAAAATGATCTGACATAGTATAGAATTTGTATTTCAGATTTTGAGGGTATTGCAAAGGCAGATATGAACAGTATGTTAAACACGCATGGCTTTTCTCTCTTGGGTCAGTCCTCTCTCTAAGTCTCCTAGTGTACTTGCTTTTCCTAATAAATTTCTGGCTATCCTATGATACAAAAAAAATAAAAGTCCACGCACATCGTCCTATAGCAGAAGTCTAGGTTTCAGATTGGCACACTAAGCAAAACTCAAAGAGTAGTGCCCTTATTGAACACAAAGATTATAAATTTCAAATCTACACAACAAAGGATCATGACTTAAATTTTCACTAAGGAATCATGCTAACCATTTGCGTAGTAAGATGGCGAAAAAGAAGGCCAAGGTTTGAATCAGAATGGCTTGTGTTCGAATCCACATTCTACCAGTTAAAACAGTAGAAACATATGCATCAACTTGAACAAGTCATTTAACCTCCTAGTGACTCAGTTTCCTCATCTACACATGGGAAGTACAATTCCTAAGCCTTATTCTGAAGGTTAGAAAAATGCATATAAAAATTCTAGTTTATAATGCTGATGTTCAATAAAAAGTTACTATTAACAAGGAAAAAACGTTTAGCTATACATCAAAGGGCTGCAATGGACACTTTAACTTAGTTTCTCAAGAATAGAATGAGAATTTTTAGCTTTCACCACTAACGTATATTCCTCATGTATTCATTCATTCCACAGTTACTTACTGAGAGTCACTGATAGGCAAGTCACCATTTTAAGTGCTTTTTGGCAATAAAAAGATGTTGAAAACATAGCCTATATATACAGGAATATATAGCCTATTATTTAGAATTTTCTTGTGTATTTTGAAATATTCCTTAATAAACTGTAAGATGCAATTATTAATGTCTGTTATTAAACAGAGAGCAAGGCTGTCTCCAATTAACTCAATACAAGTCTTCCTATGAGCATACAGTAATTACGAGTTTATGTGAATGCTGCCCAGCGTCTCTTTGGGGAAGGTGCTATCCATCTAGATAGCCCGCATCTTAATACAAAGGCATGTTGCCTACATACCTTCCTTAAGTATGTGAATTTCTTAGTTTTCTGCAAATTACATGTGGCCATATGATTATCTCAATAAATATTTTAAGACAACTGATTTCTATGACACCATTTACTCTTTGAAACATAAAAAGAAAATGTATGAGACTCAGAGAAGCATGGTGTATGCTTGGCAAAGAAACCATGTCCTTAAAAATATGGCTGATTTGAGCCCTAAAAATTGCTTGTTAAATACTTAACTATTGCTCTTGTAGGAACTGACCAAAGTTCCCTGTGAACAGTAACATCTGTCCCCATATCCTAGCAGCTCATTACCAAATGTGTTTATTACTCATTTATTTATTTATTCCATAAATATTTGGCAAGTCAGTGTTTTTGCTATTCTATATACATTGGGAAGGATAACTTCATTTCTGCTCTCAAGTGCTTATAATTTGGGAAATACAGACAATTAATCAAGCCAGCACCCTGAAATGTGCTGGGGGTTACAATATGGGAAATGTAGCCCTCTAAAACAACTGATAGGCACTAAAGGAAGCTATCCAAGCAATTCATTACTAGCTTTATTAAAATACTTAGAATCTGTATCATATGTATGAATTGTATATACACATACTTCCCCCAGATTAAGAGATTCTCTCATCTTTTTGTCTCCAGAAACCACGTGTTTTCATGCTGAAAACACTGTTAGAACTACATGTAATCACATATGTATCTTTATAGTTTTGTTGTCAAAAAATTAGTTTAAAATGCAGGCATTAATATAGGTGGAAAATAATTTTGGCTCTATTAACTTAAATCCATTTGTAAAGTATAATAATGGTAATTTAAAATTGATTAAAATTTCTTCATCTCTGCCCAACTCTAAGAAACTAAACTCAGTAGTAGGACATACCACTAAAGGTTCTTTGGGTTCCTTCTGGGGAACCCAAATCTGGGGTTCTTTGAAGCTGAAATGTTAAATATAATATCAGAGATGGTGATGATGGTAGCAATGAAAAACCTGACTAGATTATATTGTTAGTGATTTACATATTTTGCAGAATATGATGATTAAGTACAAAATGAAATCATGTTTTTAAAAAGAAGAGGTTGTTCCTCATTGCTACAAAACTTAAACACTAATAAAGTACAAGTATTTTATTACCTTTCAGAATTATAACAACAAAAAATGTTCGCAATGAATGTCACATACAATATTTCAAAAGCAATTTGAAATAATAAAGAAATTCCTTTTTCTCTTTTATACACCAAACAGCTGTTCCCTACTCATAATGATTTCTGATAAAAACATGCAATTTCTTTTAAATGTTAGCACCACTGTATACTAGATTTCCTCAAATAAGGCTAAATTATTTCCCAGCCAGCCAAAAAAAAAAAAAAATGAAACTGAAATGAGTCTAGTAACAAACAAGCATTTAAAAATTATACACTTGCTTATTATTAAATAACTTTTAAAATGGGCTGTGTGTGATACACAGCTTCAAAATAGTTTTTTCTAGTGAAAGCTCACAGGTAAGATAATACTCCATTTAGACCCCTATTTGGAGGGATCTATTATGCCAGTCTTTTCATAAATAATTACTAAATCTAATAATTCTGCATTTTTTTCACTTTAGTAAATGATATAATTAAAACTCAAGTTTACAAAACCCACTAGCTTAGGTAGTCATGTGTATACAAAATAGGTTACTACAAAAATTCCAAATGAAGCTATAAATCACATGCACAAATTGTAATGCAAAGTCAAGCTCTGTGACACAAGCATCTTTGCCTCTGCTCTGGGAATAGGTTGGGGCTTATAAATACTAGACTTTCATCAAGCAAATCACACAGGTTTAGGGACTTTGATCCACAGGTAACCTCCACAAAGTGGCTGGAAATTAAATTCATGGTATCTCTTCTCACAAATATTGACTGCTTCTGGGTGGATGGAGTCAAGATCCTCTCTTCTGGGAACAATACTCTGGTTTAAACATTTTGGACCCTAGAAGGCTTAAAGGGTCCTTTTCTGAAGGCTGCAAGGAAGGAAAGTTCTAAGTTGTCAAGAAGAAAAAGGCATACATAAACTCAGTTCTTGCTAGAAAATCAGTCTCACTGGTCATCCCCCAGACAAGGATCAAGCTGGCCTTGCCTTTCTGATCATATCCCTCTCCACAGTCTGCCACCTGTTAGGGCTGATCGTGATTTGAGCCAATCTATTAAACCACTCCCTATTGGATTCAGGACTCCTCACCTTCATACAGCCTCACAAGTCTCCTAACAGAACAAATGGACATTGAATTTAGCTGAGAATTTCTTTAGTGCCTAAATATAAATACGAGTATGTAATATAAGGGTTGAAAATTACTCATCAGCATTTAAACTAATATTTTCATAGAACAGCAAAGTAAAAAGAGAATTTTAAAATTGCTCCAAAAGACTGAAAATCCCCCCTATATATAATGCAGTATAGAGTAATATAACAACACACATATGGTGCATTGATATGGATACATATTTACACACACACACACACACACACACACACACACACACTACATGGATTGCTCTGATTGTCATCTGATTATCTACATTCCCTCTGTGATTTGTTTTCTCCCTAATCAAAATGAAATGCTTTGAATTCTAATGAGTATCAATTAAATTAAGTATCTAGGAAAGGAAATTTGTACAACATTTGCAAATATATTCAGTTGCATGTTAACACCACTTTGAAATATCTCCAGCTTATGTGTTACAGCTCTCTAGGATGACTTGCCCATTTGCAGATATTGTTTTACCTCACTATAATTTGACCTTGTACAAGACTTTGCATACCTTTACTGTAAATAAGAAATGGACAATATTAGTTTGTATGACGATACGTAGGTTTGTGTGCATGTGTGTGGTATGACGCATGTATGTAAATCATGAATTAAGTATTCTCTGACTTGTTCTTCAATGCATTTGAGGGAGTTAACAGCTTGATGTAACTAGTGGAATAATCAAATAAATGAACTGTCACTGATGATGAAGAGTACTACAAAGATCAATGATGGCTTAACTACTAAGAGAAAGCTGAGAAATGAGGCTCTAATTTTGAGGGCAGATCTATATAGTACAGTCACCTAGAATATCTGAAGTAGTTTGATGATCTAAAAGATAATATCGGTTTTCCTGAAAAGGATGATAGAAATTTTGAGGCAATTAAATTTGGAGCCTCTCTTTCGGACTTTCCCAACTGATACAGTTTTTTAAAAAGTATATGTCTCTTTGTTGAATCATGTCCTTATCTACAACTTAACCACCTGTGCACTTATCAACATACACACTAGTTATTTATTCAATTTCTACGCATCTTTTGAAATGAACTTGGAGCAAGTTTAACCTACAAACTCTTCTCACTGTAGAGATAGTGTATAGCTCTGGGGAGATTTGGAGAATTATCATCCCAGACTCATTTGTTTACATTTCAGTGATAACGCTGGTGACTTTCCACTTCTCTCCTCCCTGAAGATTTGTTTAATTTTCTCTCTGTCTCTCTCTCTCTGTCTCTCTGTCTCTCTCTCTCTGATGGGAAGATATGCCAAAAGAATATAAAAGCTTACTTTTCTAATTCTGTGGTTCCACTCCTGTGCTACAACCCACTGCACATACAGGGTAAGATCAGGCTTTCAATGCATTGCTCTGTGGAGACTGGGCTCAGCAAACCAGTGTTAGGATGCTCTGTGAACAGAAAGCAGTCTGTTTTCTGATCCATGATCCATAACTTCGTGTTTCCTGTCAGAGGCTTCCTTTCCTCTTCCCTTCCCTCCCCTCTTCCCCTCTTTTCTCCTTATCTCTGTCTCTATATCATCTCTATCTCTTTCTCTCTCCTTAACACTCATATGGGTGATTGGAGGATCTTCTCAGAGTGAAGCAATAAACACAAGTAAAATCTACCTATACTGGGAGACTAATGAAACTGTAGCAGGATGGCACACCCTTTCCATCACCAAGGCTGTTCCAGTGGGTGACCCTTCTTTACTTTTACATCCGTGAACATTCTTGGATAGCAGTCCTGTCTCTGCCACTCCCTAAAGGTCAGACTACCTGTTTGAGGTTGTAATTTGCCAGATGAAAATGGAGGCAATAATACCTATTGAACAGAATTCTTATTCACAGACTAGGAACTCAACAAGTGTATGTCCAACCAGTATTTTCAAAACATTTTGTATTATTGACCAAATGCTATCTTTATATAAGTGAAAATATTTATTATGTGATTTGCCCTGAATATATCACCACCTTTCGGTACAGCCTTGCAGGTATCAATGACTCATAAAATACATTCACAGTAAATATTTACCCCATGTTTACTATGGGCCAGGCACTATAAATGCAACTCCACAGAATTCTGTCAACCCAGGAATATATGCTCTGTATTGTGCACACAATAGTTGTGACTCAGACTAGACACTGCCTTATGAAGCTTACAAATAGTATTATAGACCACAGACATATGGTCTATATAGACCATACAAAAATAGGATTATGGAAAGACTATGCATGGTATCATAAATGCATGGTACCATGAGGCAGACAACCAACGCTTGAGGGTTTGGAACATGTCCTGAAGAAACAGTACCTAAGCCAACACCTGCGTATAAGTAGAAAGAAAGTGAACAGAGGGGATGTGCCAATGTTCATGAGATACTCAGACAACAGCAACAACAACAAAAGTTTGATATGGCTAAAGAAGAAGTACACGGAATGGCTGGGTGAGAGGTGAGTCAAGAGAAGTCATCAGAGGCTATTTTGGAAGCGAGGGGGCAGATGGTTCCATTCCCTCTCATGAATCATAAAGAGACAAGGGAAATTTGAATCCCAGAGGGGGAGGTGATTTGCAACTTACGAATGTCACTCTGATTGCAGGCAGTGATTGGTGAAGGAAACAATAAGAATGATATCATCATTTGGAAGCTGTGGGGGAATTCAAGGCAAATTGGATTGCTCCGGTGGCCACAGCAAAGGCAGCGATAATAATGAGAGCAGAGAGCACATCCTTCAACGCAAATGTAAGTTCCTCCAATACCTATGTGAAAACCCGCTCCCTGTATTTCTGTTCCCTTCATTGTAAACTTCTTTCTTCAGAGATCTTACCCAGCCCTTTGCCCAGTGTCCTCACAAGGGAGACGTGATGTAGTGTGTTATTTCTTTCATTTATCTCACATCACCAAACTTAGAAGTAAGTATCTCTTCTCTAGAAACCCAAATTCCAGAAGTCCTGAACATAGAATTAGCATCAGAAGAATGAATTTGGGATGCAAAACAAAAAAGTCACTTGAACTAATCCTCTGTAGTGTTTTTCAGCACTCCTTCCTCTCTTCTTCAGTGCGGCTTTGATCTCAAACATCAGAACCATCCTAAAATGCAGGTAGTCAAAAAAATAAATATGTAGTGTCATTCCCTTTAACACTTGCAGAAAAACTATTCAGATTAGTTGAAAAACATTTTAATTATAAATAAATTTTTAAGTGAACAGCTGGGAAGTGACTTCAAATGTTTCTTAAAGCTTGATTTTACAAAGCAAACAATTAAAAAGTGCTTATTATGTGCCACACATAATTCTAAACACTTTATAGGTATCAATTCATTTAATCCTGGGAACAGACCTAAGCAGTAGGCACTATTATCTTTTTTTTAACAGATGAAGAAACTGAGGCACAAAGACTTAGCCAGATGTCCCAGATCACACAGCCATGAAAGCACGTGACTCACGAAAATATTCTGGCCATAGCGCCCACCAAACCCTTAATCAGAGGCACACCACCTCCTGCTCGGTGCTCATGCCATTTTTAAAAATTTTTGATTCTTGAACATGCCAGGGACCCACAACACTTCGCACATATTTCTCCGTCTGTCTCGCACATTCTTTCCTGCTGGTCTCACTCCCCAACCTGTTCCATCTGATTAACTCCACCTTATATATTAAGTACAGAGGGAAGAATAGGAGAGAAGGAAAATGCACATAGAAAAAACCTATAGGGGAAAAAATGTGCAGAAATTAAGAAGGTGGGTAAAATGAGGTAGGTGAACAAGCACTGAAGGATCACAGGTGGGTGAGTCACCTGTCTTTCTGTGTCTCCCACCCTTTTGTTTTCTGCTCAATTGAGCTGCCCTGATTTACTGCTGTGATGCCTCCTGATTCTGCATCCTCTTAGGGTTAATTTATGTCCTATGTGGGCTTCCTCTCAAAATTCTACTATGATGTTAATACGATGATGTTTTATGCTTACACCTTAGAATATCCACCATCCAGAGGTTGGAATATGCTGGGTTAGTCAACCATAAATGTAAAGAGAAGGGAATGTTAAAAGATTTACAGATAAAAAGTAGGACCTTACAGAGGGAAGAGGGATATGTTTTTATATATGGGACTTAAGGGGGTAGAGAGGAATGGAATTTTAGATTCTCATGAAATAAATAGCTAAGCTATAACAACTGTAATAGACTTTTAGGTTTCAATTTAACATATAGGTACTAGCAATCACATGTAAGTTATTAATATTATAGGATCATTTCCAGAGCACAAAAGATGCTAATACACATAGTTAGACCCCAATATGGAGGTGTTAATTAAGTGGTTTTAGGCTGGTTATAGTGTGATTTGGTATGAAGAAATATCACCAAAATGAAAGTCTCACATGAACCTGAGGGGGGGATATTTCGAGAGTGTCAAATATAGGACTTCATTTACATGAAGTTCAAGAGCAAGTTTAACTTAAGATGATAGGAGTTTTAAAAAGTGAACTATTGGTGCAAAAAGGGGCACGAGGGAACTTTCTAGAATGACGGAAATGTTTCATATTTTGATCTGGGTGGTAGTTACACAAATATAAATACATAGAGATATAAATATTATAAAGATTTATTGAGCTGTAAGATTTGTGCATTGTGCTGTATGCAAATTATATCTAACTTTTTTTAAGTTTTGCAAAAAGTGACATAGTTCTTAAGATAGCAGCAAGAGGTATAGTACAGCAAAAGAAAGATTACTAAGGCATATAGAACTAAGGTAGTTCATCCTATATTCACTCATTCAACAACCACTGACTGACAGGCTACATATTTATGTCAACGTATCATACGAATATGAAACACAGTGCCTGTAGAGTGACTTCCTGGCATGGTAACATTCAATTAGAATGCAATATGGTCAATGCAAAGGTAAACTATGAACAGGGCACCACAAAAGCGTGTAAGAGGTGCATGTTATTCAGAGGAGAGGAGTGCTAATGAAGAGGTGAGAAAAGACTTCTAACAAAGGTATGGTGCATTAAGGCTGCTATGAGCCAGTTGGTATTCTGGCATATTTGCATTACAGATAAGAAGTGGCTAGAGTTGAAACTGTAGAGATGGACAGGCCAAATCACAAAGCACACTACATATGGTATGAGAAATGTCACCATCTTGGTCAGATTTATTTAATCTGGCCTCCCATCAAGTCCCACAGACACTCAGGAGAGGGTCAATAGCTCTTCGAAGGGGACCCTGATCCAAAATATTAAGACCTTTCTTAAAGCCAATGAAGAATGGTTAGCAGATTTTAAACATATGAATTAACTCATGGGACTCTGTGAAGGACAAATTTAAAGAAGATAACATGGGCAGCAGGGAAGTTAATTAATAGCTCTTCTAATCTTAGAGTAGTCTAAGCCAGAGATCATGAGGGCTTGAAATTGAGTACTGATAGAGGGGAGAGCGCAGACTGGATAAATTCTCAGGAAGTGATGCTTTGAGATTGTCAGGATGGAAAGTGAAATGCAGCACAAGAGAAAAAACAAACAAACAAACAAAAACAAACCTAGCCACCAGGTTTCTAAGTGCTTGTGTGTTTGGTGAGGTCATCAGTAGGATCAGAGAGTGGGAAGAAGAAAGCAGCACAGTGGAGGTCCGAGGAGTGGTTTGGGAGAAAGGCAGTAAGTTAATTCTTTGGGGATGGAAAGTCTGGGTAATGTCCATCATAGAATAAAAAAGTACATGTGAGAGGTGTTCAAAACATCTTGCCTTTGGTTCCCTGTGAAAGCATCATTCGTTAATTAAGCAAATATCTGTGGTGCTTCTGCTGTGCAGAGAGCCTGTGCTGGTGCTGCAGAGAACAGCGGACGGAGTAGACGTGGATTTTAGTCTCCATCGATTTCTTCTTTTTATTTAGCCCTTAATTATTGTTATGGGATCTGTCCTATAAAGCATATGTTCACCAACTCAAAAGCTTTCTGAATCCCATCCTTTTGAGTTTTTCTGGAGGCTTCATTACATAAGTATGATTGATTAAATCATTGGCCACTAGCTATTAATCCAAACTCCAGCCCCTCTTCCCTTCCTGAGATCAGGGGGTGGGACTGAAAGTTCCAACCCTCCAGTCACAGGTTGGCTCCTCTGGCTACCAGCCCCCATCCTTAGGTGCTTTCCAAAAGTTGCCTCTTAACACAACAAAAGACAGCCTTTATGGCTTTGATCACTTCAGAAGTTCCAAGGGTTTTAGGAGCTCTGTTCCAGAAATGGGATGGGGACAAAGACTAAATATATATTTCTTCTATAAATAAATACATATTCTTCTATAAATCACAGTATTACAGCTATGAAAGATACGGGTATAGGTAAGATCACCATGAAGAATGTGTCAATCAGAGAAAAATATGTCCTAGAGCCAAATCCTAGGAATGAAAATAGCACATCTACACAAACAGGAATAATATACACCAAGAAAGATGGAAAGAGGAAGAACTATTTTCCCCAGACTCAATTAGTTTGGTCCACTTATGTTAAATCATACATACTCCTTTGGTGCACTGTAAGTTTTAGATTTCTTAATTTTCCTCCACTAAACTACGAACTTAGCCTTAATATTTTTGACTCCTTACTGGTTGGTACCTGGTTGTTTAATCAGTACATTAACAAAATAACATGTATGGTACACAATTAAGATAAAACAGTAGTGGTGGTTTTGTAAGTTCACTTAAGCAATATTTTATCTTTCCTGTGACATTGCCTGTGTTTCCTAAGCTAATTAAGATATATGGAGATAACAGACTAGGTCCTAATAGCTCTTCTCTTTCTGCATTTTTCTCTTGCATTGATTTACTGATGGATTCTCATAACTTTCTCAAAACAGTAAAATAATTCCTAAAATAATATGACATTTAATCCGCTTAGAGGAACAAATAAGGAATTCAGATCCACACAAACAATTTCATACTTCCCTGAAACCACATAGTTCAGGGAAGTAAGCTTGAGGACAGAGAGAAGAATCTCCAGCTTAATTCATTGAAATACTGGTTTACACAAGAACAAGGGAAAAAGGAGAGCTGCCTACCATTGGATTCCCAAGTCATCATCATCTAATTCATCGCCAAATGGCTGCTATTGATCTAAAAGTGAAAATGGCATAGATGCTATCCAAACATTTTCTCAACTATCAAAAACATATACTGTAACAATGAAGAAATTAGAATTCCCAGCACACAGGGGTTGCGGTTAGTACAAAGCATTTCATTTTGTTCTGGATGCCTGCTAACAGGGTTACTTGGGCATAAAACATAGAGAAGGTGAACAGGTCTTCTTAATGTCTACTACATACTCAATTTTCATTTTAGCACATTGTTCTTCAAAGATTCAATTTAATAAATAGCTATCAAAAGATAATTATGTGAAAAATGTTTTTCCTAAAAGCTAACTTGAATGAGACAAACAAAAGTGCACGGGCCACATCCTCAATTAACTTAACAGTGTTCTGAGTGAAGGAGAGCTGACAATCTTAGCTAAATTTGGCACAACTGATTTGTTATGGTTATGCCAAATCAAAGTGCTTTATGCAGTGCTATAGGGATACTAAAGAGTGATTCATTTTAATTAAGGATAAAAGGGACTGCATTTGAGCTGAACAAGGAAGACAGATAGGAAGTCTAGATTGCAGAATAGTATAAGCAAGAAAAAAGTGCATGCTTTATTTTTATAATAAAATGTCCAATATGGAAGTATATGCCAGGGTGCCAAAAAATGTATACACATGATTTGTAGTCATGTTTTGTTATTGGTATATATTGAGTATTACGATTTTAATATAGTTTTTTCCTTTCTTAAAATGTGTATACATTTTTTTTGGCATCTCTGTAGATACAAGGTTTTTTGGTAACTAAACCCAGAACAATCTGAATGCCTCTAGCAACAACTAATCGAGTTTCTGACTCAGGATGTGCTAACTCTGGACATCTCATAAATGGAATCATACCACACGTGGCCTTTTGTGTCTGGCTTCTTTCACTTAGCATAATATTTTCAAGGTTCATACACTTTGTAGCATGGCTCAATACTTCCCTTTTATGGTGAAATGATACTCCATTGTATGGAGATACCACATTTTGTTTGTCTATTTCAATTGATGTATTTTGGTGTTGTTTCCACTTGTTCATTATTTTAAATAATACTGCTATGAATATGTATGTACAAATTTTTGTGGGCATGCATTTTAAATTCTCTTGAATATATTTCTAGGAATGGATTTTCTGAGTTATATGATAAGTCTATATTTAAAATTTTGCAGCGCTACCAAACTGTTTTCCAAAGTGGGTACAATATTTTTCAGTATTATCAGCATCATATTAGAGTTCTAATTTCTTCACATCCCCACCAATACTTGATATTGACTGACTGTCTGACTATTTTAGCCACCCTAGTAGATGTGAAGTATATCTCATTGTAGTTTTTATTTCCATTTATTTAATTATTAACAATGTTGAGCATCTTTTCCTGTGCTTATTAGCCATTTGTATATCTTCTTTGCAAAAATGTCTATCCATGTTTTTGGCCCATTTTTTAAATTGAGTTGTTTCTTCTTTTTCTATTCTTGAGTTGTAAGACTACTTTATAATACTTATAAAGAAAAGTCCCCTCATCAGATATGTAATTTTCAAATATTTTCTCCCAGTCTGTCTGTTGTATTTTCATTGTCTTGATGATATCCTTTCTATCACAGAGATATTAATTTTGATATAACTTAATTTATCATTTTTTTCAATTGTGATTTTGGTGTCATGCCTTTTTACGCGTCACTGCCTTTGGTGTCATTGCCAATCCAAGGACACGGAAATTAATTCCTATTTTTCCTGCTAAGAATTTTATAGTTTCAGCTCTTAGATTTAGGTCTGGGATCTATTTTGAGAATTTTTCTATATGGTACAAAGTATGGGTCCAACTTCATTCAGATATTTAAGCACCACTTGCTAGAAAGCCTAATGATTCCCCATTGGATGGTCTTGACACACTTGTCTAAACTGACTGATCATAAATGTAAGGATTTATTTCTGGGTTCTTTATCCTATTCTACTGATTTATATATCTAGCCATATGCCAGTACTACAATGTCTTGATTACTGTAGCTTTGTAAGAATTTTGAAATTGGGAAGCATCAATCCTATAATTTGGTTGCTCTTCTTCAAGATTGTTTTGGCTAGTGTGGGTTCCTTGCATTTACATATTAATTTTAAGCTCAGATTGCCAATTTATGCAAAAAGTCCCATTGTAATTTTATTAGGGGATGCATTTAATCTCTAGACCAATTTAGGGAGCACTGCCATCTTTCCAACATTGTCTTTTCATCCATAAACACAAAATGCATTTCCAATATTTGGACTTCCTGAGTTTCTCTCAACGATAATTTGTAGTTTGTAAAAATCTTGCATTTCTTTTCTTAAATTTATTCCTAAATATTTTATTATTTTTGATGCCATTTATAAATGGAATTATTATCTTAAATTCATTTTTGGATTGTTTATTGCTACTTTATAGAAATCTAGTTGATTTTTGTTTCCTGATCTTGTATCTTATAAACTTGCAGAACTCATTTATTAGTTATATTTGTGTGGGGGGTTGCAGAACTCATTTATTAGTCATACTTGTGGGGGAGGTTACTTAGGATTTTCTATATGCAAGATCATATTATCCAAGAATAAGTCATTTTACTTTTTCCTTTGCAATCTCATTCCTTTTTATTTCATTTTATTACCTAATTGCTCTGGCTACAACCTCTACTATCCTTATTGAATTGAATTCATGGGGACAGACATCACTGTCTTATTCCTGATCACAGGGGGAAAGCTTTCACTATTATATATGATTTTAGCTGTGGGTTTTTCACAGATGCACTTTATGAGGTTGAGGAAGTTTCCCTCTATTCCCAGTTTATTGAGTGTTTCTAATATGAAAAGTTGTTGATTTCATCAAATGTTTTTTCTGAGTCTACTGAAATTATCATGTGGTCTTTGTCCTCTGTTCCATTAATATGTTACATTGATTGATTTTCATATGTTAAACCAACCTTGCATTCCTGGGATAAATCCTATTTTGTTGTGGTGTATAATCCTTTTTTATATGTTTCTGGATTTGTCTTCCTAGTATCATATTGACTCCTTTTCTTTTTATATTCATTCATAAGTGACTTTGGATATCATTTGCTTGTAATGCCTTTGTCTGGTTTTGGTATCAAGGTGATGCTGGCTGCATATACTGATTTGGGAAGTCTTTGTTCTTCTTCTGTCATGATACTATGTTTTGAGAGTTACACATTAAAAACTAACTTACATGAGCAGAATCAGCAGACATGTTAACTAACTGGATGCCAAGAATTAAAGACAGGGAAGGAGTAAAGATGAATTTTAGGATATCTCAACCATATTCAAAAATGAGGGCACATTTGAATTCAATCATACATTTACATATCTTCAATGTTTTTACAGAACATTAAATTATGTACATTTTCCTAGACATACAAATGTCTATACGGCATTTAAAAAAAGTTGAAACAAGCATTTTTATCAAATTTAATTAAACTTTAGCCATCTTCAGACAATGTACCTAAATTGCTTTCTTGACCTTTAGGTGCACTCGTCATCACTTCCACTTCTCCAAGCCATAAATGTTATTATATAACTTCAGTCAAGTTTACTTGTCCCTTTCATTTCAGCTCCACTACCTAAGGACTACAGTGTTTCCCCAAAAATAAGACCTAACCGGAAAATAAGCCTTAGCATAATTTTTCAGGATGACATCCCCTAAGCATAAGCCCTAATACATCTTTTGTAGCAAAAATTAATATAAGACCTGGTCTTATTTTCAGGGAAACATGGTATACCACCTTCAAACATGCAGTGCTATTTCTTCCTTCAGATTGTGTCTTGAAATACTCCGCTGTCCTCATCCTGGCTATTTCTCTACTAGTTGCATCCTAGTTTAATTTCCAGACCTATTTCAAATAAGAACTAAACTTTCTTGGTTTCTTTCCTCATTCAAGAGGAGAAGCAGTCTATTAACAGAGAAGCAAGAACATGAAACAGGTATCATGTCTGATGACCCACATTGCATTTCCCACAGTCTGAAAGGAGGAGGTGAGATTATAACTAAAGAATGAGTTGTCATGGTTCAGCCCCTACCCTTGTTGTCCTCACCCAGTCAAGCTCATTGCCTCACACCTGACAGATAGGGCTCCTTTCTCTGAGCTCCCCTGTATGTGGTATACAGACTGTCTTAGCATCTGTCACTTGATATCCAATTTATTCATTTGCTTGAGTACCTTCTGTGAATTCCATGTGGGAAAGGACCATGTCTTACTTGATATTTTAACCCAGTCATCGTACTTGGCACGTTAAATGCTAAATCACTAAATAGTGAACTAGTATTCTTAAAAGGTATTATTCCATCAAGACTGTGCAGACAGCAACTAGATCTATCTCATTAGTGTCTACCACCAAATATGCCATTTTGTGTAGAATCTTATATTTTCTCATAATGATCAGCTTCAGTAAAACCTTGATTCGAGCATATCAGTACTCTTTTTTTCTGGTACAAACACCTACCCTTGTTTTCTTTTTTCTTCTTGAACTTTCCTTCTTTCCTTAGGCATTCACTCATTCATTGAACAGGCAATATGTAAGGCAAGGGTCTGGAAGATGAATACATCACAGTCTGTGTCTGGCGGGAGCTTCAGTAGACTCAACTAATTGGACTATTAAAACATGATGCTATTCATATCTTAACCATAAGCTAAAGCTGACAATTGATTACAATCTCTCCAGAGATACACACACATATGTGTATGTATAAAAAGCAAAGCATACCCTTTGTCAGCACAGGTCACCTGTGTTCCATCTAGGTCACCTTAATATATAACTAGGACATGAAAATTTAGCAGACAGAGATAATTTCTGTTTCATGCCTCTTGCCTATTTTGTTTAATAAGTGCAATGCCCTAAAACCAGCACTTTATAGAGCTGTGGGTTTCGATTCCAGGTGAGATACATGTGGCCCAGATGCTTGCCTTCTGCGAGCTTCTAGTTGTTTATTTGTTACACAGGATAGAAGACTTTGCTAGACTTGGGAAGTTTTACAGAGGGCAGAAGTTCAAGCGGAAGACTTGAGTCTCTAAATCACACATTTATCTTTTCAACTCCGACAAGCACCAACTAATTCAGGCAAGCACCAACATTATTTATTGTGGTTTTATGTTCTTTAAATGGCCTTTAAAAATAGCTGTCCTCATATAGAATCTCTCAAGATTGTAGTATTCAAGTTTTACAAGGTTCTTTGTGAGGCAGATGGTAAAACATAAAAGTTGTTCTGATTTTAAATTGAACTGAATCCAATACTGACTACATGTCATTATTCTACTGTGTTCCCCCGAAAACAAGATTTAGCTGGACAATCAGCTCTAACACACTTTTTGGAGCAAAAATTAATATAAGACCTGGTATTATATATTAATTATATTATGTTATGTCATATTATATTATATTATATTATATTATATTATATTATATTATATTATATTATATTATATTATATTTCCAGTCTTATAGTAAAATAAGATCGGGTCTTATCTTAATTTTTGCTCCAAAAGAATGCATTATTGGGATGGAAAAAAAAAATGGCGGCGTGAGGTGAGCCTCTGTAACGCTCCCCTGGAATTTACAACGAATCGGACAACAATAACTCCACAAAGGACTCCTTGCACAGCAGACAGGCAAGACGAAGAGGCCGACTACTGAATTCACCTCCAGGTGGGTGAATCGCGCGAGCGGGGGAGGAGGGAGAGGAGAAGTGCGGAGACGGAGCCGCGCGGGCGCAGGACACAGACCTAGCTCAGTGCTCGGAGCCCGCTGCTCCCGGAACTACCGCCTCTGCGGGAGAGGGAAGGACTCGGACTGCTAGGGCTCCGCTTACGGCCCAAAGGGCTGAGGGGGCAGCATACAAAACCGCTGAACCCAACGCTCGCTCACGGCAGACCTCGGAGCAAAGACTGAGGGAAGAGGGCTGAAATCAGTGGTTTAAGCCCTCACTGCCGAGCGGAGAACGGAAGCCTTAGGCACGGAGACTAGCCACCCCCTCCCTACCCTCCCAGAGCTCGCCCCGCCCCCACCTGCCCGGTGCTAGAAGCGATAAAGTAGCAGTGTCGGATCAAAGGACAGAATATTTGCTGCTCTGAGAACTGTGGACCGCAGACACAGATTCGCAGCTCAACTAGTTCCGGCAAAGGGGAGGGAGCTGTGGAAGCAGGACTGGCTGTGGTGGTGGTCGCCGCCATTGCTCTGGGCCACCTCCCACAACTCACCCCGCCCCTGGCCCCACCTATCTGGGCGGATCCCTGCAGGAGTAAACAGAACTGCTGAAACAAACGGGCTCTGAATCTGGTGCAGAAAGAGCTTTGGAACTCCAAAAGCTCTTCGCATACCTATCAACCTGTTGCAGAAGACACTCCTGTAGATGTCTAGGAAGAGAAATAGTAAATCAGTGATTGCCATGAATAACCAAGGCAACAAGATAGCTCAGAAAGAAAGTGAAAAGTCTCCAGAAAAGGAACTTAGAGATATGGACCTTTGTGATTTAAATGACAGAGAATTCAAGATCGCAATTCTGAAAAAACTGAACGAGATGCAAGAAAACACAGAAAGGCAGTTTAATGAACTCAGAAACACAATCAAAGAACACCATGAGCATTTTACAAAAGAGATTGAAATCTTGAAAAAGAACCAAATAGAATTTCTGGAGATTAAGAACTCAATAGAAGAAATTAACAATAAAATATCCAGCTTAGGTAGTAGAGTTGACCAGATGGAGGAAAGAATCAGTGACATCGAAGATAGGAACCTGGAATTTACACAGAGGGAAGAAGAAAGAGACTTGAGACTTAAAAGAAATGAAAGAACTCTACAAGAACTTTCTGACTCCATCAGAAAGAGCAATATAAGAATAATGGGCATACCAGAAGAAGAAGAAAGAGGGAAGGGAACAGAGAATATATTCAAACAAATCGTCGATGAGAACTTCCCAAACTTGTGGACAGAACTGGATCCTCGAATCCAAGAAGCAAATAGAACACCTAATTACCTCAATCCCAACAGGCCTTCACCAAGGCACATTGTATTGAAGCTGTCTAAAATCAATGATAAAGAAAGAATCCTCAAGGCAGCCAGGGAAAAGAAGACGGTAACTTACAAAGGAAAGCCCATTAGATTATCATCAGATTTTTCAGCAGAAACTCTACAAGCTAGGAGGGAATGGAACCAAATATTCAAACTATTGAAAGAGAGAAATCATGAGCCAAGAATAATATATCCAGCAAAGATCTCCTTTAGATATGAAGGAGGAATAAAGACCTTTCCAGACATCCAGAAGCTGAGGGAATTTTCTAATACACGACCTGCACTACAAGAAATACTAAAGGAGGCTATTAGACCACCATCAACAGGGACAACTTGTGGCAACCGAAACATAAAAAGGGGGAGCGTAAAGGCCTGAACTGGAATATGGGAATAGAGAAAGTAAGCGTACTGAAGAAACTGGAATACTCTAAATATCAAACTTTCTTTTACATAAACTCAAGGGTAACCACTCAAAAAACATCCAAATCTGAAATATATACTGTAATAAAAGAAGAAACAGAGGGAAACATCATAGAATACTACCACACAGAAATAACAGACAACAACAAAAAGGCAAAGAAACAATGGAGACACAGCCTTACCAGAAAACTAAAGACAGAATGACAGGAAATCCTCACATATCAATAATCACCCTAAATGTAAATGGACTGAACTCACCAATAAAGAGACACAGAGTAGCAGATTGGATCAAAAAACTAAACCCAACCATATGCTGCCTACAAGAGACACATCTCAGCTACAAGGACAAGCATAGACTCAAAGTGAAAGGGTGGAAATTGACACTTCAAGCAAATGGTACCCAGAAAAAATCAGGTGTAGCCATAATGATTTCCGATGAAACAGACTTCAGGGTGAAAAAGATAACAAGAGACAAAGATGGACATTTCATAATGGTAAAGGGGACTATACAACAAGAAGACATAACAGTCATCAATATTTATGCCCCCAATCAGGGAGCACCGAAATATACCAAGCAACTACTAACAGAACTAAAGGGAGAAATTGACCAAAACACAATTATATTAGGGGACTTAAATACATCATTGACAGCTATGGATGATCATCCAAACAGAAGATAAATAACGAAATCGCAGCCCTAAATGACACATTAGATGAATTGGACATAATTGACATATATAGAGCACTTCATCCTAAAACATCAGACTATACATTCTTTTCTAGTGTACATGGAACATTCTCAAGGATAGACCATATATTGGGACACAAAATCAGCCTCAGCAAATTTAAGAAGATTGAAATCATACCAAGCATATTCTCTGATCACAAAGCTTTGAAATTGGATATCAACTGCAAAAAGAAAGCAGGAAAAAACACAAATACATGGAGATTAAACAACATACTTTTAAAGAACGACTGGGTCAAAGAAGAAATTAGAGGAGAGATCAAAAGATACATAGAAACAAATGACAATGAAAATACATCCTACCAAAATTTTTGGGATGCCGCGAAAGCAGTATTAAGAGGGAAATTTATATCATTACAGGCCTATCTCAAGAAACAAGAAAAATCCCAAATAAATAACCTCATGTTACACCTTAAAAAACTAGAAAAAGAAGAACAAGCGAAACCCAAGGTCAGCAGAAGAAAGGAAATAACAAAAATCAGAGCAGAACTAAATGAAATAGAGAACAAAAAGACAATAGAAAAAATTAATGTGACAAAAAGCTGGTTCTTTGAAAAGATTAACAAAATCGACAAACCCTTGGCTAGACTCACTAAGATAAAAAGAGAGAAGACACTAATTAACAAAATCAGAAATGAAAAAGGGGAAGTTATCACGGACACCACAGAAATACAAAGGATTATCCAAGAATACTATGAAGGACTATATGCCACCAAATTTAATAACTTAGAAGAAATGGACAAGTTCTTAGAAACATATAGCCTTCCAAGGCTGAATCATGAAGAACTGGAAAATCTTAACAGGCCGATCACCAGTAAGGAAATTGAATCAGTCATCAAAAACCTTCCCAAAATCAAAAGTCCTGGACCAGATGGCTTCACCAGTGAATTCTACCAAACCTTCAAAGAGGATCTAATACCAATCCTGCTCAAACTCTTCCAAAAAATTGAAGAAGAGTCAGTACTCCCTAACTCATTTTATGAGGCCAACATTACCCTGATACCAAAACCTGGTAAGGACAACACAAAAAAAGAAAACTACAGACCTATATCTCTGATGAATACAGATGCTAAAATCCTAAACAAAATTCTAGCAAATCGAATACAACAATGCATTAAAAAGATTATTCATCACGACCAAGTGGGGTTCATCCCCGGGGCACAAGGATGGTTCAACATTCGCAAATCCATCAATGTGATACATCACATAAACAAAATAAAGGACAAAAATCATATGATTCTATCAATTGATGCAGAAAAAGCATTTGATAAGATACAACATCCATTTATGATTAAAACACTTACTAAAATTGGTATAGAAGGAAAATACCTCAACATAATAAAGGCCATATACGACAAGCCCTCAGCTAACCTCATAATTAATGGTGAAAAGCTGAAGCCCTTTGCTCTACGTTCAGGAACACGACAAGGTTGTCCCCTATCACCTCTGCTTTTCAACATAGTGTTGGAAGTCCTCGCCAGAGCTATCAGGCAAGAGAAAGAAATAAAAGGCATCCAAATTGGGAATGAAGAAGTTAAATTGTCACTTTTTGCAGATGACATGATGCTATACATAGAAAACCCTAAAGACTCCACCAAAAAGCTATTAGAAACAATCAATGAATATAGTAAAGTTGCTGGCTACAAAATCAACGTACAAAAGTCCGTTGCTTTCCTATATACCAACAATGAAATCTCAGAAAAAGAGATAGAAAAAACAATTCCTTTTGCAATTGCAGCAAAAAGAATAAAATACCTAGGAATAAACTTAACCAAGGATGTGAAGGATTTATATGCTGAAAACTATAAGACATTTTTGAAAGAAATTGAAGAAGACACAAAGAAATGGAAAGACATTCCGTGCTCATGGATTGGAAGAATCAACATAGTTAAAATGGCCATATTACCCAAAGCCATATACAGATTTAATGCAATCCCCATTAAAATCCCAATGGCATTTTTTAAAGAAATAGAACAAAAAATCATCAGATTTGTTTGGAACCACAAAAGACCCCGAATAGCCAAAGCAATATTAAAAAAAAAGAACAATACTGGAGGTATTACACTCCCTGATTTTTCCTTGTACTACAGGGCTACAATAATCAAAACAGCTTGGTATTGGCGGAAAAACAGACACATAGACCAATGGAATAGAATTGAGAACCCAGAAATAAAACCATATAAATATGGACAGATAATTTTTGACAAAGAAGCTAAAAACATACGATGGAGGAAAGACAGCCTCTTCAATAAATGGTGCTGGCAGAATTGGATAGCTACATGCAAAAGAATGAAACTGGACTGCTATCTGTCACCATGTACCAAAATTAATTCAAAATGGATCAAAGACTTAAGCATAAGACCTGACACAATAAACTGCATTGAAGAAAACATAGGTACTAAACTTATGGACCTTGGGTTCAAAGAGCATTTTATGAATTTGACTCCAAAGGCAATGGAAGTAAAAACTAAAATAAACAAATGGGATTATATGAAACTGAAAAGCTTCTGCACAGCAAAAGAAACTATTGACAAAATAATGAGGCAACCAACTGAATGGGAGAAGATTTTCGCAAACAGTTCCTCTGATAAGGGGCTAATATCCAAAATATACAAGGAACTCATGAAACTCAACAACAAAAAAACAAACAACCCAATTGAAAAATGGACAGAGGACCTGAAGAGACATTTCTCCAAAGAGGATATACAAATGGCAAATAGACATATGAAAAAATGCTCAACATCGCTAATCATCAGAGAAATGCAAATGAAAACCACAATGAGATATCACCTCACCCCAGTCAGAATGGCTTTCATCAACAAAACAAATAGTAACAAGTGTTGGAGAGGCTGTGGAGAAAAAGGAACTCTCATACACTGTTGGTGGGAATGCAGACTGGTGCAGCCATTATGGAAGGCAGTGTGGAGGTTCCTCAAGAAATTACGAATAGAATTACCATATGACCCAGCAATCGCTCTCCTGGGTATCTACCCCAAAAATATAAAAGCATTTCTCTATAGAGACACGTGTACGCCAATGTTCATTGCAGCTTTGTTTACGGTGGCCAAGACATGGAAACAACCAAAATGTCCTTCGATAGATGAATGGATAAAGAAGTTGTGGTACATATACACAATGGAATACTATTCGGCGTTAAGGAAAGATGATATAGGAACATTTGTGACAACATGGATGGATCTCGAGAAAATAATGCTAAGTGAAACAAGTCAGACAGAAAAAGCAGAGAACCCTATGATTTCACTGATATGTGGTATATAAACCAAAAAGAACAAGACAAACAAATGAGAAACAAAAACTCATAGACACAGACAATAATTTAGTGGTTACCAGAGGGTAAGGGGGTGGGGGGTGGGTGATGAGGGTAAAGGGGATCAAATATATGGTGATGGAAGGAGAACTGACTCTGGGTGGTGAACACACAATGGGATTTATAGACGATGTAATACAGAATTGTACACCTGAAATCTATGTAAATTTACTAACAATTGTCACCCCAATAAAATTAATTAAAAAAAAAAAAAAAAGAATGCATTATTGCTGATTGTCCATCTAGGTCTTATTTTCGGGGAAACGCGGTAGTAGTTTGAAATTAATTCCTTTCTCATTTGTTTCAGTGAGACTTCCAACTTAGAATTTTTTAAATGATTAATTTGATTCACTGAATAGGTGATTTCTAAGGTCCCTTTTTGTCTCTTTACTATGATTTAATGTAAATGAAAACAATAGACAGGTCCATCACACAGGTGTTTGAAACTAGAAGGCTATTAAGATGTCACCATGTCAGTGTCTCTTTTATATTTTATGCTGACTTACTCTTCCTTATAGATATCTACATTATATAGATTTTTAGATCATTGAAATAATACTTCTTTCAAATTTAGACAGAAGATATGGCATTATTTTCAAAATGATATATGTGATACCTAATGGACATCTTTAATTTTTAAAGTTGATGTCAGAATTCATCATTCTACAGATTACGGCTGTTGTGCCACTGAGGGCTTTTCTATCATTTTATTATTAAAAAAGAGTCAGTTTTTTATTACAGCATCTAGAAATGACTTCCAGCTGACCTTTGTTTATCTGGAGGGGGAAAAAAATAATACTCTCACACATTCAAGGTGAAAAAAAAGGCTTTTTTTTTTTTAACCATTCTCCAATTCTGTCTACTCAGTCCTTGCAGCTTTTCCCCTCCCTTCTGCCTCAAGGTCACCTGTTCCCTTTGAGGCAGTGCTCAGCCATTTGCTTATCAAAACCTCTGCCAGATCCAACAATAGGAAAGCCCAGAGAGAAGCAAATATAAAAAGGAGGATTTACTATGAAGTACAGTGTGAATGCAGCTGAAACGTAAATGCTACCACCATTTCAGCACAGAGCACTTCACAGCATCTTCCCACTCATGTTTGCAATCTTCCTCCAGGCACCACTGCTCTGCACACTCTTTCATAAACCACTGCTGGGGCCTTATCTGTCTGTTCCACCAGATGAACCACCATGCAGGGGGATTACAAAAAGAATAGAAAAGTACTCCTCCCCAAAAAACACTCAAAGTCCCAAACGTTGTGAGGAACAGTCCAAGAAAGCAAAAATTTTAACAGCATAATCATTAAAAAGGAATCCAAAGAGAGGAAATGGCTGAAGCAGGGAAATGTTAGTAAAGCTAGTATATTAACAGAAAGGCCTCCTTCTAATACCACCCCAGAGCTATTCAGCAAGCGCGTTACATTCCTACTACACAGGTGCCAATCCATGTGTTAAGAACTTCCTGTGTATTCATTGCTTTAATCCTTACCAAATCCCAAAGAAACACATAATATTATCACCTCCATTTTACAGATGAAAAAACAACATTTGTGTTATATCTTCAAGGTCAAACAGAGAGGAAGCCTGAATACCTGTTTCAGGCACAGCAATCTGCCCCAGAGCTTCACATGAACTTAATTCTGCTTATACTAAGTCATTTCCTACTTCTCTATACTTTATGAATTACAGTAATGACCTTATTTGTGAGAACATAAGTGAATACTTTCAAGCACAACATTTTTTTCTCCCCAGTATTCCTTCCCGTGTGCATCATTTATCATTTCAGATTACTATTAGTGGTATTCATTCTAGCCCATCTGTTTTGTTTAATGACAGTGCAAGTTCACGAGACTTCTATTCAAGTGAGTATCTTACAATATCCATCAGCATTCCTACTATTTTGTTTTTCTACAGATGGTAGGGGCCATCATTAAAAACAGAGGAAGCATTTGTACCAGATTCAGATTTCACACCATTTTCCTTTTTTTTTTTTTTAAGACAAGGAGGGAGAAGTGAAATTTCCATCCTAGCAAACACAGCGGAAACTTGACTTCTGTTATATTCATTGTGTGAAAGTCCTTCTCTGATCTCCCTCTAGTGTTTGCAGTTTAGTACAGCATTGACTCAGCAGCTCAATGACTTCAAAATTGCTCTTTTATATAGGCATTCACTGAGAAACTATTGTTGGCCCAGCACCATGCGAGATGTGCCAGTGAAGCAAACCCAAGTGGCCCCTGCCCTTGTGGGGCCCGCAGTCTCACACCACAGCAGATATTAAGGACCCAGTCACCCAGTGGCCCCACAGCATTCCTGGCCATCTTTCCTTGCTCTGAGCCCCTTGTCTTTGCACCCACTTTTAGCACTTTCTCCCCAGTGAAGAGCCTGCCTCCTCTGCTATTTATGTTATAGAATCAGAAAAACGGCCAGGCCTTGCGGGTACAAATCACATGGAGAAGGACATGCAAGGAAGGGGGGAGAGAGTTCTGAGTGGTGCCACAGTACACTGCTGAGGGCAATTCCCGGAAGCAAAGCAAAGAAGAAACAAGCAAATACGAGCCTGAGAGGTAGAGTTAGTCCAGTGGCCAATACCTGCAAGATCAAAGACAGCGCTCTTGGGCCGGCTCAAGGTAAAATCTGTGCTGCCTGGCAAGTGAGAAGTACCGAACCTGTTTTTTGGGGAAATCAGGAAAACATAAGGCATTAAGGACAAGGGCTTGTGAGGAGTGTGATTGGAGTCTAAATTGGATCCCTCTCAATGTCCTCCAAGAAGATAAAGAAGATAAATGCACTGAGTATATTTCTCACATTGATTTTGGGGGCAAGGGTATAATTCTTTAAAAGGCATTCCCTCCATAGAGTATGCAAATGAGCTCAAAGTTTATTCAGGTTATGCACAGTTATGTGTGAACGCGTATGTGGATAAATTTTGTGGAAAATACTATGTAAGTCAGTGTGGGGACAGAGCCCCAGAGAGCAGTTTCCAGGCTCTCGGCCTCATGTGGAGAGGTGCTGGCTCGGGTAGTAGATGGCCGTCAGCTGTGCCTAGTTGGCCATCTGCTGTAACCCTTGAGCCATTAGCCAATAATATAACTGCCACGCGCTGGAGACTCGACTGGAGGAGAGGCGGTCGGTTGGCAGAAAAGCGGACAGCAAGTCGCACGTCGTGTGAATCCAGCCTTCAGTGAGACTATAGTGGTATGACTCCCCTACCTATGGCTCTGTGGGTGTTCCTTTTTGGCCTCACCATATCTTGTGTTCTTGTGTGGGGAGCGGGAGCTGAGACCCCGCAGGCTGCCTCGCGTGACAGTCAGGAATAAGATAACACGAAAAAAACAAAAAGTGTGATTTCATTGCTGGGGAGGAGGGCTTGGCCAGGTTTGGATGAGAAGTGGATTTGGCCAGGTTTGGATGAGTTTGGATTTAAGATGAGAGATGTTTATGATGAATAGATGTTAGCTAAAGCTAGACTTCCTAAGCAGTATGTGAGGCATGAGGCAGGGCTGATAAAGGCAAATTATCATTAAATGAGTGGGGAGGGCAGGGCGAGGGGGTGAAGGGGAGGAACCCATGTGGTGCAGTGTGACAGGAAGTGGGAGTAGGGTAAGTTAGAGGCCAATCATGCAGGAACTGCAAATACTGGATAATAAGCATCTAATGTATTTCAGTAAATACAAGGTCATATTTAAACACTAACTTTGGCTGCCTTACATGACTAAAATGCTCATGTGAATCTTCCAAACCAGTGATGGAAACTAGCATCAGAGTTTCCAGAAATCTGCAAACTGGAAGTGATAATTATCAGTTGTTAGAATTACAAAGTGCTGTGGGAAAGAGATTCTGACTAGCTGAGAAAATCAAGGAAAGCTTAATGATGTTTACACTGCCTATTTCAGAAATGGGCTGTTCTTTTGGCATTCTGAGATTGAGCTGAGGAAGACCTCTTTAAGATTAGACAACTGAGGGGGAAATAAAATGGTGAAACACACATGAAAACATCCAAGAGTTAAAGTTTGGTAGGAGCATGGAAGCAATGAAAGATGGAAGAGGGTAGCAAGGCGTGTGAGACCATTGCATCACTGACCAGCACGGCAGAACAGATGAACTTGTTGAGTTCAGTCCCAAAACATTCTATGAGGGGCAGTGAGAATGTGGGGGTTCCTTTCTTTCCACACTAACACTACCTGTCTAGGAGTCTGGGAACCAATCCTCCATCAGAGAGATACTAGAATGCACGTTGTGGGACATTAAAACATTGTGGGGTATTAGAATATTAGAAAGGATTTGCTTTCTTCACATAGAGTAAGTCAGCTGTGGATTATTCCTGTTAGATAAACAAAGCAAACATTCCTAGGTATGTTACTAAGACAAGATCTTTAGAAACACAGATAATTGTGTTCTTGGCATTCATGGCTCTCTTTAGCTCCAAAGAGTAATTCAATGAGTCAGTGTGTCAATGAGTCAGTCCTTTAAGAAATGAGATGAACATGTAACAATGACAAAGGATACAGGGCTTTGCTTATAACCAGAACCCTATTACGACTACCAGATATGGTTTCTTTCCCACAGAACAGTCCACTGACAACTGCTGGAGGAGAAATATTTACAAATGGATTGCATGTCTCAAAAGTGCACTGTCCTAATGGGGCATCGCAAATTCATTCATTCATCTGGACATCAACCGATACATCTCTAAATGTTACCATCATTTCTTCAACCTTATTACTGCATTCTACCTCCAAATGTTACAATTCATATTAATTCTTCTCTGAATTCCCAGAAAGGGAGTCTGAGAGTTAGCTCCTTGTTACAAGCATTTTTTCCACCAAAATATCTCTAGTACCCTTTAGAAGGTCAAACACAATATAGGTTGGTGCTCAATGCATTCATTGAATGTATTTGTTCTATCACTCAGGGATCACCAGTGATTAAGGTAAAGACTTGGAAAAGAGGAATCCATTAAGGCTTGACTTAAAGAGAAGAAAATAGCACAAATGCATATGTCAAATTTAGTCAGAGGGTAGATTAACTGCTTTGGTTCCTTTAATCTGCTACAATCATAGCCACTGAACTGCTGAATATAGCCAGTGCTGTGAAAAATATGCCATTCAAATGAACTTACAGTGAGAAAAAATTAAGAGATTAACCTGAAGAAGTTAATAGTATCATTTAAAAGCAAAGAATGATGATAAATACTTTCAATTTAAGTGTAAAGACATTGACCAATTCAAACATCAATAGAAGATACTATCAACAATTCAAATATTTTAATCAAAGATTCAGCATCTAAAATCAGGAAAAACAAATTAACCCCCTAAAGTTGTATATTAAATAAAAGAATAAGATTTTAGATTAAGCCATGGATTTTTGCCACCCTTGGCTCAGTTCAGAAATAAAATATAACTAATCCTAGAGTCGATTAGCATTCAGAACATGTGTACTGTCTCTACTAGGAAAAGCAGTTCATTTAGTGCTTCACAGATTGATTATAACATTTTAGAATGATGTAAATATGTCTAGTATTTTCTGTAATTTGCAAAACTGGCCATTTGCCCTACTCCTTCATCTCCAATACCGTCATGACACACACCAAATCTCTTTGCCTCAGCTAGTTTTTAAGCAAGGTTTCCTATGATAATGCACAATATCCTCTTAGAATACATCCTCTAAAATAGAAATAAATCCTTTGTAAATTATTTCAGATTCTGAGTCAAAATTCTCCTTTATGGATGCTTTCTGTAAGCCCTTTATTTTTTTCACTTTCAAACCAAGTTCAAGTTAGTCAGGGCTTTCCTTGCTGTTTGAAATACATAAGAAAATGAAGACTGGAAATTCTTCCAGTTTCTTTCTCTGGTAGGTTTCCCTCAATTGGGGGTATGTGTTTTTATTTTCCCACAACTGTGGTATATTCTCTCCAGGTTTGCCTACAAATTCTACAGAAAGTTTTCAGTCAAGAACAATGGGCTGCAGAAGCAGACATGGAAAATGGATTATTGATGGTGATTTAAAAATAGAGCTTTTCTAAAAATATCAAACTATTTCCTGGAAAAGAAAATATTCCTCAGTATTATTCAGAATATTATAGGATCAAACTATCCATTTATAATGTGCTCTTCATTTAATATTGCAAAGTCGAGACAGACTGATTTCTCAAAAGCTAGACTCTACCATGTTTCCCCGAAAGTCAGGCCTAGCCAGACCATCAGCTCTAATGCATCTTTTGGAGCAAAAATTAATATAAGACCTGGTCTTATTTTGATATAATATAAGACTGGGTCTTATTATAATTAATATTATATCATATCATATCATATCATATCATATCATATCATATCATATATAAGACCGGGTCTTATATAATATAATATAATATAATGTAATGTAATATAATATAATATAATAATAAGACTGGGTCTTGTATAATATAATACCAGGTATTATATTAATTTTTGCTCCAAAAGATGCATTAGAGCTGATTGTCCAGGTAGGTCTTATTTTCAGGGAAACAGCGTATATGGAAGAGCTCAGAATCATCTCAAAACTTGAAAAATAATCATTATATTACCATTATTAATAAATAAATAAGACTAGTCCCCAAACTGAGTTTTAGGTGACCATATGATACACGTACAGTTTTCTAAATAGGGAGACATTATTTTTTATTCCCCATTGTCTCTTATATATGTGACAAAAAGTGGTTTCCCTTTTCATTTAAAAAAAATGTCTATTGCAATGGAACCTATTAAAAGTTCAAATATTAGGTTGGTGCAAAAGTAATTGCAGTTTAAAAGGTTAAAAATAATTGCAAAAACCGCAATTACTTTTGCACCAACCTAATAATTTATTTTTATGATGCTGAGTGGCTACAATAAATAGCAGAAAATTCTCTAACTTGGGTTTTCGGAACCTTTCTAATTTTCCACTTTTTTTTTTTTTTTTAACACAGTTCAAAGTCTATCAAACACTAGTTTCAAAAGCTTATAATTCCATTTCAGTGCTCTATGGAATACACATTTCCAAAGGAAGAATGGAAACATAGTCACAATTACCTCTGACCTTCCTCCCAGGAAGCAGTCTTTTTTTTTTTTTTTTTGGAGAGGTTTTTATATGGGTCAAAAAACCCTACACACAGAGTTCAAAGTTGTCTAAGAATCACTCAAATAAAAAAGACTTCATATTACATTTTTTTCTCTCTCTCCATATTTCTTTCTGTAAAGCAGGGGAAAAATCCTCATGGTGAAAAATGTGTCCCAGCTTCCCAGTCGGCAAAAACACACCAATTTTTTTATTAAGACCTGCTGGAAAATATAAAGTTGAGAAAGCTGATTTACTTATAAAAACCACACTAAAATGACTAAATGGCCAGCATTTAAGGCAAGACTGATTTCGCCGTCAGAGATGTCATGGGCTACCTGTCATGAATACCCCAAAGCAATGGGAAAATAAAAGAAAAAAAATGGTGCTGCCTTTGAAACAGTGGTTGCTAAGTTTCAAAGCATTTTCACTTCAAACTACTAGAATTTGTAACAAAGTCAGAGGTCCTGTCACCACAGTAAGACTAAGGTACCATTTTTCTCTCCGCCATTACTTTTAGTGTCTCAGTTTAGCTAGATCCCCTCCGAGTGAACTATTTTTAAATGCAGTAAATTTTATAGTAGAAAAATTCTCCAAAGATGATTGATGGAACACAAAGTCCTCTGAGAATAAAAGAGTCAACAGTAGTAGTATTAATACTACAGTGTTAACAAAAGAACGTTACTGGTTGCTTACTAGGTGTTGGATGCTGTTCTATGCACCTTACATGCATTATGCTCACAACTCTATAAAGTAGATAAAGATGTTATAATCATTCACAGTTCCTAAAGGAGGCTAAAGCTTAGAGAAGTGCGGCAAATTAACCAATGTGAAAGATCCGTTAACTATCAGAGCAAAATAGAGACACAGTTCTGTCTGATACCATCACAAACTCCTGAGCAACTTTTGTTTATCAATTCCTCACCTCTCACTCTCAGGCAATAGTGCCAAAATTTTGCCTTAGAATCAGAGTTCAAGAAAATGGAATGTTAAAAAGTCAAGGATTAGGACAAATAGGAGTAATTAAAGAAGTGCTGACTGTTCACTTGAATAATTTTGTTTGTAAAAATAGGCCCTTGGAGAGTGTGTGTAGACAGAGGAGATTATGCAAATGGATGACTAAATCACTACACATAAAACTGAGAAAATTTCCCCAAATTTTGAATAAAATCTGCTATAATCACAAATGGCTTTTCTTTTGTTGCCTTTTCATTATGTGCGACTGTACGAAAAGTCAAATAAAGAAACTCATTTCTTTTCTGGACTCTCCCACTACAAAATCGGGAAAGCATGAATAGTCTTGTGGGACAATTAGAAAATTTTACTAACTGGTGTAAGAAGCACTCTTGAGCCAAAAGGAACCATACACACATTGGCCCTCCGGAATTGACAGAAATCTCAAGGAAGGCATTTGATTTCTTACTTCTCTGAGTGGGGTTTCAGTTAATTATTCATTCACCTATTCCAAACATATTTAATGAGTACTAACCATGTGTTAGATGCTCTCTCTGTCTTAGACAAAGTGGACTGTGAACTAGAACTGACACTTGAGTTACAAATTAATAGCCTAAATGAGCACAACCCTTATTGTTTTTCCAAGGTATTTGTGACAAAGAAATACTTACATGAGGAGCAAAAAAAAAAAAAAAAAAGGTAATTTTGTTCAATATTCCAGCTGTTCATATGCACTAATTTTGTTCTCAAGGCAGTATACAAATCAGGCCAGCAATACTGTTTTAGATCCCAGTGAGTAAAAATAGTGTAAATGGAAATCATAATTGTCTCTTTAAATCACATAAGAAATAAACATGTTTGTCCAATCCTGTCTCTTTGTCATTGAAACCATTTTTTTTTTTATACAATAGTAGGTCCAGCAAAATAAAAGATGCTTTCAACTCATATAGGAACTATTAAAAAAAATAAAATGTTAAAAGCCCCAACTATCATGTTAATAACAGTCTTTAAAAAATACTTTCAACCATGGAAAGACAATTCAATTTTGGTTTGTTATATAAACTTGGAATTTAATTTAATAATTATAGAAACATAGAATCTTTCCAGAGCAATTGATACAAATGAGAATTTTATTAGCCCTGTGTTACAGATGAGAAAACTAATCTTAGAGTAAAACAAAGTTATTTGTACGCTTATCATCAGTCAGTAGAAAGAAAAAAACAATTAGATTCACAGGAGAATCTAAACATGCTCTAAATTCTCTGTAAATTTGGGCAGAAGCGTAGGTTTACACACACACACACACACACACACACTCAGTCACTCCAGTGTTTATTTTGAATCACGCCACAAAATGCTAATACTAGAGTATCACCTCCTTGAAGTCAGAGATCTGTGTCTGATTTATTCTTGTCCTATCCGTACACATTATCTGGCACATTGTAGGTGCTCAATAAATATTTGCAGAATAAATGAAAGTAACACTGATGTTGATCCCTACCTACCTTTCTCATTTATCTCACACAGCTAGGGCTAACTCCAAAATGCTAATGACTGGCCTCACAGGCACTAACAGCAGCATTGAATAAATGTTTGGTACTCTCAGAGGTAGAGCAGCTGTGTCTAGGGTTAGGAAATCATGGACTACTCAAACGAAGACTCCATAGTAAAGAATATAAAGAGCCCGTAAAGAAGGAAGAGCTCATCTTTTTCACTGTGTCCCAGTTTCTAAACATTTATACAGTCATGAGGATATAAATAATTGGTTTTCCATTTTAAGACCATCCCATAGATGTGGAAGACTTACCAATGGTTATGAAATGTAATTTTATCCACCTTGACCACGACCACATGAAACTGCTGTTTTTGTAGGTTAAAGTAATCGCATATCAACAATTCCATATGCTTCAAACTGATCAAAATCTAAGTGTGGCTAGCTGATAAAGGCTGGAAAGTAGAGGAGAAAATGACAGTGCAGGGAAGCGTGGGAGAGCTAACAACTGTTTTTTTATAAAATGAAGAGTTAAAAAACACTGTCTCTAGTCATCAGAGCAATATATATATATATAGGTTTAGGAATGTTTCTAAAGTTACAGAGGTGACCGAACAGAAGAGAAACTAAAAATAACAATATATGTATGTATGTTCAATTAAGGGGGCGAAAGGGAGATGTAGGAGGGCATAAATGAAGGTGCAGGATAAATTTAATCCTTATCCATGATAGCAGGTTAACAACATCTAAATAAAATAAATGCAATATATTGTTAGGAATGTGGCGGTAACTCCCTAAAAAACTAAAAACAAAATAAATATGGTTGCCTCTGGGGTATAATATTAGGTGAACATGCTACGGGACAAGCGATGACAGGTTTCTAATATGAGCCCTTAACTATCACTTGGTTTATTTTAACAATGGTATGTACCTCTTTGATATAAATATATTTTTAAGGGACTAACAAAAATGCCTAACTCATGAGTTTGTTTTAAGTATGTAATGAAATAATACATATAAAGGACTAACACATAGGCCTGGCACATAGGAAGCATTCATAAATGGTAACTATTACTTTTTATAAAACAGTTGTCAAGGGTGAAAAATTCAGCCAATCCAGATACAACGATCCAATGACAACAAAAACATATACTGTGCTTTGTGAAAACAGAAAAATGTGTGTAGTTTTAAGTTGTATTATATACATTACAGAGGCATTTAAAAGGTATATTTAGTGCTCTGGAATAAGAAAAGTTAACTATTTTCCACTACAAGCTTCAACTTTGGGTTGTACATAAGAATTTGCTAAAGATGTATAATTGAGAAAATTACCTTCTTTCCTTCTTCATCTTTTAGAAATTCGCCAACCAACATTTTTTTCTTAAAATGTATGACTCCCTCAGGAAGCGTTTAGATTTATTTATCTTTTTTTTTAGTTTTTATTGGAGCTAAGATGTTTAAGAGTATGATGCACTAAGCTGAGCTGAATCTAACAATTGAAAGGTCAAAATAAAACAAAACAAAGAAAAAAAGTTTGGTAGTAAAATACACGTTGTAAAGTTAAAATAAGGGAATTCAAATCTCTTGTGGAAAACACAGGGTTAATTCTGCACGGATTTTTCTCTCCTCTCATAAAAGGAAGAGTGAACTAGAGCTGACCCACTTAGCACAGTGTGGAGGAGGCTCCCACTGAAGGAAAACACAACCTTTGAAATCTCTCTGCGTTGACTTTAAGTCTCGGAATGCAGATCCCATCCTCGTTCAGAAGTCAGACGTCCCTTGCCCCTCCTCCACCTCCCCCAGGAAGCTGATGAGTCTGATTCCTGTAAGTCAAAGCCTGACTTTTTTTTTTTTTAAGTCCTTCTAGAAAACAAAGAAACTCAGGTTCACCTAAAGGCAGCCCAAAATTCAGCCTCACAGCAGATGGCCATGTTCTTTTGTAACTATAGCACAGCTCTTTGATTAACAAGAAGGGAAGTCTTAATTCTACTCAAGATAAGGAAATAAATTAAAGGCTTGAATTTGTAAGGAACTCTGACTTGTGCACGACTTTTTATGTCTAGAAACACTCCAAGTAGCGGTGTGATGAACATCAAAATCAATACAATAAATAAAGTTAAAGGTTTACCAGTAACACTTGTCGCACAGAAAGACTTGGAGCGTAGTTGAAGGAGGGAAGAGGAGGTGTGACAATCAGCAGCTTTATTTATTGGAGGGATCAGAGGCTGCTTAGGGCTAAATCCTTGTTTTGTGTCAAAACTCTCCACAGCAGGTGGAAAGGGGCTTTGACAGAATAGTGATTAGAGAGCCCAAAAGCTGGAGGAGTGTCTGTGAGGGAGTAGCCAGTGGGGTTATTGAAGACTGGCTTAGCCTTCCACTAAAAGAATGTCACTCACTAACTTAACTGCAGTGGTTGTTTTAATCTCTTGAGAATGCAACCTTCCATAATATTCATAACTGTTTTTGAGAAAACTGTAAAAGAAAAAAAAAAAAAAAACACCTCAAGAGCAAAGCTCTGAATCAGGCCCCTTATAATACATATTAGATCCAGACATCATTTTTTCTAGTCATGTGGAGATGGGGAAATTTGACCTGATTCTATTAATTCATTCAATTTTGTAAAACAAATTAAACAAGCTCAATTCTCCTATGAAAACTCTGGAGCAAAACTAATAAGGCAATGTGAACTCTGATTTTCCATCTGACAGTCCAGGCTTTTGTGACTAGTTACTGAAAAATAAGTATTTCCACGTAAAAACAATTAGAGCTCATTAAAACGAGAAGTGAAATGTACAGGAAGAACAAATTCTCAAGAGAACTCAAGATTTTGACATTTTTATTTCATAATTATTCAGGAAGTCGAATTACCCATGAACTATATAGGTTGAATGTGTTTAAAAGAGTTCAAAGACTGGAACAGAATAAATTATTTTTGATACATACGATCCAGTAGTCACTGTGGCTTACCTTCCAGCAAAAGCAAGTTATAACAGATCATAAAGAAGCAAGAAGATATTTCTCTTCCTCAGCTTCTGTGAGTATAACATCCCAGAAAGTCTGATTTAGAAGGGTGCTCACTAACTACAAGTTCCACCCCTTCTCAGCACCAGGATCCCACCCATCCGATGCCTGAATATTTCTAGGGTACCCACCCTTATCAGGTGTCAGGCAAGCAATGGCACAGCACCTATCATTCTCAGCAACCTAGGGCTGGTGCAGTCTGTAAGAACTAATCCAGCTGCAGGCACGGCACCAAAGTACTCAACGAGGTGTCTGTGCATTGAGTTCCAGAGCTGTCTGAAAGTGTTCGGTTCCAAGTGACCCACTGGGAGACAGCTAATGGGGAATTCCAGTACAGGGAAATTGGAGCCAATCCTCCAGTGTGGAGATCCCAACACATTTGTTAAAAGATGGCAGGGTGCTAATCACCTGGCCAGGGAGGAGTGTGGCTGGCAAGAGTAGAGAAACCAGCTGGGATTCTAGAAGTGGCTTAATTAGTCAGAGGATGAGAGAAATAAGCATGTGTGAAGGCGGAAAGAGAATGGCAATGCCCTCCAGCCAAGATCCCCAGGAAAACTCCTAAAGTTGAATAAGTTTGGGTGTCACTCATTGCAGTGGGGAGAATGCACATCCTGTGGAACTGTGGGCATCTCAGTTAAGAGGGACTTATAGGGTATGGACCTGCCTAAGGTAATTTCGGAGTGGGTTCCAGGAAGCGGGGCTTCTCTCTGAATCAGATGACGTCAGAACACTGGGTTAATTCTATGCTTGGGCATCAGTAAATCTATCTTTTAGGAGGGAAGATTAGAGCAAGGCTAAAGCTGTAATTAGTCAAGAAGTAACATCAGTCATATTGACCAACATGGATGGGGGATGTTTGGTAATTTCTGTGGCTTGAATAATGTTCATGTTTTGGTCTGTATTCATACAGGGTAATAGAGGAATTTTTTTTTTCTTTGTCTTGATCCACAATGGGCAGAGTATCTGATGTTGGTGTTTGGCAAAATTGTTTATGTCCAGCTGAAAAATACCACAAGCTAGCTGTGCATGCGAGGCAGCTCCTAGATGGCGGGGCCTACTTTACTCTCCTCAGAAGATAAGTGGGGGGAGGTACTTCTAATGAGCAGGAGGCCTGAGTTGTTGTCCAGTATTTGGCAGCCATTTGGGAGCCTAGCAGACATCTCTGTGCAGTAAAATTCTGAGTGTGACTTCATTACAGGTATTTGAGGAGCAGTGGTGAACCCCAACCTTGGTCTGGTGGGTTTATGGGATTCATAGGTAGGGTGTGAGGAAGGTAGGATCTGGGGCTGGAGTTATCAAATCCCTCACTAGTTAATCCAGCCCACACTCATCCAATGTTCTAGGTAACAGCTACCCAGTGTCATAGGTCAAAACTTGCCACTATGTTAACCACAGAATGTATTTCCTCACTGTCAGTAATGGTGTCTTGGATGTGTCCACATCAAGTTAACTCTGCATTGTCCTCAGCAGCTCTTGCGTGTCTTTATAGCTCTGGATCATTTATTCCCAAAATCCTTTACCAGGACTCTCCGTTCTGTCGGATTAACCTAACTCCAGCATTCCTCCTGCACCTGTTAGACAGCTTAAATCACATTAGCATTGAATTTTATGTTTTGATCTTAAGTTTCCTTATAACAGTCCCTTGAGTATTTTAGTTTAGTTTAATCTGTGTTGTGTTGATACTAAATAACTGCTAAAAAATGTTCCCCAATCACAAGGTGTTTTCAGTCCACGTCTAAAGAATTATATGCACCCCTAATTAACAACTCTTCATTTACTCATAGATTTCAATAGAAAAAAGACTATCCTCGTAGATAACATTGAAACGATAGCATGTGTGAAAATCCTTACATTACAAGGTAAAAGACATTCTATTCCATCCATGTTCACTAGAACTAACAGAAGTTTCATCAAACTAATTCAGTTTAAGCATATAACTCTATGGAGAGACGGGATATTTCATTTTGAAGGAACAATAATTATTTCTTCTGGGAAAAGAGTACAAGGGCTTACAGATTCAAATAAATAATTACATAAAAATCTTCTATTTTAAGAGCATCACACTTTGTTTCCCTATTCAAAAACAACGTTTTTGCCATCAAATTCAATTGAAAATGACCGTATTCTAGTAACAGAGCTTTGAAGATAAAATGAATCCTATTTAGCAAAGGGTAGCAGAATATGCCACCCCAATATATGACTGAAAGAGTTCAGATCGTGCCATCCGCCAAAACATGCCACTTTGCTATGTTGATTGCATTGAGCTGTAGGCAGGTAAAGAAAGAGGCTTTCTCTGAACATCCCTCTCTACCTAAAGACAGATCCTCCAAAGGATCTCAACTGTCATAAATCACCCCACTCACCAACAATGGGAGTTTCATTAATCAAGGGAGATTGACTCTTGTCACAGGAAAGACTAAAAGTGGACACCACACCCAGGAAAACTCTGTCACAAGCCATATTTATTTTGGATTTGTATTTCCTCTGTTAAAACCCCATCAGGGTCAGTTCCTTGTTCTGCTAGAGCTGGCAATGTTGCCCATGTACATGGACTAGAAATGTTGGGTAATATCAAATGTATCATCAGGGACACACTCTGGATCCCAGTTCAGTCATTTTCAGGGCATGTTTTCCTGTTCTTCTATGGGCCTATTCATCTTTCTTAAAAATCTCTTACTCCCCCCTGACAGGCCTACATCCTGCCTCCCTTTCCCCTATTAAGATGGTATTAATCCTGAATTCTAAGTCACCTCTTAGGGTTACTGGTCTTTCCCTGATGTATACATGAGTTATACATGTTAATAAATTTCTGTTTTTCTCTTGTTAATCTGTCTTTACGAGGGGGTCTCAGCTAAGAACTTTGGAGGAGGGGGCAGAGAGGAAAAAATATTTTTCTTCCCTTACAGTAGCTAACTACACACACACACATACACACACAATGTGCTCCCTTAAAGATTTGTTAACCTTTGTCTCAAAAATTAGGTAAACATCTTTTATTTCTTATTTTTTTATTTTTTCACTCAAATCCTTCTATTCATAGAGTGCAAATATTGGCAGGTTCATTGCTTTCCCTTAGAGCTAGAAAAGTTCTCGTGAGTATACCAGTAAAAAGAGAGAAGACAGTGAAAGCTCTTTCTTTTTTTCTCTACACTCAGCCATGTTACACTCAAAGTCAGGACCTTTTCCAAATTTGCTAGAAAAAGACAGAATCAAGAGCCATATAAAAGCCTATTGAACTTCTTTTTATTTGAAACTTCAAAGTAGGTCACTTACACACTGAAAAGGACAAAGAAGAAGAAAAAGAAAGCAGTTAACATACAGACGAAGGCTCAACAACAGTAAAACCCAAACCCAAATACTTTTTTGTTTTCTCTAAAGCACATTGTCCGGTTCTGTCAGGAAAAATGAGTCATGAAATTGGTTTTGTCACATTTTCTTCCAATCATTATGAAAGGCCATTGACTGTAAGCTAAAAATGAAAAAGGGGAAAAAAAAATAACCTAGCTACGGTGTTGCCCTGAAAATAAGACCTAGCCGGGCCATCAGCTTTAATGCATCTTTTGGAACAAAAATTAATATTAAGACCCGGTCTTATATTATAATGTTACCTTATAATATAAGGCCGAGTCTTCTAGTAAAATAAGACCGGATCTTACATTAATTTTTGCTCCAAAAGACGCAGTAGAGTTGATGGCCTGGCTAGGTCTTATTTTCGGGGAAACATGGTAGCACTCAAAATGTAAGGATAGAGACATTAACCCTTTATAAACCTGAATGCCAGATTTCTTTTTTCTTTTAAAAAGTAAGTGAATCAATATTTTCTGCTGAACTCAATTTTCAACTGTATTTTCAAATACTGAATGTTCTTCCTTTTTGTTTAGGAAAACTTACTGTTCTTATCAACTAACTACATTTCCTGGAAGACTGAAGTTCTTACTCATCTTAAAGATTAATTTTTTTTTGGCTACAGCAACCAAGCCCATGCTTTGAGGTACCTCATTATCCCCTCAAAGCAATGCTTCTCAGACTATAGTGTACAGAAATCACTATGGGAATCTTGTTCAAATGTAGATTCAATTTAGATCTGATTAAGGACCTGAGACCACATTTTCAACAAGCCCCAGATTATGTCAACACTGCTGGCCCACAGACTACAAAGGAGTAGAGAACTAAGTTAAAAATTCAGCAACCCATGACCCACATCCAGAGATTCTAAGTACTTATACAGTAGGGGATGACCACCTTTATTTTTAATAAATTCAACAAATGATCATAACACACTGCATCAGTTTCCTAGGGCTGCCATAACAATGTACCACAACTGGGTGGCTCACAACAACAGAAATTCTTTCTCATGATACTGGAGGCTAGAAATCCAAAAGCAAGGTGTTGGCAGCGTTATGCCGCCTCTGAACATTCCAGGGGAGAATGCTTCCTTGCCTCTTCTAGCTTTTGGTTGGTTATCCTTGGTATCCCTTGGGTTGTAGACACATAACTCCAATCTCCACAGTGCCTTATTGCCACAGGGCCTTATTGTTTTTGTGTCTCCTCTGTCTCTGTGTTACCACAAAACATTTTCCCCTCTGTGTGTCTCTATGCCCAAATGTCCCTCTTCTTATAAGGACACCAGACATTGGAATAGGGTTTATCCTACTGCAGAATGACCTCATCTCAAACAATTACATCTGCAAAAACCCTATTTCCAAATAAGGTCCAGGGATACCTGGGATTATGACTCAACATATCTTCTTGGAGACAAAATGCATGCCCACCAAAATTTGGGATCCACTAAAACTTTGCTTCTCCATACTGATTGCTCATTAGAATCAAAAGGAGAATTTTCAAAATTACACAAGTGCTGGGCTCCAAACAATTAAATCTGAGTCTCTAGGGGTAAAACTAGGCATCAGCATTCTTTAAAAACTTTTCAGGTAATTCTAGTGCAGAGCAAGGATTGAGCACCGCCATGTAACACTCAGATTTTACAGTCTTTTATAAAAGTGTGGAATATTTTTAACTGGAATGTTTACATTGTTTTTCTCAGTGTGTATTGGAAAAAATACAGCCCATTTTTAGTCTAAATATAGTCTAACAATTTAGTAATTTATTCTATGCTAAAAAATGCTGTTTGGAGAACAGAGGCTTTTTGATAGTGGTCTTCAAGAGCTCACACGTTTCTCATCAATACGCTTGTAGGTATGTGATAATTTGTTTAAATGGGTATAATATGGATTATAAAATATTTACTCATATGTATAATTATAGACATTTAGAAATAATGATAAAGGAGTAAGAAAGAAAGTGTATAGCAGAGAATTAAACTAAAGAAATTTGAGCTTGGGAAGTTTAAGTAAGTTCATGATATCTTAACACTATTTTAAAGTCTTGTCCTTCATGTTATATTTCTAATTTTGCTCCAGAGAGACTATAATATAGGACTATATTTGGACTATTCTCTCCAAACTGCCCCCAATTTTCCAGAGCTGTGATTCCAGAAAACACTTGGCAATGACTTCCACATTTTTAAAACAGAAAGATACAATTTCTGGGTAAAATATGAAACCATGAAGAGGAAAGAAAAGAAAGAATGAGGTGTTCAACATATATAGAGTCAGACCTGGAGCCCTAGAAAATACTTTGAAAACCTGAAATGACTGATATTGGGTGTCATTTTCTTGTTTGGGTTGAAGACAATTGTATATTGGTATTTGCTTTGTTGTTACAGTGATTAATGGCTAAACTAGTAACAATTTCATGAAATAATAAATTTCACCGTGTTTATTACAAGACAGTATGAAGAAGCTAAAGTAATACTGATGTATTATAATCCAGAGGAAAATAAAGTGCATTAATGAAAATACTAGGAGCTAATACATTGAGAGATAAAGCCTTATAAAATGTGAAAAGTAAAATACTAATATGAAAGTATACCAAAACATATTAATCAGGTTAATCATAATAAACAAATCACACAACATCTTCCATAGGAAAAGGGTAAGGAAAAAGAAGTCAGCATGTGTTTTTGTAGAACTACATAATAATTCATGGTCCAAACTAGGACTCTTGAGAGGGAAAAAAGTTACTGTTAATAATACATCATGCAACGACAACAGCTACAATCAGGGACTGTCCCCAAACCCAAGATACATGGTAACCATAGTTTTAACCCACTCTACCAATATTCTTGGCTTCACTTTACATAAACCGCTGCCTTAGCCCTTGAAATACCTTTACAAAATGTCTTTTCCATGATCGAATATGAAAGGGTACACACTTAGTCACTATCTATTCCAAAATGTTGTACACACGATCCATAAACAGTAAATCATTTCATGAGAAACAATGGGCAAATTATGAGTGTGATGAAATCAACCCCAAATCTCAGTTGGCTTAAAACAACCAAAGTTTCTTTGTCTTTCATGTTACATGCCCATGAGAGTGGGCAGGGGGTCTCGCCTCACACCACAGAGAGTGACATACCCTGGAAAAGACACTTAACACTTTCTCATCTTATTTGCCCAAACTTATCACATGGTGCCATGCAACCGCAAAAGGCCTAGAAAGTGCAATCTTACCTTAATGTCTGGCTGGAAAAGGTGAAGTAGAACTATTTGCAAATATAATTCATAGCTACCATAAAATATCTTTGTAACTCAGTATCTTTTTGAAACTTGTTCTGTTGTAAAGACCTCTCTCTTTTTTTTGGGGGGAGGGGGTGGCAGGGTGCATGTTGTTTTAAAATGGAGGCAGTCTACTCTTTTCTTCAGTCTATTTTTCTCTCTGATTTCTGTCTTGCTTTATATTGTTTTTATAACTTCAAATAAATATAAGCCTGCTACAGAAATGTTGCAGAACAAACTATTTTACATATGCCTGTTCTGTGCTAACTCTTCTATGTAACACTTAGAAAACAATGAGGCATATCTGCACAATCTCCGTGATCAGCACGGTCTGGAAAATAGCCACATTTATCAAAGTACAAATAAGGAAGACTTCTCTTTCCCAAACAGGCAAAGTGGTGATTTTAACACACAGGTAGCATTCCTTTCAAGACACAGATATCTACTAAAAGCATACTGCATTTAATACTCTGGGAAGCAGAGTACACACATGGTAGGATGACACTACCACATAAACTTAACGCATGTATAATATATAAGCTCTGCAAAAGCATTTTAAAGGTTGTAATTCCTAAGTGATGGTATTGCACGCCATTTTTAAAAAAATATATTTCCTTCTTTAAATATTTGTTTTCCAATACTCTGCAGTACACTTGCATTTATTTACATTGCTATATAAGAAAAAAAAATGTATGCTGCAGGTCCTGGCTGTACATTCAGATGTGTTTGTCCTCTGAGAAGGCTGATTTAAGGCCCAGATGCTAATCTCCACTTACAGGTGTATGATGGCTTTAAATTGCTTTTAAAATATATTTGATTGTAGTTATAAAAACCTGGTGTTTCAGAAATAGAGTTAGGTGCTATAGAGGTCACTCCCACTTTCAACAGAACTTTAATGTGAAAATTTGGTTATATATGTATAGAGTTACATGGTGGACAAAAATTACATATAAACCATTATTCTCAGTGGTACGAAAATATTAGCAAATACCTTACTTTATGCTCCCTCACTTTATGCCTCCCAATAAGAAAAATCTAAATTCAAATCCTATTCCTAATCTACGGTATAGAATAAATTATTTAAATATGTTGAACTTGCTATTCAAATCAAAATGTATAAAATTTTGTAACGCATGTAACCCTTCAAGCATAACATTGTGTGCTATTTAAGGAAGGTGAAATATCATATTGCCCTAATAACTAAGAGCCTTAAACAGGGCCTTACTTCATTAGCTATATAATGGCTCTTGCTTAAAAAAGAGGAGGTGTTCTAATGAAGAAGAACATTTACCATTTTATATTTATTTCTAGGGAGGGAGTTGAGAATCCAAATCTCTACTTGCTATGTTTCTTTGGCCTCAGCCTGCCAAATGGAGCTTTAATTGTACCCAGCTTACTTCCTTTAATAATTTTTAATGTAAAATGCTACAAAGATGAAAATATTTTCTGAAAACAAAATATTTTTTAAATAACTAAGGAACTTTTTTTTTCTTCACGAATTTGTGTGTCATCCTTGTGCAGGGGCCATGCTAATTTCTATCGTTCCAATTTTAGTATATGTGCTGCTGAAGCAAGCACTGGACATTTCATTTTTGAAAAAGATTATTTCTTCACTTTCAGCATAAAATGATCATTTGTAAACTTCTTGTTAATTTTCATTTAGTTCAAATCTATGTATTGTTCTTTATTCATTTACTATAAGTTAGTATATTTTCTAGTAACCTCTTCTTACTATATCTGGGATATGTGTGTGTATGTTTCATGTATTAGCATGCATACAAATATATAACATTACATATCTGAAGTGTAATATTATTTAAAATAGTTAGTGCTAACTGAGTGCTTACTTTGTGCCAGAACCAATTATAAAAACATTTCTGTTAACTTATCAAATCCTCCAACAATTCATCCATCTCAGTTTACAGGTTGAGTCTCAGGGAATTTAAAATAATTTGCTGAGGATTAAGTATTATAAATAGAAACTGAATTATTGCTCCATCCTTCAATTTATAATAATTTTGAGAAAACAATTTAGATTTATATCAAACTATAAATCTAACTTCAAATATATCTGATTAATGATAACCCTTAGACTATCTTTCTAATGGTTTGCTATTCGTCTCAGTTCAAATATGAACTGCAACAGCAAATTAATGTCTTGCTTATAACTAAACAACAAATTTGATATAGGGCTAAGGAAGGGAAACCCGTCAAATCTCAGACTACATCTTAAATATATTGATAAATTATGCCTCCACTGGACAAACTCTAAGGCCAGAATTAAATTGATTGTTACTATTTAAAAACATAACTTTAAAAATATTAAATTAAGTCATGATTCATGATAATTGTTATAGCTGTTAAGTCACAGAATTCTGTCTAAAGTTGCTCTAATAAGCATATACTTGACTTCAAATACTATTTGATTGGAAGTCACAGATAATGTAAATAACTTTATTCAATTACATATATTAAACTTGATTAAAAATAATTTTAATAGAAAATAAATCTGAGATTCACTCCTTGCTTTGAATCCCTAATAATTAATATTCCGATAATGTCTTCTCATTAGGATTTTAAGGCATTGTTAAAGTACATCAAACAATAGTACAATAAATGATGTGAAAAAGCAAGTTATCGAAAAGTGAGATTCCATTTTTACATAAAGTAATATATGTACATCTTATATGTAAAATATCTGTTTTTTAAAGAGTGTCTGGGTTAGTACCAAAAAGCGAGCAGTTACTGTTTTCTGCCTAGATAGACTGACAGTGGTTTTGATTCCTTCATTTTTCTTATCTTTGTTTTCCAAATTTTCTAGATTGTGACAGAATCAGCTTTGTAATTTGGAAAAATTACAGAGCAACACAAAATCCAGAAGTGAGTAAATTATTATCATTCATCATTTCCAACACTTTGTCAACGGATCCATTTTCATTTCATTAAATTGTCTTCCACGTTAATCTACTCGTATATACCATGTTTCCCCGAAAATAAGACCAGGTCTTATATTAAGTTTAGCTCCAAAAGACGCATTAGGGCTTACGTTCAGGGGATGTCCTCCTGAAAAATCATGCTAGGGCTTATTTTCTGGTTAGGTCTTATTTTTGGGGAAAGACAGTAAATGCAATAACATATGCCACAATTTCATTTAAAATAATTGTAAAATTAGTCTCAGTGAAAAAGTAACAAAAATAATATACACCACCTTTCTAACTATTCAAAAATAATGGTACTTCACTGGATTATAATATTTCAAGTCCATTATGTTCTCCTGTGGTGTTCATACTGAAACATAAGGTTCAAATCTGCAATGTACCAACATTTAAGATTTTAGCCACCCCAAAGAATACTGTAATCATGTATCAGGAACACTTTTCTAAGTAAACTCTCTTCTAGAATGCTTTGCAGCTAAAATGAGGAATTCCCCGTGAATAATGCCATCAAGCCTGTCAACTTGAGGTATGGGCTCTTTTCCCATCCCCAGGATGATTTACAAATGCTCCAAAAAATAGCTCTCATATTACCTATTGAGTACCTTCTTTGATCCAAAATATAAAGAAAATAAATGTGTACAAAAGAAAAATCCTACTTGTATTTCTGAAAAAAGCAGAAATGAAAACAAGATAATCACTATTGCTCTTTTCATTTTGTTTAAAACGTAATAGCAAAAACGCACACCATACAATTATACAAATCTTCAAATATTATTTCTCTTTGAATGTTTTCCTTAATATTTCAATATTTACTCATAAAGTTGAACTTCCAACATTTTCTGAATCTAAAATATCAGAAAAACGTCAAAGCTGAATATTTTTGGTAATATTGCAATTTAGCTTTTTTTCCTGATGGTCTTCCATGTATGATCCCTGTGGGGTGGATGACTCTATAATCCTAGAGATCAGCAAATAGGTAATATTTTCATCATTCTTCACCTGCCAAAACCATTCATCAACTTTAGGAAATGACTGCATGTGCACTAATGTAGCTTAATGAAAGCCTGCCTGTCTACCTTTCATATGAAGGGGTCTTCATCTCCTCCCTAACCCCTGCCACCACACATACTCATTTCCTTCTTTTGGCCAATCTCTATTCATCCCTCAATATTCAGCTCTCTCTTCACATGACATGGAAGCCATCTCCAAAACAGTGTATAAAGAATGCTTGGCAATTGTCCCTGCTGTTTGTCCCCTCAGCACTGTTTCCTAATATTTATGCTTTGAATTAAAATGTTCTGCTTAAATGTCCTCCTGGTACCCCTGGCTGGGTTTGGGTGTGCTAGGTGCTAAATAGGTGTGTGTCACCTGCCTCTCCTAATTGAAACATCCTTCTTCTCCTTAAAAACATCCTCAAGTTTAGGAAGTTTGTCTATTTCAGTTTGTACTTCCTGTCTGTGTGTGACTGTATGCCTTGTGTAGAATAGGCTCAACACGTAATTTGTGGGACTTCACAGGACAGAAACAAACTGATAATGCAACGTCAAGATTAAAGAATAAATGACTCAGTGGTGTTTTATCACTGAGCGCAATATGGAAGGTTTTCACCACCTTCCATCATTTCTTTGAATCTGAAATAGACACAAATCATCAATGAATGTCCCAAAAATCAAACCATCATGATGAAAAGTACTGGGTAATCTGAACTAATTTACATAAAAATTATTCTAAAATTAGGAAAAAATGTAAGTGGCCACCTAGCCCTAAAATGTCTGTAATGGCACACAGAAAATACATCATTGAATATATCTAAATAATTTAGTCTCTCAAATCGAAATAATGAATATGCATTAGTTCAATAAACCCATTGTGAATGCCAGAAAAATCTAAACAACTTCACTTGATTCTAACAGTGCTGATATACTTCACTTACTTAATAATATTACCTAGGGCTACCCTGTGAGAGAGAGCAGAAAGAGAGTAAACCCTGTTGGGAACATGGTAATAAAAATACAGGTATCATATACAAAAAATAGTCAAGAAGAAGGGTGGAGTTTTAAAAGTAGAAAAAAGTCACCTCATTTACTGGAAAACACCTTTGAACAAGAATTAGTAATAGAACTTGAACATTTTCTTCAACTAGGTTGCATATTATGTGTGTATGTCACCTGTACATGACTTAGGATTCTAACAGTCCAAAAAGAATTTAAACCAAAATCTCTAATGATATTCACATTACTACGATGTGATTCTACATTCAGAAATTTGTATTAGGTAATACATGCTTCATCCTTTTTGCCATATGGTTTTAGTGAATCATAAATAATCTTGTATATTCTTGTATCTCTTTTCACTCATCTAAAATAGATACTTTAAAAATGATTACATTTATTTTATTAATTATATGCAATCACATGGATTTATATATTCATCCAACATAAAGTTAATTTAATTAAAATACTACTCCCATCTTCCGCCATACCAGAAGAAAAAAAAACTGAAATTGTATTTTAGAAAACAAGATGTGTTAAACTCTCATAAAACAATTTACATACATTTATTTTCTTAGAAATATTCACTTATTTCTCAGTGAATATTCTTAGACTGTCTATACAGTCTAAATGTTAAATATATTTATATATTATTTTCTGGATTGCTCAACTGTACAAATCAAGTGCCGCTGTAGGAGATATTTTTAACTGACTTTTCTTTATTGGATGCCCTCCATTCCCTCAGTAAAACATCCTGATTGATGTTGGTGACAACCTGGGTACGCACTGCCACTGGTCTGGTACCCATCTGGCCCGGACAACTCTATGCCCAGCTGTAGAAATGTGAACTTACAAAAAGTGCATTACCTTCAGTCCCACATATGGATATGCCATTTATACTTGTTATGGTTACATAATTTAACTCAATTAACAGATGAATGAGTACAAAAAAACAGTTATTACTATGAACCAAGCTTAATACTTTGTAAACACAAAGTTGCTCAAAAGAATACTGTTCAGTGGGTTGGAGGATAAACAACTTTAAATGCTCAAGGGGAGATTCACTAAAACCTAAGACGGACTGCACTCAAATTCTTGCACGTTTCTTTCAGTTCTAGTTCCACCTGAAGAGTTTTAAACCTATAAATCACATGGAATGTAACATGGGTGTGATTCAGGCAAGAAAGAGAACCGGACTGCCATTCTGTGGACTTGTACTCAGAAATGCCCTATATCAACATGTGTGCATTTACATTTAAGTATCTCAGTATGTGCAAATCATAGCATTAATTAGAACTCTTTTACTGATTTTATTTTTAAATTTTCCAATGTGAGTTCAATTGCTCCAAGTAGAGAAAAGCTATTCCAAGTAAGAAATGGCATATGCAGCAGCCTTTGTTAGATGGGTAGGAATTAGCAGGTGTTACTCAAAGATTGACGTGTACCTAGGGTGTGTGGTGGTAAAAAGGAGACGCTAGTGGGAGAGGCCTAAAGGGGAACAGTAGAGTCTTAGGTGGTAACTTACAAAATCTAACTTTTTTTTTTTTTTTTTTTTTTTTTGATAATAACAAGACATTTATTCATATTTGTTCAATGTCATGGCTCATGTCTGAAGGTTCATAAAGGTGCCATTTTCCTGTAAATCGATTTGGCTATACTTTTTTTTTTTTTTTTTTTTTTTTTTTTACTTATTATTATTATTATTATTTTTTTTTTTTTTATTTATTGGGATGACAATTGTTAATGAAATTACATAATTTCAGGTGTACAATTCCGTATTACATCATCAATAAATCCCATTGTGTGTTCACCACCCAGAGTCAGTTCTCCTTCCATCACCATATATTTGATCCCCCTTACCCTCATCTCCCTCCCCCCACCCCCCTTACCCTCTGGTAACCACTAAACTATGTCTGTGTCTATGAGTTCTTGTTTCTCATTTGTTTGTCTTGTTTTTGGTTTATATACCACATATCAGTGAAATCATAGGGTTGTCTGCTTTTTCTGTCTGACTTATTTCGCTTAGCATTATATTCTCAAGATCCATCCATGTTGTCAGAAATGTTCCTATATCATCTTTCCTTAACGCTGAATAGTATTCCATTGTGTATATGTACCACAACTTCTTTATCCATTCATCTATCGAAGGACATTTTGGTTGTTTCCATGTCTTGGCCACCGTAAACAAAGCTGCAATGAACATTGGAGTACACGTGTCTCTATAGAGAAATGCTTTTATATTTTTGGGGTAGATACCCAGGAGAGCGATTGCTGGGTCATATGGTAATTCTATTCGTAATTTCTTGAGGAACCTCCACACTGCCTTCCATAGCGGCTGCACCAGTCTGCATTCCCACCAACAGTGTATGAGGGTTCCTTTTTCTCCACAGCCTCTCCAACACTTGTTGCTATTTGTCTTGTTGATGATAGCCATTCTGACTGGGGTGAGGTGATATCTCATTGTGGTTTTTATTTGCATTTCTCTGATGATTAGTGATGTTGAGCATTTTTTCATATGTCTATTTGCCATTTGGAAGTCCTCTTTAGAGAAATGTCTCTTTAGGTCCTCTGCCCATTTTTCAATTGGGTTGTTCGTTTTTTTGTTGTTGAGTTTCATGAGTTCCTTGTATATTTTGGATATTAGACCCTTATCGGAGGAACTATTTGCAAAAATCTTCTCCCATTCAGTCGGTACCCTCTTTATTTTGTCGATGGTTTCTTTTGCTGTGCAGAAACTTTTAAGTTTCATATAGTCCCATTTGTTTATTTTATCTTTTACTTCCATTGCCTTTGGAGTCAAATTCATAAAATGCTCTTTGAACCCAAGGTCCATAAGTTTAGTACCTATGTTTTCTTCAATGCAGTTTATTGTGTCAGGTCTTATGCTTAAGTCTTTGATCCATTTTGAATTAATTTTGGTACATGGTGACAGATAGCAGTCCAGTTTCATTCTTTTGCACGTGGCTATCCAATTCTGCCAGCACCATTTATTGAAGAGGCTGTCATTCCTCCATTGTATGTTTTTAGCTTCTTTGTCAAAAATTATCTGTCCATATTTATGTGGTTTTATTTCTGGGTTCTCAATTCTATTCCATTGGTCTACGTGTCTGTTTTTCCGCCAATACCATGCTGTTTTGATTATTGTAGCCCTGTAGTATAAGCTAAAGTCAGGCAGTGTGATACCTCCAGCACTGTTCTTTTTTCTTAAGATTGCTTTGGCTATTCGGGGTCTTTTGTGGTTCCAAACAAATCTGATGATTTTTTGTTCTATTTCTTTAAAAAATGCCATTGGGATTTTGATGGGGATTGCATTAAATCTGTATATTGCTTTGGGTAATATGGCCATTTTAACTATGTTGATTCTTCCAAGCCATGAGCACGGAATGTCCTTCCATTTCTTTGTGTCATCTTCAATTTCTTTCAAAAATGTCTTATAGTTTTCAGCATATAAATCCTTCACATCCTTGGTTAAATTTATTCCTAGGTATTTTATTCTTTTTGCTGCAATTGCAAAGGGAATTGTTTTTTGTATTTCTTTTTCTGAGATTTCATTGTTAGTATATAGGAATGCAATGGACTTTTGTACGTTGATTTTGTAGCCAGCAACTTTACTGTATTCATTGATTGTTTCTAACAGCTTTTTGGTGGAGTCTTTAGGGTTTTCTATATATAGCATCATATCATCTGCAAAGAGTGATATTTTAACTTCTTCATTCCCAATTTGGATGCCTTTTATTTCTTTCTCTTGCCTGATGGCTCTGGCAAGGACTTCCAACACTATGTTGAAAAGCAGAGGTGATAGGGGACAGCCCTGTCGTGTTCCTGAACGTAGAGCAAAGGGCTTCAGTTTTTCACCATTAATTATGAGATTAGCTGAGGGCTTGTCATAGATGGCCTTTATTATGTTGAGGTATCTTCCTTCTATACCTATTTTATTAAGTGTTTTAATCATAAATGGATGTTGTATCTTATCAAATGCTTTTTCTGCATCAATTGATAGAATCATATGGTTTTTGTCCTTTATTTTGTTTATGTGATGTATCACATTGATGGATTTGCGAATGTTGAACCATCCTTGTGCCCCGGGGATGAACCCCACTTGGTCGTGATGAATAATCTTTTTAATGCATTGTTGTATTCGATTTGCTAGAATTTTGTTTAGGATTTTAGCATCTGTATTCATCAGAGATATAGGTCTGTAGTTTTCTTTTTTTGTGTTGTCCTTACCAGGTTTTGGTATCAGGGTAATGTTGGCCTCATAAAATGAGTTAGGGAGTACTGACTCTTCTTCAATTTTTTGGAAGAGTTTGAGCAGGATTGGTATTAGATCCTCTTTGAAGGTTTGGTAGAATTCACTGGTGAAGCCATCTGGTCCAGGAGTTTTGCTTTTGGGAAGGTTTTTGATGACTGATTCAATTTCGTTACTGGTGATCGGCCTGTTTAGATTTTCCACTTCTTCTTGGTTCAGCCTTGGAAGGCTGTATGTTTCTAAGAACTTGTCCATTTCTTCTAAGTTATTAAATTTGGTGGCATATAGTCCTTCATAGTATTCTTGGATAATCCTGTGTATTTCTGTGGTGTCCGTGATAACTTCCCCTTTTTCATTTCTGATTTTGTTAATTAGTGTCTTCTCTCTTTTTATCTTAGTGAGTCTAGCCAAGGGTTTGTCGATTTTGTTAATCTTTTCAAAGAACCAGCTTTTTGTCACATTAATTTTTTCTATTGTCTTTTTGTTCTCTATTTCATTTAGTTCTGCTCTGATTTTTGTTATTTCCTTTCTTCTGCTGACCTTGGGTTTCGCTTGTTCTTCTTTTTCTAGTTTTTTAAGGTGTAACATGAGGTTATTTATTTGGGATTTTTCTTGTTTCTTGAGATAGGCCTGTAATGATATAAATTTCCCTCTTAAAACTGCTTTCGCGGCATCCCAAAAATTTTGGTAGGATGTATTTTCATTGTCATTTGTTTCTATGTATCTTTTGAGCTCTCCTCTAATTTCTTCTTTGACCCAGTCATTCTTTAAAGTATGTTGTTTAATCTCCATGTATTTGTGTTTTTTCCTGCTTTCTTTTTGCAGTTGATATCCAATTTCAAAGCTTTGTGATCAGAGAATATGCTTGGTATAATTTCAATCTTCTTAAATTTGCTGAGGCTGATTTTGTGTCCCAATATATGGTCTATCCTTGAGAATGTTCCATGTACACTAGAAAAGAATGTATAGTCTGATGTTTTAGGATGAAGTGCTCTATATATGTCAATTATGTCCAATTCATCTAATGTGTCATTTAGGGCTGCGATTTCGTTATTTATCTTCTGTTTGGATGATCTATCCATAGCTGTCAATGATGTATTTAAGTCCCCTAGTATAATTGTGTTTTGGTCAATTTCTCCCTTTAGTTCTGTTAGTAGTTGCTTGGTATATTTCGGTGCTCCCTGATTGGGGGCATAAATATTGATGACTGTTATGTCTTCTTGTTGTATAGTCCCCTTTACCATTATGAAATGTCCATCTTTGTCTCTTGTTATCTTTTTCACCCTGAAGTCTGTTTCATCGGAAATCATTATGGCTACACCTGATTTTTTCTGGGTACCATTTGCTTGAAGTGTCAATTTCCACCCTTTCACTTTGAGTCTATGCTTGTCCTTGTAGCTGAGATGTGTCTCTTGTAGGCAGCATATGGTTGGGTTTAGTTTTTTGATCCAATCTGCTACTCTGTGTCTCTTTATTGGTGAGTTCAGTCCATTTACATTTAGGGTGATTATTGATATGTGAGGATTTCCTGTCATTCTGTCTTTAGTTTTCTGGTAAGGCTGTATCTCCATTGTTTCTTTGCCTTTTTGTTGTTGTCTGTTATTTCTGTGTGGTAGTATTCTATGATGTTTCCCTCTGTTTCTTCTTTTATTACAGTATATATTTCAGATTTGGATGTTTTTTGAGTGGTTACCCTTGAGTTTATGTAAAAGAAAGTTTGATATTTAGAGTATTCCAGTTTCTTCAGTCTGCTTACTTTCTCTATTCCCATATTCCAGTTCAGGCCTTTACGCTCCCCCTTTTTATGTTTTGGTTGCCACAAGTTGTCCCTGTTGATGGTGGTCTAATAGCCTCCTTTAGTATTTCTTGTAGTGCAGGTCGTGTATTAGAAAATTCCCTCAGCTTCTGGATGTCTGGAAAGGTCTTTATTCCTCCTTCATATCTAAAGGAGATCTTTGCTGGATATATTATTCTTGGCTCATGATTTCTCTCTTTCAATAGTTTGAATATTTGGTTCCATTCCCTCCTAGCTTGTAGAGTTTCTGCTGAAAAATCTGATGATAATCTAATGGGCTTTCCTTTGTAAGTTACCGTCTTCTTTTCCCTGGCTGCCTTGAGGATTCTTTCTTTATCATTGATTTTAGACAGCTTCAATACAATGTGCCTTGGTGAAGGCCTGTTGGGATTGAGGTAATTAGGTGTTCTATTTGCTTCTTGGATTCGAGGATCCAGTTCTGTCCACAAGTTTGGGAAGTTCTCATCGACGATTTGTTTGAATATATTCTCTGTTCCCTTCCCTCTTTCTTCTCCTTCTGGTATGCCCATTATTCTTATATTGCTCTTTCTGATGGAGTCAGAAAGTTCTTGTAGAGTTCTTTCATTTCTTTTAAGTCTCAAGTCTCTTTCTTCTTCCCTCTGTGTAAATTCCAGGTTCCTATCTTCGATGTCACTGATTCTTTCCTCCATCTGGTCAACTCTACTACCTAAGCTGGATATTTTATTGTTAATTTCTTCTATTGAGTTCTTAATCTCCAGAAATTCTATTTGGTTCTTTTTCAAGATTTCAATCTCTTTTGTAAAATGCTCATGGTGTTCTTTGATTGTGTTTCTGAGTTCATTAAACTGCCTTTCTGTGTTTTCTTGCATCTCGTTCAGTTTTTTCAGAATTGCGATCTTGAATTCTCTGTCATTTAAATCACAAAGGTCCATATCTCTAAGTTCCTTTTCTGGAGACTTTTCACTTTCTTTCTGAGCTATCTTGTTGCCTTGGTTATTCATGGCAATCACTGATTTACTATTTCTCTTCCTAGACATCTACAGGAGTGTCTTCTGCAACAGGTTGATAGGTATGCGAAGAGCTTTTGGAGTTCCAAAGCTCTTTCTGCACCAGATTCAGAGCCCGTTTGTTTCAGCAGTTCTGTTTACTCCTGCAGGGATCCGCCCAGATAGGTGGGGCCAGGGGCGGGGTGAGTTGTGAGAGGTGGCCCAGAGCAATGGCTGCGACCACCACCACAGCCAGTCCTGCTTCCACAGCTCCCTCCCCTTTGCCGGAACTAGTTGAGCTGCGAATCTGTGTCTGCGGTCCACAGTTCTCAGAGCAGCAAATATTCTGTCCTTTGATCCGACACTGCTACTTTATCGCTTCTAGCACCGGGCAGGTGGGGGCGGGGCGAGCTCTGGGAGGGTAGGGAGGGGGCGGCTAGTCTCCGTGTCTAGGGCTTCCGTTCTCCGTTTGGCAGTGAGGGCTTAAACCACCGATTTCAGCCCTCTTCCCTCAGTCTTTGCTCCGAGGTCTGCCGTGAGCGAGCGTTGGGTTCAGCGGTTTTGTATGCTGCCCCCTCAGCCCTGCGGGCCGTGAGCGGAGCCCTAGCAGTTCGAGTCCTTCCCTCTCCCGCAGCAGCGGAAGATCCGGGAGCAGCGGGCTCCGAGCACTGAGCTAGGTCTGTGTCCTGCGCCCGCGCGGCTCCGTCTCCGCACTTCTCCTCTCCCTCCTCCCCCGCTCGCGCGATTCACCCACCTGGAGGTGAATTCAGTAGTCGGCCTCTTCGTCTTGCCTGTCTGCTGTGCAAGGAGTCCTTTGTGGAGTTATTGTTGTCCGATTCGTTGTAAATTCCAGGGGAGCGTTACAGAGGCTCACCTCACGCCGCCATTTTTTTCAGTCCCCAAAATCTAACTTTTAAATTAAAGTTTTTCCTTATTTGGTAATAAGTTTATAAATTGTTTCTTATAAAAATCTAAGTTTTAGACTTTCCTTTTTTACTTATAAGTTTCTAAATTGATCTCAATATCTGCACACTTTTTTTTTTTTTTGCTGTAGTACACACTAAGTTACTTATTCTTTCTCAGTGGAAATATCAATAGAAAATAACATTACACCACCTATTTATTAGAGTTTTCTGTACCATTCTTTAAATACTTATTGTTTTTATTTCAAATAACTAGATATACTTATGTAGAATATTTTCTAGGATTTTTTTAGCCTTTCCCCATATCTACTACCCTCTTTTTCATAATTATCCATAACTCCTTTATATTGTTAAGCTGAAACATCAAGACTACATAATATGAAATATATATTGCTATTGATTATATTTTTGTATGTTTATTCAGTACCTCAGTTTTTTATAGTGAATATTGACAGGTAATTTCCTCTAAATACCCAGTGTAGAACATTGTATGCAACTCTATTTAGGTAGCAAAAATCTGGATTAAAAAAAGAACACTTGCTTATTAATTAGTACATAATTAGATATTTCAAAATAAATATCTAAGGCAAATTATCAATGTACATTCACTTCAAATACTTCTGTACCCTTTTTTATTTTAGGAACATTGTCTACCTTGTGGAAGTTCTCCTGGCATGATGGACACTCTTGCATTGAGCCAGAATTTGGAGAACTCCAGTGTAACAAGTATGCCCTTGGTCACTCTATCCACTTCTCACCAAGTGCCAGAGGGCTGGTGGCTATGGGGACATATGTGCTCAAAAAGCTATTCTCTTTTGTATATTGTTATTGTTACTATGCCACTATTATTAATATAATTCAATAACATTGTGTGTTAGTATGTATTTGCAAGCTGGCCTTAAAAAAAAGTCAAGCCACTTACAGTTTCAATAGGACAATACTTTCTCAAGTATTTTTCGTTTAATTTAAAAAAATTAACAACCGGGAACTATGTTGAGGACTAGGGACTAGAAAGAAATATAAAATGTTAACCATTCCCCTATAATCTACAATCTAGTAAAGAATGACATAAATGTAAAGAAATACATATGAGCTTGGGTTATAAGAAGGAATTTCAGGAATCTTACTTAAAAAGTTATCATGGAAATTCATCAATTTACAATTGTTAATCTGCATAGGCATGCTATTTGACTCCTTTTTATCATCTACATTTTTAAGGGTCGAATATTGACTTATGTAGTTTACTCATATGATTTTCTACTCAGGAAAATGTAAAATTAGTCAGTTGCATATAGATTCCTGTATCTATAAGTTATCATGAATCTCAAACCACTTTGATGGTAAACCATAACTCCAAGTTACCTCAGCTATCAACAGCAGTCATTGTAAACGTTGGTTTGAAATATCTGTTAGGAGTCATCAGATATGCCCATTAACTAAAATGCTCAAACAATGGTTATGCCTCTAAATTCCTGTATAGTAGTCTCTTCTTTTGGACATACGTCCCCAAACTTGCTTATAGCATGTACTGAATTCAATTATGTATGTATGAATTCAACTAGCAGCATTAATCCTACATCTCTGGCTTCTGTTCCAGGCTCCAACTGATTGTGCTTTGGGATTATCCTTATAGATATGAAATTTCTAGTTTTAGTTCTGGAGCTTAGTCCCAAAGGCAATGGTGATTGGCGGAAAGACTCCAAGAGACCTAGGCAAAGATACAAGCTACATTCACATCAATGAGGATACACAGTCTTAACTGCAAATAAAAACTTCATGGGGTAGGGGCCACTAGTGTTCCCAGGTCGCACAATGCCCAGCAGCCTATGAGGATCCCAGTGGGTCCCGCTTCCCTTACACCTCTAATGGGTGGTGTTATATCCACCTATGCTTTCCCTAGACCCCCAACTCTCACTAGTAATTATTCTGGGCATCATTACTCTGTACTCCTTGCTTCCTAAACACAAGTCACTGGGGAAGAATAGCCCTCAGCACGTTTCTGAATGTTCCCTAATATCCCAGAAAATCAACCCTCAGTTTCCTAGGTATTGCAATTAATGACACACGGGAACACGGAGCTTTCTGAGATCCATTCCAGCGCTCAATAATATTTGACTCAAGCCTTTTGCTTTGGTGACTTCCTTGGACATGATTCACTTTACTCATTAGTATCTTTCCTCAGATATGATCCAAATACTAACCTCCAGTCCTGGGGAAAGATCCTACCCTTTCCCTTCTCCCCCGGCTCCACAGCGCATAACAGGATAAGAGAATTTGCCATGAAGCACCCCTTTAGCTCCATGAGGTAAACGGAAGGTACAGGAGCAGGTGGGTGTATTTGTCAGTGCCCATCAGGAGATAGAGCCACACCAACTGGGGTCTCAAGGGAATAACATACAAGAATTGATAATTACATATCCAAGGTCTAAAAAGATAAAAAGGAAATACTAAGGTATCAAACAGAGGTGGCAACTGTAAGATGTAGCTGGGACCTCTAGAGTTTCGGTAAAAGCTTAGTAGAGAGTACTGGAGCTGAAACTGAGGTCTCTGGAGAGAAAATACTGCCCTGCTGATGTTAGCATTGTGAGAAGAGCATAAAAAAATAACTGGAATATAATATGCCAGGAAAGAACTGCCAGGGCTACCATTTCTATTTCAAAATCAACACTGCAATTTTTAAAAGAGTATCAGTATTTGCATTCTAGAACATTCAACTACATGAAACATCTTTGTTTTCAAAAATACAAAACCACTATATTCACTACTTAGTTTTGTTGTGAGGTACACACAAACCCATGCCCATACAGAGCAAGGTTACAAACCTACAAATGGGGTACCTTCTCTATTCTTCCATGTCCTGCACATTTGAAATGTTTTAAATTCTTTTTTACCCTCAATGTACAACTAATGACAACCTTAAATTATAATTCTTTACAACACTCCTTATTAGACGTTCATTATTTTAGAAACTCCTCAAATCATGAGGTGAACATCTGCAATCCTTTCCAGATTTGGCACCACTTGTTTCTTTTTTGTTTGTTTGTTTTCTTTTGTTTTGTTTTCTACTCTCAGCAGTTCACTAACCTTGACAATTTTGTCTTTTCTTCCCCCTGGGGCTACCCCTCAGTTCTAAGCCATCCTCTCATCCCCTTGCTCTCATCCTCACTGGATCCTCTTCTGTTTAACTGGGAGCCAACTCCTACACTTCTACCGTTCATTGGGATTCAGTTATCAAAGAAGCATTTTCTTATAGCCTGAGGAAAAGAAAATACTGGGAAATGCACAAACTACTTGCTTTTTTAAAACTTGTTTCCCCTTTCAGCTCCATAATGTTAAACTTAAAATAATCAGATCTGTACTTACTCATATTTACTTATACCAAAACCCCAAATTATGTTAACTTGTCAGTTTAGATTAGACCTCTCCGAATGTTTTTGATAAATGCTCTCTCCTTCAAGTTAACTTGAAGCAAGTGCCTAATAGACCCAAGAGGTGTTTTAATTCAAAATAATAGCTATCTCAAAGAAAAGCCCCAATTTCAGTATAGAACCGTGGAAGAACATAACTGGAAAACAGAATAATAGCTATCTATTATATAACAGCAAAGAGCCAAGCTCTTAGCCACAAACATGCCATTTATAATCATAAACAGAGTTGCACATTCTCAGTTTATGTTTTAAATTTCCGTTAAGTCCTGAATTAAATAAGCCTTCCTTGTATTATCTCAGATATACATGGACTTCATACAACCTACAGAGTATTTCAGACTCTTCTTCCCAGGGTAGACACATAGGTAAGAAAAAACATCTGAAGTGTTAACTTCCCAGACCCATTGGGCTTCATTGGGAGTTATAGCAAACACTCATTGGAGAATTAATACCAATTATTCACAAAATTTCCAAAAAATGGAAGTAGAGGAAATGGTTTCCAACTCATCATAAGAGGTCAGTATTACCAAAACCAGGTAGATATCACAAGAAAACTACAGACACACATTTTATGAAGATAGAGGTTAAAAAAAAAAAAACCTCAATAAAATATAAGCAAATTAAATCCAGAAACATAGAAAAAGGATTCTACACCATGACCAAGTAGGATTTATCCTAGGAAGGCAAAGTCAGTTTAACACATGAAAAACAATGCAACACACCACATTAATAGAATAAAGGACAAACAACACATGATCATTTCAATAGGCAAAAAAAAACATTTGACAAAAATCCAGCAACATTCCTTGTTAAAAGCACTGAACAAACTAAGAAGAGAAGAAAACTTTCTCAACTTGATCATGGGAATCTACAAAGATCCGGAGCTAACATCCTACTCAACGAAGGAAACCTGCGAGTTTTCTCTGGAAGATCAGAAGACAACAAGGATGCCTGCTCTCACCTCTTCTATTCATCATTGCAATGCAGGTTGTAACCAGGACAATTAGACAATAAAAAGAAATGAAAGGTATCCAGATTGAAAAGGAAGAGGTAGAACTATTTCTATTAACAAAAGACATGATCTTGTATATAGAAAATCCTAAGGAATATACACAAAAAATCTACTAGAACTAATAATTGAGTTTGACCAGTCTGTAGGATATAAGATTAACTTTTCAAAAAGGTCAATAATATATCTATTATTAACAATTAACAAATCAAAATAAAATTAAGACAAGTCTATTTACAATAGAAATAAAAATAAAATGTTTAGAAATAAGTTTAACAAAAGTTCAATATTTGTACACTGAAATCTACAAACATTGTTGAAAGAAATTAAAGATTAAAATAAATGGAAAGAATTTCCATGTTCCCGGATCGAAAGGCTTAACATGTGCAGGTGGACAATATTACCCCGGAATGATGCGCAGATTGAATACAAACCCTATCAAAATTCCAGCTGAATTTTGTGAAGATATTGGCAAGCTGATTATAAAATTTACATAAAATGGCAAGGGACCAAGACTAGTGAAAACAACCTTGAAAGGAAGAACAATGTTGGAGAGCCCACATTTGCCAGTTTTAAGACTTATTAAACAACTAGTCATCGAGACAGTGATACTAGCATTAAGAACAGACAAACAGATAAATGGAATAGACCTGAGAGTCCAGAAATAAATCATTGCATTTATGTTCTACTGAATTTTGACAATGGTGCAAATAGGGAAAGCCTACATTATCAACAAACAATATTGAGCCAACTGGGTAGCCACATGCAAAAGAATCAAGTTGGACCTCTTCCTTATACCAGACACAAAAATTATCTCAAGATGTAGATCATAGACTTAAATGTAAGGAAAAAAAGAAAAAAAGCTTAGAAGAAAACGCAGAAATTAATTTTAGACTATAACAAAATATAAAATCTTTTGTTGTGCAGTGGATACCATCAGTGAAGTGAAAAGACAAACCACACAATGAGAGAAAATATTTGAAAACATGTATTATAAGGTACTGGTATCCAGAATATATAAAGAACCTTAACCGTTCAACAATAAAAAGACAACACAAGTGAATCATGGGTAATGGATTTGAACAGACATTCCTCCAAAGAAGATATACCAATGGCCAACAAGCACATAAAAAAGGAAATGCAAATTACATCCCTACAGTGGAATACTACTTGGTGTTAAAGGGAAGTTCTGATGCCTGCCACAATGCTGCAAGGATGAACCTTGAAAACATTGTAACATTGTACTAAGTGAACAAAGCTGCTCACAATAGGTCAGACATTTACATTTCTATTTATATGCAATGATTAGTATAGACAAGAAATTTATAAAGGCATAAAAGTGTGTTAGTGGTTGCCTAGAGTTGGGGAGTAGGTGGGTTAGACTCGGGATTGACTACTAATGGTTATGGGGATTTGGGGAGGGAAGGGAGCTGATGAAAATCAAAATTCATTGTGGTGATGGTTAAATAACTGTGAATATACTAAAAATTGCTGAATTGTATACTTTAAAGGAGTGAATTTTATGGTTTGTGAACTAGATCTTAATAAAGATGTTTACGCAAAAGTTGCCTTAGCTATGTCCTTGCATGTTTTAATATGCTCTATTAACATAATTTCAGAAATATAACTTCCTTCACCAAGTTCTCTTCCTTTCATTACATAAAGTTTGTAGATGCCGTTGAGTATCCTCCTGTGTGGTTCTCTTGGTAATTTTCAGGTAATCACAAAATTTCTTTACATCCTTTTCCATGCCCAGATTTTGTTTTCATGCTTTCAAATATCTATTTGCCATTTTGTGCTGCAGTTTCACCTGCAGTTTTTGCTGTATCTCAGTGGAGGTAACACATCTGTCTTGTAACCTGGGCTGATAAAGCTGTTCTCCTTTATCAACTCCTATGATCAGTCAAGAAATATTTTTCCCAGGGGTCCTGCTGCCAAGCTCTGAAATTGGTCTCTACATTTCCCTTTCCCTTCATATTCACTTGTCAAGTTTCATCAATTCTTTTGATTTTTCTCTTAACTATCCCTCCCTATTTCTATTTCCATCATCCTGATTCTTTGTCTTCTCATCTCAAGGCTAGAGTATTTAATATTCTCCTTACCTTTTCTCCTGTCTATAATTTCTCCTCAATCCAACTCATATTAAAAATAAATTCCTAAAATCTCTTTCTCTGTGGAATTTTTTGGCTCAAAAATACTCAATATTTCTTCACTGTCTATAAAGTTCAATTTCTGACATTTAAAAGCTTCCATATACTGGCTACATTGCCATCTTTTTCCATGTTTATTTCATTTTTTAATTTTTTTTATATTTCAATTACAGTTGACATACAATATTATGTTAGTTTCAGGTGTACAACATAGTGATTAGACATTTATATAACTTACAATGTGATCACCCTGGTAATCTAGTACTCACCTGGCACTATGTACATAGTTATTACAATATTGACTATATTCCCTATGCTTTATTTTACATCCCCATGACTATTTTGTAACTACCAATTTGTGCTTCTTAATCCCTTCCCATTTTTCACTCATCCCCCCAAACTCCCTCCCATCTGGCAACCATCAAAATGTCCTCTGTATCTATGAGTTTGTTTCTGTTTGTTTACTTGTTTTTCTAAGATTCCACATATAAGTGAGATCGTATGGTATTGGTCTTTCTCTGTCTGACTTATTTCACTTAGCATAACACCCTCTTGGTCCGTCCATGTTGGTGCAATATGGCAAGATTTCATTCTTTTTTATGGCTGAATAATATTCCATTTTATTTGCAACATTATTTACGATAAGCAAGATATGAAAGCAACTTAAGTGTCCATGTTATTTTCTCATATTCCACATTCACTAGCTTCTGCCCTAGTCAAATTGCTCTAATTACCATTCTGAAACACACCGTAGGGTCTCTAACCCTCATATTTGTACATAACATTTTGCTAACACTGAAATTCCTCCATCCTTGTCTCCATCTACCTGTTTTATCTCAAGTAAAATGTCCACTCAGTTAAATATGTCCTTCTCATCTGAGGAGAGCCTAAGATTTAGAAAAATGCTTGAATCCCAGGTCTACCATTTATATTAAGTTTCAGGCAAACAACAAAATCACCCTACATCTTAATTTTCCTCATCTCTAAAATGGGAATTATGTCACCTATTTTAAGAAATGTTGAAAGAACTAAGTAACATCATGTAGGTGAAGAACCCCACATAGTACCCCAAATATACTTAGTTCTCAGGAAATGGCAGTTATTTTGTTGCAATTGTTCTTGTTCAGAATCAGAATGATTTTCTATTCTTAAATTATCTGTGTCAATGAACTTTTAAAAAATAATTACAGATAAATATGTGGTCCTGTAATTAAAATCAGGATCCCAACAGGGTATCTGCATACCCCCATGTTCACTGCAACACTGTTCACAAAAGCCAATATGTGGAAACAACCTAAATGTTCATCAACAGATAAATGGATAAGGAAAATATGATGGAGTATTATTCAGCCTCAAAAAAGGAAGGGAATTCTGCCATTTGCAACAACATAAATGGATGGACCTGGAGGATATTGTGCTAAATGAAGTAAGACATAGAAAGGCGAACACTGTATGATCTCACTTACATGTGGAATCTAACTCTGTCATAGAAGCTGAGATGAGAATTATGGTTGCCAGGGGCTACAAGAAGAGTGAATTAGGGAGGTGAAGGTCAAAGGGCAGAAGGTTTCAGTTATGAAAGGTAAGTTCTGGTGACCTACTATACTGCATAGTGCCTATTGCTAACAATATTTAACATCTGCTAAGAGGGTAGATCTTATGTTAAGCGTTATTACCACACAGAAAATAATAACAATAGTCATAACAAAGGGGACAGGAGGAAACTTTGGGAGGACATAGATATGTTTATGGCCTTGATTTTGGTGATGGTTTCATAGGTGTATAGTTACTCCCAAACTTATCGAATCGTATACATGAAATGTCTACCACATTTTACATGTCAATCATCCCTCAATAAAATGGTAAAAAAATCTGTGGTCATGCTAAAGTAAGCAGCCCACATGACTTGTAAACATCACACGGATTCAACAACGCCATAACTGGTTCATATTAATGAAATGTGCTCTGATCATGCAATTAGATGTCACAGCAATGCCACGTGGGTCTAAATATTTCCAAGCACATTCTGTCAATGTCTCTACTTAATAACAGTAACAAAAACAAACAAACCAAAAAAAATCATGGACCAGCAGAGGTCCATGTAAATATGCCAAAATAGTATCACAATTATCTACAGGTATAAAGTTGTTTTTAAGTGCAAGTACCCTACGCAGTTTGCATAATAAATTCCCTTATTATCAGTAATAATTGTCACAGCTTTGAAATCTGCATCAAGTGATGTGACTGGGTGAATTGTGGCAGTGATTTTAAAATGGATAATCCCTTTTTCTACTCTTCCTAGCTTTTCTTGTATGTTCTCTGACACTTGGGTACCTTCTGTGGGAAAACTTACGTGGGCAAGTAAAATTAGAAGGACTAGTTGATTGCCGTGTTCAGATTCAGGAATGCCATAAACACACTGATGGAGTGAGGTTGTATTTAGAAATATTTTCCTGTCTTCTGAGATTCTGTCTTGAAAAGGCTTACTCCTTTCATACTAGAAAATACAGTTATTCCAAAAGTGACTTTGTACCAGAGAATTTATTTGATTTACTTGCTTGAGTGGCTTGTTTTATTTAACATGTTGAATACACATTTTATGCTAACTATGGCTGTTGACAGCTCTAAATAGGTTTACACATAAGAAACAGGCAATAATACTTACATAGGAGCTACATGTGTGACTCAGTACAAAGTGCAATTTGATCTACAGCATTCTATTAATGCGCTAGTGTCTCCACATGTCAGTGTATGATCACAGTGTCAGGTTATGAAACAAAAGGGAACACACTGGATAATACCTAAGCTCAGCTTTCATTAAAATATTTTTATCTTTTCACAAGAAAAATCTATGGATCTACATGTAACTATTGAAAAGTCAATACTCAAGCAGCCCTGCTTTACTTTAGAGTTCCATTTTATCACCCAAGAAGAAATGCATCGTCAGCAAGGGTTTTGCCAGGATCTGGCAAACGTTGCCCTTGGAAGTCTATGCCAAGAGAAGAAAAGAGAGCAAATATTGGTTTCTGTTATGTAAACAAGTCATGCTCTTCTGTTCTACAAGTCAAACTAATGGTAAAACAGACAGCTCTTAGTATGGAAGGGTCCTCTGAGATTAGACATGTTCTAATTTCAAATTGATTCTGCCTGATAAATACATTTTCTTAATATAAACTGCATTTAATATTAGATAAAGGCATTGCAGTAATTACTACATTACAGATAGGCCCCTTTCTGTTCTATAGTGTTTTCAGCAACCTCGGGAAGCAAACAATGCCTAGTGTATGTATTATAAGTAAGAAAAGAAAGGAAGCAAATCACATCAATTTGATCAGATTCCTTGAAATAAACCATTTATCATAAAGGGTGACACTGACCAAGTTCAAGACATACTTTGCACATACAGTAACACTGTGTAATAACTGCATGCTAAAAATGAGTTTTGAACACAAATAATATGTCATGTGAATAAATTATTTTTATAGAGCCTGCCCATAGGCTTAAGTATTAAAATATTAAAACTTGTTTAATTTGAACTGATTTCTAATACTTATACTATTCAATGCAAAATGCAATTTACAGATGTTATCTAAAAATAAAAACATATACATGACAACTTTCATTTATGTTTCCCTAAAAAGTCATTTGTATAAACATGTTAATCTAAAATGAGCAAATAAAAGCAATTTAACATCAAGGGTACATTACTTAAAATATACATCTCAAACAAAATTCTGCTTTAAATATCCAAATTTAAATGAATGGAAACAAAATCGGTGTTACCTGAAATAAGTGTAAAGCATACATAAAAAGCACAAAATTTCCATAATTCATTTAATTTTCAAATACCGTTTTACTAGAATATCCAAAGTAAATACTTATTATATTCATCATGTCTATGTAATTAAAAATGCAGTTTCCTACCAGAAATGTTATCCTGACAAATTTGGCTTGAGCATATTCCTGTGTACAACTGAATCAATTTCACACTTACTCACCTCCCTGTCTCTGGGAGGTGGTCCATTCATTGGTTTGATATTGCCATAGCAACTCAGCAACATGGTAACATGCCAGCCAAGCTCGGCTGTTCAAGTCCCAGTATATGATAAACTGCCTCATGTAAATAGAAACACTGTTCCTTTACAGAGGGATCTTTTTCCACTCATGCTTAGCCTGATATTTTAACACTGATATTTTTATTCCAATTAATGATAACTCAAGAAAAGCAAATCCAAGGTTAATTATTTCTGCTAGAGAGTAAACTCTGGTACATATCTAAAATTTCTAAAAGCTCAGAAGAACATGTACAATGTGTCTTACCATTGTTAAGTATGTTAGAGGGCCTGTGGTTTACCTGAACAATGTTTACGTAACTAATTTTCAGGTTGAGTATCTAGTCACAATACTGTACTTTCAAATAAAAGGCAATTCTCTAAAATGAAAGCTTTTAATTGACAAAGTAGCACAAACTAGGTGGTTTAAATCAACAGAAAACTATTCTCTCAAGGTTCTAGAGGCTAGAAGTCCAAAATCAAGGGGTCATCAGGCTCATGCTCTAGGGGCCCACCTGCCCCATGCCTTCCTAGCCTCTAGTAGCTGCCACCAACCCCTGGTCTTCCTTGGTTTGCATTACCCCAATCCTTGCCCCTGGCTTCTCGTGGCTGTTTCTCTTCTGTGTCTGTCTACGTGGTGTGATCAAACAATATGATGAACGTTTAAATTTTTAAAAAACATTACAGTAAAAGGCACATTGCCAGTAATCCCCCTCAAAATACTCCCCCTCACTTTGAACACACTTAGCCCATCGTTCTTGCCACTTTCTGAAGCAGTTCTGGAAGTCCTCTTTTGTGATGTCTTTAGTTGTGCTGTCAGGGCTGCCTCGATGTCCTAAGTCATTTTAATTTTGGGGAAGAACCAAAAGTCTCATGGTGCCAGATCTGGTGAATAAGGTGATGACAACACACCATAATGCTTTTATTTGACAGAAATTGCCATATATCAGAAGCAATGCGTTACATGGAGCATTGTCTTGATGGAGGGTGCTTTACGGCACACTTTAAAACACACCTTCTCCCAACTGTAGCTCACACCGCACTGACTGCACCCAACAAGTTGAAACTTGTCACACACTGTTACTAAGGTTCGATGAGCTGCTTCTCGTATTGATGATCCCTGCCTTTCCATTGGAAGGCACTGGCAGCAGCACTCACTGTATTTTGTGATCACAACGGAAAGGCTCCGTGTCACACATCACTTCTGGTATGGCAATTTCTGTCAAATACAAACATTATGGTGTGTCCTCATCCATCTTATTCACTGGATCTGATACCATGCAACTTCTGGCTCTTCCCCAAAGTCAAAATAATTCAGGACATTGACGCAGCCACGACAGCACAACTAAAGACACTCACAAAAGAGGACTTCCAGAACTGCTTCAGAAAATGACAAGAACAATGGGACACGTGTGTTTGAAGCGAGGGGGAGTATTTTGAGGAGGATTAATGGCAATGTGTCTTTTACTGTAATAAATTTAAACATTCACCATATTTTTTTTTATCATACGTGTTTTGTATGTCTCTTATGAGGACATTGGTCATGTTGAATTAGGGCTGCTCTAAGAACCATCTTAACTAATTATATCTGCAAAGACCCTATTTCCAAACAAGGTCACATTCAGAGGTACTGGGGGTTAGGACTTTGGGTGACACAATTCAACTCACAACTGTGCTACTGAGGGAATGTTTATACAAAGTGAAGAAAAAGCAAATGTCTCATCAGTCCACTGTTTCATTCATCTTTGAGGACAGGCAGCCACATGTGCTACTGTGCTCACCAATATATGAACAAGTGAGAAAAGTTGTGGTTTGGCATACTACAAGGCAGGAGATGTGACACTTGCATTAGAGTCTGCACTGTGCTCTTAGAGATCGTTTTACTCAAAGGCATCACCCTGGGTCTCTGTAGCAGGTCCCCACCCAGTGGAAACTATAAGGAGGCAGCAGGAACAAGAGACAGCTCTGCCAGCCATACTAGGAAAATTCTCTGAGGGCACCTGCATTTATAACCCAGCTGGGGTGGGTGGAGTGGGTTTAGTTGCACAACAATGAATGCATCCCTCCGCTCTTCACTTCCCTCAGACACAGATTTTATCTGCCAACCCCTTATGGAGCCCTCCTCTGTGTGTCTCTCTATCCACAGCTGCAAGTCTTCTGCAAGAAGACCCCATTGAGGGTCCCTCCCATGCAGGATATTCAGCAGTCAGCAGCTTTGCCCTTTGAGTCAAAGTGGAGCTACAGAAGCATGACAAAGGATGACTGCTCAAGCTAAGCCCTCTTCCAAATGTGAGAGGGCAGAAGAGCAAGGAGACTTTTCCTAGGGCAAAATTCAGTGCGAGAAGGCAAACCAGCAGGAAAGCCAAGGGCGATTTGACTTCAAAGTAAAACAGGCAAACTTGGCACAGTGAACCCCCTGAATAGAAAAGGAGAGAATCCACAGGGGTCCAAACCCCCAGCGTCATTATATTTGCTAGGAGAATAATTCAAGCTCTCTTGGTGGAAAACTGAAATCATACTTTTGTTTTCCATTTTACTACAAAGCTCCTAAGATCTGGAACCCGTCTTTAAGAAAACGGAAAAGGATGTTAAAGACGACTTAATTGTTCTCAAGGGACGCTTGATATTGGTTGCTTCTGCATCTGTCATTTATCTAGCTATCGACCTATTTATATATGCATATATAATTTTATATATGCTTTTATCACTATATAAGAATAAATTTAAGAGAAAAAATGCATTGTAGTACTTAAGGTTTTCTTTTTTTTTTTTTTTGCATAACCCCTTTGCCTTTGTTAGAGATAGTGCTGTGTAAAAATTTCAACTCTTTCTTTTGAATAATCCATTTGCCTATTTTCACCCATTCTATTTACGTAATTGAAAACTTTTAATCTCTTCTAAGGCTTTAGTGTAAACACACCATTTCCCACTTGGAGGACAGAAACCAATGGCAATTGTCTCTACCTTCCAGTAAACCACAATGGTGTTATGCAAACTGTGGTTTATGAAACCAATTTAGTGGGTAGCAGCCAGCACTGTTTCTAGACTGCAGATAGTCTGTTTCATACAGTGAGATAAGTATTGCTTTGTGAAACTTTTGTTATAAGTTATACTTAGGTTTCAGTACAAGTGTGTGTGTGTGCGTGTGAGTGTGTGTGTGTGTGTGTGTGTGTGTGTGTGTGGCGTATAAATGGTGCACTTTAAATGTATTTCTCAAATGTACATCATCATTTTTAGAAATTTAATTCTTTTTTAATTAAAAAATTAAATTTAAAATTTAAATTTTAAACGCCCCTCAGGGACCTTTCCCACTCTGATTGTATACTGGCAGACATCATCTAAGTTCAACTTACCTGTGTACCTGTGACTCTACCTTACTTCTTACAGAGTTTTAGCTCACAATGAATCCTTGATAAACACTTGTTGAATGATTGGAAAAGGTGATGAATAATTGGATTAAGGAATATACATAGGTCCAAACATTTAACAATCTTCTTTTGAGACTAGCCAACCAATTAACAACTACTTATTAAAACAAGTACTTATTAAAACGACAAAGAAGCATCTAAAAAATACGTGGGATATTCGATGCTAACAAAATAGAATACATAAATTAGATTTCTATATAGTTTGAGAAGTTTGCATTTGTTAGATAATGCCCAGATCTCATCAACATTTATGAGAAACTGTCACCAAAATATGGGCGGAGGCACCTCATTTTCAAATAAAAGATGATAAATGTAGATTGGAAAAGCTAGTGGATGCTGGAAGATATTAAAACTGCTCCCCAAAGTAGGCAATGACAAGAAGGTGGCTAGTATTCGAATGAGATGGCAAAACAATGTAGAAGAGGGAGCCAACATTGTAAAGGGAGCAACTCAAGGCAAAAGAACGAATGGACTCTGAGAGAGGGGTTTTCAGAAAAGTTTGGAAGATGACGCCTAACCTCACAAAGAAAAAGACTAAGGGAAAGAAGCCAAAACAACAACAACAACAACAACAACAACAACAACAAAGGCATAGTAACACAACAGGGCAGTACCACAGATGTCATACCAGAAAATTTTCATGAAGGAAAAGTACTGCCATAGTGTACAACTTCTGTAATTTCTTGGCAAGACAGCATTAAATTGGATCCATGAAAAGAGTATAACATAAAGCGAATGTTTTCTACCAAATGTAGAGATTTCCCCCAAGGAGTTTCATACGGCACATCAAAGAAAACCAACATTACAGCAACTCTGAGAGAGTGCAATGTCTTTGGGGTATATCAGGGACGTTGCACCTCGATTTAGTACCAGCACCTACAGCATAGGGACAGTTACCACCACTTATTTATGCGGACGCTAGTTGTCAGCAGCAAATGACATGAGGGACTGAAGGAAGAGCAAATGTGCAATGGCGCCATCCATGGGATAGTTGAGAAGGCTGTGATGCACACATGTGAGATATTGCTTGTGGATTTCTTAAATAATGAGGGAAGGTGCAGTCTTAAAGTGAACCACAATATTTACAATTGGAGGTGGAAGCAAACCTACAGAAATACTGTTTATTATCAACACCGTAACTGCATGTACGCACTGTGAGAATATCAGCCTGGGATAATTCAGAATCCCAGCAGATAAAAGACAAAAGCTCTGCCTAAAGATGTTCCCAGTATAATATGAGAGAATGAAACAGTAAGTATGAAATTGTAGTAAACTATGATTAAATGCTATATAGAGAGATAAAGACAGAGGAAGCGTTATCTCTAGGGATTCTAATCCAGACTGGTAGGCTCGCCGAAGCTTCCTAGGGAGAAGAAGCAAGAACTGGGCCTTGAAGAAGGAATGAAAATTACCCCGGCAGATGGAAGGGAGGCAGATATGACCGGAGGGAGAAGCTGGGTCAGGAGAGCATATCACAGCATATAGCTGTACCGTATATTATGTATTGGAGGATAGGAATTTGAGAATATGTTTCAGAATATTGAGCTATAGGGACAAAAGATGCAAACAGGCTGGATGAAGTCCTAAAGAGGGTTCAATGTAAACTGTAGGTAAGCTGGTAGTTTGCGAGATAAAGGGAACATGTCGGGGATATGTTAAGTATAGGTAATGTGTAAAAAAAAAACTTGTGCGACACAGACAGAACTGAGAGAAGTGTTGGTGAGCTGTAAAACATGCCAAAGGTAGAGGGAATAAATAAAAATAAAATGTTTTAACAAACAAGAGTATTTTGTTTACTGAACAAGTGTATACAAGGTTAGACAATTAAGTTCGCGAACTCATCCTAGAAAAAGTGCTACACACCTCATTGCTGAATATCACTACAGTCACCTTTGAAGTACTGCCCTTGGGAAGCTATGCACCAATGCCAGCGCATAGTCCACACTTCAAAGCAATTTTGGAACTCTTTTTCTGGAATGACCATCAGAGCTGTCATCGTATTACCTTGATGTCCTGAATGTCATCAAAATGTCTTCCTTTCAATATTTCCTTTATCTTCGGGTAAAGAAAGAAGGCATTGGGGGCCAGGTCAGGTGAGTAGGAAGGGTATTCCAATAGGTATTTGTTTACTGGCTAAAAACTCCCTCCCAGACAGTGCTGTGTGAGCTGGTGCATTGTCGTGATGCAAGAGCCATGAATTGTTGGTGAAAAGTTCAGATTGTCTAACTTTTTCACACAGCCTTTTCAGCTCTTCCAAATAGCAAACTTGATTAACTGTCCAGTTGGTACAAATTCATAATGAATAATCCATCTGATATCAAAAAGGTTAGCAACAGCATTGCAACAAGTTCATGAACTTAACTGTCACACTGGTAGCTAGTAATAATGGCAGAATTAAACTGTTATCTTGTTACTTCAGGGCTGACAACTCTGTCAATCCAGTTTAACTACCCACTGGTGACATCCAGTATGCTTCCATTCTCGCTCCCATGTGTCCAACTCAAAGGAAGCAGAGAAAGCCCATGTCTGTTCCCCAGGCTAATGGTCAAGTGGCTGCTGCAGCCAGGTGACCCCGCTGTCCGATACAGGAGGCATGTGGCATTGGCCCAGGACATCCTCTATCTATGGGCGCTTGGCTCAAACCTCAGTTTAGGTCCTCTTAATTTTGTCGCTGTTTTCGTCATTGTCGTCGTTATCATTCATCACCATTATCATCACCATCAGTGTCCCAGGGCTTACCCAGTATGGTCCTCTGCCTGCCTGCACCCTATCCTGTACACATTAACCCACTCATCTCTTTCCCCTTGCTCTTGTTGTGTTATAAATTAAGCTAGTGAACAGAGTGATTTAGACATTTTAATTTGATATGTGAACTTTTCTGTTCTGCAAGCTCTGTGATACCCTACCTGGTAGTGCATTTGGAAGCTACGCTTGCAACAGGATTATTTCTCAAACAATAGTAACCATGAGGAAAACACAGGACATTTAGTGTGCATAGAATATTAGATGTTAGTTGTAGAGTGATGAGAGAGAAGTCTAGAAAAAGGGACAGGGATCTAATCATAGAAGGTGTCTCCCACTAAGCTTAAGGGTGAAGAATTTACCCTCTAGGCAATGCAGAATCATGGAGAGATTTTACAGAGCAAAAATAAGAGGATGTGTGAAATAATTCTATGATAATTATAGGGAATGAATTGGAGGAGGACCAGAGGAGAGGTTGAAAGGACAGTTAAGATGGTACTGCACAATTCCAGTAGAAAAACAAGACTAAATGAGGGCTTAACTGTAGGACTGACGACAAGTAAACGTGTTTAAGAGATGGCAAGTAGGCAAGACTAGGTGATGAGAGAATGAAGAATGAGGCATTAGAGCTATAGCCAGGCAGGGCAGGCTTTCAGATGTGGAATAAAGCAGGAGTTCAAATCTCAGTCCTAGGCAGCTAGCCAGAGGAAGAAGCCCACTAGACTGTTAGGTATATGTGTCTGAAACTTACAAGAAAGATGTGGGCTGAAGATGCAGATGAGGAAGTTACCAGGTACAGTTACGAGGTGAAGCCAAAAGAAGAGATGAAATTACTCAAGGGGAATGTGTAGTTGAAAACAGATGAAGAGGGAACAGATGGATTCTTTACAACCCCAATACTTAAGAAAAGTATAGAGAAAATTAACATGTGAAGGTAAGCATGCAGTAAGTAGCTGCTCGATTACAGGTGACAATGTTATTTTGGGTACAAAGCCAAGGAAAAAGTTTCCATAAAAAGGCACAGGTACAATGCCTAGGGCCACAAAGCATGGACTCTCTGACACTGGTATTTATCAAATGCATAAAATATTAGGCACATTTTGAATTGTGCCTGTGGTTATAGTACTTTTCTTTAAGATGCATTCTCAAAGATCAAGTTAACATTTCTGGCAAAGAAGAAAAGAGAAAAAGCATGGGATGCTTTTCTCCCAAATACAGTAATTTATTTTCAAAGCATTAGCAGGGACTCAATAAATATTTCTTAATTGAAAAACCAAATTTAGAACAGAGGAATAGCTCGGGTAAGTATAATAAAATAAAGACAAATGATAACCATTACTTTCCTCTTTCAATTTAGTTTATTTCTATTACAGATCCACAGACATTATAGCTTAAATAATCTCTAAGTACTATAAATGATTCAATATTATCTGCCTTAGTTTAAAGTCAATACAAATGGCAGATTTAACATCACCAGCTTGCTTTCTATTTTAAATTTTGTTTGTACTCTAGCAGATGAGAAGAAAACTATTTTTATATTTTCTCGTAAGAACAAAAGACTCCATTTTCAGATCCTAGGTATTAAGTCTAAATAAAGTGTCAACATCACTTGGAGAATGATTTTCTGACATTGCTTGAGCATATAATTGTGTAGTACCCTGTGTAATACCCACAAGTGATATTTGAGTTAAAATCTCAAGGGTCCAGTGGGGCTTGACTACCAGGAAACTGGAAAACCTTTTGTGCTTCCAAAGACCATGTACACAGCTGCCAAAGGATTGACACCACTGGAAGCAGCACCCCTAGCAGCTCTTGTCAAACAGCAGATGGAGAGGAATGGTGTCGCCAGTGGCTAAACTGTCCCCCAAGCCTGCTGTCTCTCCTCATTGCTCATATGTCCTACTCCTTGCCCATCAGCAATGGATGTCGTGGGTGCACAAAGACAGTGAGATGGTCTGCCAGCCAGCTGGCTCCATCAGCATCATGGACATGAAATAGAGCTGGATTCAGTTCCAACTGCACAGAGGACCATCAGAGACAGAAATCCGGAGTACTTTGCCCAGGGAGGGGCCAGAGAGTCTGCAGCAAAGTTCACTGCAGGAAACTTGGGCATACGGTTATTCCTGCAGCTTTGCATTATTACCAAAATTAGCTTCTATTGTAAGTCCACAACCTAACATCTTTTTAAAACTTTAATCACTTTCTAATGTCTTCCAATGTAGTGGGAGTTGGGTTGTAGTTTTAATGACATTTTGTATATTATTTCCATCATTTCAGTGGCTGTTTTCAGTCTCAGATATATACCAGCCTCAGTCTTCTTTCCCCTCCCACCACCCCATCAATATAATTTGTTTTCTATCCGCTAAGGACTGACTTCCCTTCAAGCATTTGATTTAAAATCTATGCTCCATTCTATCATTCATTTACTTATGCATCAAATATTTACTAACTCTCTCCCCTATATATTTTATATTGCTTCCCCACTGTTACTATAATAAATTATTACAAACTTGATATAAAACAACACAAATTAATTATTTTATATCTCTGGAGTTCAGAAGTCTAAAATGGATTTTACTGGGGAAAAACCCAAGTGTCAGAAGTATTGTGTTAGAGGATCTAGAGGAAATTCTGTTCCCTTGTCTTTTTCGGCTTCTAGAGGCTGCTTGCATTTCTTGATTTCTGGCACCTTCTTCCATCGTCAAAGCTGGCAATGTAGTATCTTCTAATCTCTCTCTCACTCTGACACCCATGCCTTCTTCTTATAAGGACCTTTTGGGGCCATCAAAAAACCAAGATAATCTTCCATCTTAAGATTCTTAATTTAATCATATCTGCAAAATCCCTTCTGCCATGTAAGGTAATATACATTCATTCACAGGTTCTGGGGATTAGGACATGAACATCTCTGAGGGATTATTCTGCTTGACACATATGGGAATATAGAAATCAGTAAGACACTCCTCAATTTCCTGTTCTCAAAAACACTGCAGTCCAGTTGGAAGGTGTTGTCAGATATATACCTGGAGAATATCGAGTTTGGACAATTAAGTTCACAAACTCATCCTAGAAAAAGTGCTTTATACCTCATTGCTGAATATCACTATGGTCACGTTCGAAGTACTCCCCTTGGGAAGCTATGCACCAATGCCAGCACCTAGTCCACCCTTTAAAGCAATTTTGGAACTTTTTCTAGAATGGCCATCAAAGCTGTCATCATATTCCCTTGATGACCTGAATGTCATCAAAATGTCCTCCTTTCAGTATTTCTTTTATCTTCAGGTGAAGAAAGAAGTCATTGGGGGCCAGATCAGGTGAGGAGGGAGGGTGTTCCAATACAGTTATTTGTTTTCTGGCTAAAAACTCCCTCCCTCACAGACAGTGCTGTGTAAGCTGGTGCATTGTCGTGATGCAAGAGGCATGAAATGTTGGCGAATAGTTCAGGTCGTCTAATTTTTTCACGCAGCCTTTTCAGCACTTCCAAATAATAAACTTGATTAACTGTCTGTCCAGTTGGTACAAATTCATAATGAATAATCACTCTGATATCAAAAAGATTAGCAACAGCTTTGCAACAAGTTCCCGAACGTAACTGTCAGACCTCGTATGTATATATTATTTCCCCACCAGAATTATGAAAGTGAAACACATAATTCTGGATCTTTCTGGATAATGGAGTAATTGATTCTCAATGGATGAACAATAATCAATTGCATATGGAATAGTGATAAGAGATGAGCTCAGGACTGAGTAGTTCGTGAAGGGAAAGTAGAAAATGTCCATCTTCGATGAAGTGTGAGGAGGAGAAAAGCCAGAGAGAAGGCTGGGCAGTAGCTAAATATTGTCTCTCCTCATTGCAGAGGAAAAAAGTTGAGACTTAATTTTTAAGAAATGGAGAGTTGTTGAAGGCTTTAAGCAGGAGGATGATTTGTCTTTAAAGAACATAACTATGACAGCTAAGTGGTGGATGAATTTGAAACTAGAGTCAGGAAAACTAATTGGGGAGCTGCTGCTGTGTTTAGGAACAAGATAAAGATTTGACATCGAAGCTAAGAGTGACAATAATGTGAAAAAACACGTTAGCATGTTTTGCTACAAGTTGCTAGCACTAAGCAATAGTATACAAGAGGAAATATTGACATGAGGTAGGAGTGATGAATGGAATGTGAAGTGGAATGCTGCATAAATTAAGTCAGTCTGAAGTCCAATACGATGTGGACAGAGCTGAATTAAAGACACTGATCATTGACTTAAAAGTTTTTCATAAAACTTTCCTGACTCACTGCCTTCTGTTAAGAAGAGCTAACCAAATGAAACCTCATTGGACCAAATGGGCCTCATTGGACCCTCAGCTGTCACTCCCATAGTTTCATTTGTACAATGTACAATGCATTGGCACTCCAATTCCTTTTCCTGAATAAAAGTTAAGACTCTAGCATCGTGAGAAACTTTCCAGACTCATTTGTTTGAAGTCAGATAGGCAAGACATGGAAACAACCGAAATTCCCATTGGTAGACGACTGGATTAAGAAACTGTGGTACATTTATACAATGGAGTATTACTTGACAATAAAGAAGAATAAAATCTTCTGCAATGACATGGATGGACATTAGGAACATTATACTAAGTGAAATAAGTCAGATGGAGAAGGCAAATACCATATCATCTCACTTATATGTAGAATCTAAAGAACAGAATAAATGAGCAAACAAAACAGAAATAGATTCAGAGATATAGGGAAAAAAACTGATTGTTGCTAGATGGGAGGGGGTCGGGGAAAGGGGAGAAGGTAAAGGAATTAGAAAGTACAAATTAGTAGTTACAATATTGCCACGGGGATATGAAAGACAGTTTGGGGAATATAACCAATAATGTTGTAAAGATTTTGTAGGGGGTCAGATGGGTACTTGTCTTATTAGGGAGACCACTTTATGGACTGTGCCTGACCACTGCACTGCACACCTAAAGCTGAGGCTGAATAATACTGAATGTCAATTATAATCAAATGTATATATATATGTTGGTGCAAAAGTAATTGCAGTATAAAAGATTAAAAATTGCAAAAACCGCAATTACTTTTGCACTAACCTAGTATGTATGAATATATATATATCTATATATATACATATATAGAGAGATACATATATATACATATATATAGATACATATATATATACATATATATAGATACATATATATACATATATATCTATATATATCTATATATATACATAGATGTATACATATATACATCTATATACATACATATATAGATGTATATATATATATATATATATATATATATATATATATATATATATATATATATATCACGGGATGTGGTGTACAGCATAGGGAATAGTCAATGGAATTGTAACAGCTGTATACGATGTCAGAGGGGTAGTAAATTGGTAGAGGGGGTTATCACTTGGTGAGGGGTGTAAATGTCTATTACATTGTTTTGTACATCTGAAAGTAATAAAAAAAAATCACAGAGCTCATGTGTGTATCATCAATGTAAAATAGAAGTTTATTAAACCTTGTTCAGGGAAGAACAAAGATGTCTGCTAAATTTGCCATAAGCTGCCAGTTTGCAATTTGTGCTCTAGAATTCATTCGCTCAATGTTAATTATAGTAAACTTCACTTAAAATAAGACAAATTACGAAAAATATCTAAGTCCTCATCTAAAAGTAGAGATGTGTTTGGGAGGGAAATTGTGAAGAAGATGGAAGAAGCATACCTATATTTACTTTTATCTATTCAACAAGTATATTTTCAGCATTCATTATGTGCCACGTACTATGAATAGCACTGGAGATCCATCCAACCATGAACCAAATGAACAAATTCTCTCCTCAGGATAAGATTTTTTATGAAGAGAAACAGACAATAAACAAAGAAATGTACTATGCTTCATGTTATAGAAACAAAGTGTTTCTCAAAGGTATGACTGGTAGATATGTACATGTATCTACCACACACAGACACATACACACATACACTCATTCACACCTTTGATATATATGATAATTATATACCAACAATAAATTTCTAAAACCTTTGAGAAAATTTGTAACATGCTCCTGAGAGACAAGAGTAAATTTAAACTAATGGGAATGCATGCCATGTTCTGAGAGCTTCAATATTTTAAATCCTGTATGTCATTAAAATAGCATTTTAAAAAGCATAAAATTATAGGCTTACTTATATACTATATATTGCATAAAATACTATTATATTAAAAACCATACTATATAAAATATAATTCATCATGAGTTATAGCTCAAAATAGAAATAAAGAAACTTTTCAAGCTGAGGTCTTTTATGCCAAGAGAAATGTTTTTTTGTATGCTAAATGTTTTTGAGGTAAGTAGATGAGCTAAAATTTATAATTAGAATATGTAGTGTTTACTTTCTTGTTAATAGCTAAAGAACGCCTGGTTGATATGATTCCAGAAAAACATAGAATTTATAACAATGTAAGTTAGGCAATATTAGTTGCTCAAAAGAGCTCTGATTACACCAGCAAGCCTGGAAATCTACGTGAGGTGAGTGTAAAATCTGACTAAACAAAAACCAGTTGACAGCAAATAAATTGAAACCAATAAGTAATCATCATACCTTAACATTTAATCTTTATAAGGAAAAAGACAGATATTCTGGGGCATTCCTAGTCAACAAAAATAACCATTTACAACACTGATTTCTATTATAGGGTATACTTGGCAATGGGATGTATTGTCATGTTGTTACAGTTATTCTGATTGATTACTCGCTTTACCATATTTTCCTAAACAAAATGAATCATTCTTGATAAAGTGTATTATGTGATTGTGCATTAGTGTACACACACACACACACACACACACACACCACATTCACACATTTCCAATATAACCTGGAAATAACAGGGATACACTTGTGGAGATAATAGGGATACAATTCAGTCCTTTAAAAGTATCTAATAAAAAACAATGTAGTTTTTTCTAAATTCTAATTACATTTTTAAATGAGATTTTGATAGGGAATGAAAAAAAAGCAAATTATTGCATAAATTAAAGTATAAACAAAGTTCTCCTTTGATAAGAAAGGCATATATGACACTTTATAGATATGCACTGACTACAGATGTTAAATACCATCCTCTGCACTTTAGTCTCTCACACAGGTTCTGTTTATTTAATATTTCAGGTGGCATGCATGAAACCGTATTAGGAATGGTAGGAACAGGACTATGTAAATATTAGATAACTTCTCTTTCCTACAAAACTTACTTTTTTCTGTATAGAACAAAATCTCTTTTTCAGATAATTTCCTTTCCTTTCTTTTTGACCTTATAAAACTGTTTTAACACACCAAGGATAGCCAAGGAGAAGAGAGTACAGTAGGTTGGTAAATCTCCAAGTTCTATATGAAATTACTCATAGTGTCATCAGAGCTTCCTCCCAAAAATGGAGACTAGGACTTCGGTAACTGTGCACAAGGAGGAACACATGCATTGGGATTCCTTGCTCATTTTATTTTACTAATCCATACCAGTGCAACTAGTTACAATAATTAATGAATTCCCAAGACATTCCATTTGCTACTTTTGAACCTGAATGGCTGAATGGTGGGCAGCTGAAGTGAGAGTATTTATTAAGAGACCCATCACCAGCATTACCACCTTCCTTTTCGGTCCCACCATGCCATCCCCAGCATCATAATCCCCGCCATCAACATCATCATCATTATTGTCATCATCACCGTCATATGCTGCGGCATTATATAATAGCATGGTACACTTGCAAACTGCTTTTTATCATTTGAATACATCATTTTCCGTCAAAGTTTGCAAAGTAGACCACAAGTTTTGCAAAGGACTATCTCATATATTTCATATATGAAGAAAACTTGGGCTCAGATAATGGAGGACATTTAGGGACCTGCCCAACACCTTCTATTTGAAGGTGACGGACAAGTCAGCTCTTTAACCTAGACCTCTCGATGACTCAGCACTATCTCCTCAAAACCATGCTGCCTCTTGGAAAATTTAAATGAAGTGGCATCTGAACTAGAAGGGACAGTGAAAAATTCAAAATAATGATCCAAATTAAAAAAAGGAGGACAGGAACTGCCCTCATGTTTCAGTCTGCACACTGAAGAGTTCCTCTTATTTAAATTCTACCTAGAAGTCAAAGTACTGCTCATCCAGCCTTAAATGACCTTTCTCACTTCCATAGTAACTGTGAGACAACCCACGCTGAAGGATATTGTGATTGTCCTCCTTCAGGCATCCCATTTACCAATTTCAATTCGGATGACAGACACTGTATGTCCTCCTTCTTTATAACTGCTATAGTACATTGTGTTGCTCCTCCAAATAAATACCCAGTAAATGACTAACTGGATATATAAACAGTTTTGCTTACTGGGTGTGAAAAGTTGGAAAAGTGGTGTGCAGCAGCCATCTTCCACATGTGCTCAAAAGACAATGGTATGCATCTTTCCCAGCTCTGTGTTTAGAAAGAGCACATCAGGAGCATGAAACTAGCCACGGTGGGCATATTCATACTTTGGAAACTAGGTAATGCTACTATCAAGAGCCCCTCTGCCCCAGAGAGAGTCAACAATTAAACATTACGGACACTACTGTTTGTAGACACAGGTAAACTGACAACGGGTTCAGTATTCAGCAGTCCTAGATTTTGTTCAGAGCCCTAATATGAGCTTACTAAGTGATTCTGAGCCAGTCTGATTTTTGTTCTCTGTCTTTATTTTGGAGGAGGAATAACATTTACCACTTACCAACCGCATGTGATTCTCTCTTTTGAGTGATATGAAAATCAGTTCTGAAATGTGTACTACAAATACAAAACCCTATTGTTTTTATTATACCAAGAAACAAAAATGAGGTGAGAAGGGAAACACAATGTTTCCACCTCCATTGGGGGCACTGTGTTGTAATAGGTGCAAGAGAGATTATGACATGTAAAATTAAGTTCTTTAGGACTCAGTTATTAGGCAAATGCTATTTCAGAGAGTATTTTCTTCGCTAAACTTCAGAAATCAAATAAAGAAAATAAACATTTAGCACTGGTTATATGCCAGCCAGGCTTTATAATAAGCTATTTTTGGGACTCTGTGTGTGTGTGTGTGTGTGTGTGTGTGTGTGTGTGTGTGAGAGAGAGAGAGAGAGAGAGAGAGAGAGAGAGAGAGAGAGAGAGAGAGAGAGAGAGAGAGAGAGAGTTCTGAGATAAATCTATTCTCCAGAGATATTACACTGTCATATTACACAATGGGTATTATTGTACATTTTACAATCACAATAAACATAGATTATTGTAATTAAACTTTAACGCTCTTTCAAGGTCTTCTCAATATAGTTTCAACAGCCTAAAACTAACTGCCCTAAAAAAGCCTATTTTCAGAAGAGCCCCCCAAGACAGCAGTTTCAGTTTTCTTAGAACAAGAAACCAGAATAAAAGATGGATAGTTGCCTGCTGGAACCAGAAGCAGCCATAGCTGCCTCTAGAACTCTCTGTCGTCCAAATGCCACTACTCTAGGTCACTTCTTGGCTGCCTCTGACCTCACTTTCCTCTGTACCACCATTTAGACACACAGAACACACACAGACCTGGGTGGCTTGAACCTATGAGGGTCTACACTCATGCAGAAAAATGATAGCACAACACAGCTAGAAAGCTGTTGTTTCATCATGGCCAAGGGTCAGAATCCCAGTAGCATGGCAACTTTACCACCGGTATCTGCAAGACTACGATGTGGCAGACACGCTCCACACATTTTCACATTTGGTCCTCAGGGAAGCTATAAGGTAAATATCTCCATTTCACAAAAGCTAAGAAAATTGTTTAAGCACACAGAAAGTGAAAAAACAAGAACCCAAACCCTGTTCTGACTCATCCTGTCCAAGTCTTGGTCACTGCCATGCCCTACCCCAAATCATAAACCAAATGCCACTTCTCTTCCACTGATCCTTTTATGTAAAGTATGATTCAACAATTCCATTTATTCTCATGTGATATCTAAGGTTTTACATAATTGGGAAACCTCTGGAGATTTGTCCCCTGTCAAAGGAAGATCAATTGAGGGCAAGAACTGATCTCCACATTCTTCTTGTAATAAATTAGATCACAAATTGGAATATTAATTTAAATATAGTAATACAAACAAGTGCTTAAAAACCATTAAAAATCTAACAGTGTATAGTAGTGGATGTAAAAATATAAAACTAAGGCATGTATAATATCCTTTTGACAAAGTGTACGATAAGAGTATTAACTGAAAGTAATTAATCTGTCTGGTACATTTACTTTGGTCAAATAAGAAACTGAATCTAGGATTATATTTTCCTAAAATAAGGTCTTATTTTATTAAAAGCTGACTAACCTTAAAATATGCTGAAATTACTGGGTAAGACTGTGAATTTTACAATCACAATAAACACAGATTATTGTAATTAAACTTTAAACACTCAAAAATTTACCTTTCTCCAAACCTTCCTTAGAAATCATTCTTTATTTTATTCACTCAATAATGAATTTCCTTATCCTTCACAAATATTCCTTTGATACCTTCCATAAGGAGAGGTTTGTGATACTTTATATTGAAAATGCTTGGTAGACACGCAGACCCTAGCCCTGGTTCTAGCCCTGCGATGGGAGCTGCTCCCTGGGGGCTGCACTTGTCAGCATCCTCCAGTGGCCCTCACCCCTGAAGTTAGAGAAGAGCCCCTGCCCACCTACGCCCTCTTTCCCCTTTTTGTGGTCTCCTCCGTCTATCTGGTCCTTAGCCCTAGTCGCCAGCTAATCCGACAAAAGCAGTATGGTGATAATGGCGTCTGTGCTGGGGAGTGGCCCCAAAGCAGACCTCCACTCCATCCCTTCCTGGTGCCCGCACTCTTGTTCCAGGCCAGCTCCACCTCAGCCATGGACACACAACACATGGAGATGGTACGGGAGAGCTCCAAGGTCATCACCTCTTTTTACAACCAGTTGGCCATCAACATCGCAGTGGAGAAGCCTTCAGTCCGCCTTACTCCAACCATGATGCTCTACACAGGCCGCTCTCAGGACGGCAGCCACCTTCTGAAAAGTGCCCGGTATTTGCAGCAAGAGCTGCCAGTGAGAACGCTCACCACACCAAGGGCTTCGGCAGCCTTCCTTTCATCATTGGCTGCAACCCCACCATACTCCATGTACACGAGCTATACCTCCGTTCTTTCCAGAAGCTGACAGACTTTCCTCCGATCAAGGACCAGGTGGATGAGACCCAATACTGCCAGCTGGTGCGTCAGGGGCTGGACAACCACAAGGACGTGGTGAGCCTCTTAGCTGAGGGTCTGCCTATGTGAGAGCCGGAAGCACATAGAGGATGAGAACCTCATCCGCTCCTTCTTGGACAAGACACTGACTTCAAGGCTTGGGATCTGCATGTTGGCCACACATCATCTGGCACTGCATGAGGACAAGCCTGACTTCTTGGCATCATCTGCCGATAAGCTTGTCTCTGAGACAAAGAAGATGATTATTGAAAAGTGGTTGGATTTTTATTGAAAAGTGGGTGGACTGCGCCAGATGCCTGCATGGTACGGCTATTGCCCCCGCTCACATCCATATCAATGGACACATGGCTGCCCGAATCCCCTTCATCCCTACGACACTGGACTACATCCTGCCCAAGCTGCTAAAGAAAGCCATGAGAGCCACAATGGAGCGTCACCTAGACACTCCCTGCAATGTCCCAGATGTGACTCTCACCATTGCCGACAATGATATGGATCTTGTCATCCTGACGACAAGGCAGGGGAATGGCTCACAAAGCGCTGGACTGGATTACAGACCACCACTTCACTACAGCCGCGTCCAGCACCCAGGAACCCCAGACCAACCCCCTCCTTGGCCACCTGAACATGCACAGTCATGGCCAGTCAGGACCCATGCAAGGCTTCGACTTGGGGTTGCTCATATCACGGGCCTACACAGAGTACCTGGCTGGTTATGTTAGGCTATCGTCCCTGCAGTGCATTGACACAGAGGTCTACCTGCGGCTCCGTCACATGGAAGGCCAGGAGGAAAGCTTTCGCATCTGACCCCACAGCCCTTGACTTGCTCGCCTGCCCGGCCTGGGCCACCCACCTTACCAGGGTGCCGCCCTGGTCCACACGCTGCTGCGTCTTCCGTCTTAGGACTCCAAACAGATGGACTTCCATGGAGTTGGTGCAGGCCCTTACCAGGGCTGCTTCCTTGCCTCCAGGCCTCAGAGGGGAGGACGTGGGGACTCTTGAGGCCTCCAGCACCAGCTCCATCATTCTCATTCCTGGAGAATCCCATTTTGACCTGCTGTTTGTTATTAAAGTTCACATTTTGAATGCCCCTCTCCCCCACCCCCCAAAAAAAAGAAAATGCTTTGTATTAAAACAAGTAAGCATGATATTTTAGGATGAAAGCAAACATCTGTAGATACAAACAATATTTTATCTTCACACATCCATCTTCAGGTTGATGATAATATACTCATAAAGAAAACACCACGTCTGTTACATTACAATAAAATCTTAATGTGAGAATTAATAGCTTGTTTAAAAATTAATAATAGCATAAAATGCAGACGAGCCTCATCATAATTTTCCCTGATTCACACCTTTACTGCAATTATAGAAAACTGTTTCTCAAGAATATTGTTAAAAATTATAGGAATAATTCATTTTCTCTTTACTGTTATTACAGAAAATGTGATACTTTGTCCAAATATCAGTAGTGACATTTATATAAATTCCTATGTGTTTAATATTTTCTGGAAATTTGTAGATAATACTTAAAAATGAAGACTTATCCTAAGGATAAATTTGTATATTTAACCCATTTCTAAAAATACATGGCATTTGAGACACGGAAGGAAGTCACAGAGCCAAAACCTCCAATAACTCTTTTGTTAAGAAATAAATATTAATTGTTGAAGTTAGAGTATCTAAAGGTTTACTATAGTGTTATCTTTATTTTGAAGTATGTTGGAAATTATTTTCATGATAAAATGTTCAATAGAAGGAAGAAAGAAAATGTTGAATCCATAACCTTTAAAGCATAAAAGTATGGAATAAAACAGCCTAGTTGTTAAATCTATTGTCTACTGAATATTACAGTGCATCAATGATGTATTCCTTACATAATATTATATATATACCTACCTATACCCATTTTAATATTTATACAAATATCTATATAAAGATGTACAATAAGTAAATACACAGAGCATAGGTCTTTAAAGTCACTTGTAGGAAACGTGTAAATTTTTACTTCAGTTTCCCACTTTTGATTTGAGTAGTACTGTATCAAATAGCCAATGGTAAGGGTTCACCTAAGGATACTGAGGAATTATGAGTGACCAGAATTCACTAATGCCAACTCTCCTTTGAAAATCGTGTAGTCTTCTTAGCAAGTAAAGCCTCAGGACATCAAATGAAAACAACATCCACTCTGTCTTGATAGTTATCTCACCTAAAGTTTTCCTTCATTTTCAAATTTCCAGTCATCATGTGTATTTTGAGTAGTACAATTAAACTTTACCATTTTTAACATGTGGGAAATTAAAATTTTACTATAACTTTGTGACTAAGAGAGAACTGACACTTTCTTGGCTAACTGACTTTGAGACTACATTCTTAGGATCGTTCTGCTCCTGGGAAAAAAGAAAACTTTACACTTCTGATCCAATTAAGCCACTTCACTTTAGTTTCTACAAGTGGCTCTTCAGAAATAGACACTTCACAGCGTTTCTGTTATGATGAATATGGAAACAGGTGAAGAAACAAGAATAGTGTATTCCTAAATAAAGAGGTGATACTGCAACAAAATATTATTAAATCTCTTTTCTGTGAGTGACAAAAAAGATCTCCAATTTCCCAGCCTTTAAGAGAACAGAACCTTAAATCACACAAGTTCTAAACAATTTCTTTCTTGCGAAAAGGAACTATCAATTATACCACATACTACAGTTTTCAATGTGCTCCTTGGTCATACCAGGCTCATTTCTTTTGTATGACATCTGCAAGTGTAATCTTTAGCAAAATAAAGGCTTTCTCCAAGTGGACAAAAGAAAAACTTTCCAATATCCTCATTTTACACAGGAGCTACTGTTATTAATTGTTCTACAAAATACTGGCTCTGTCACAAAATACAATCCATAAAAATAACGCATTCAAAAGTTGTATTATAGACACCTTAGCATTTCTACCATTCTGCTGAGAGTTGCATGTCTATACATATAGTATGAATATGATACCAAATATTTTCCCACCTTTTTCTGTCAGTGTAGTTTAGTCTATGTAGAATCTAATTCAAGAGTTGTATCAGAAAATAGATGAAGCTAGCCATATAATTACAGAAAACGAGCTCATAATTATCCCTAAAATTTTGCATCTTTTTCTTAAGAACATTCTGTTAATGTGCACTTCCCCTGTTACAGATCTATTAATTTGAATTTTAGTGATAAACACTGGTTGCATAATCTTGGCATGTAACTATCATCTTCCAATGACACAAATGATCTAATACTCTTTTTCTAGCTCTGCACCCACTTGAAAATTATGCAAGTGTAGGGCCAAACAAAAAGCAAGAACATGTGTATATTTCCTCCCACTAGATTACTAGTGACAAAAGACAAAATAAAATATTGATCTACTCTTTTGAGTAAGCTTTCTGAGTTTTGCAACCATCTGCTTCTTAGCTGTGCACAGAACAAAACCAAAAATTGATTATCAATCACTTCTAGATCTGAGCTTCATGGATCTTCAATGGCTGACTAGTTAATTACACATGGTAACAGAATCCCAGATTAGAACTTTCTTCATAATCATGCCATTAATAAACCCATTTTTCAGTGTGAGAAACATTTGCACATAACCATCATAACATTCCTTCTTAACCACAGCATTGCATTCACTAGTTGACAGATCATAAGTTATTTGACCCACAGGGAGGCAGATCGTCAATTCAGTCCCTGTCCCGGTTTCCTGGACAAACCATGAGTTTAATACATATTTTAGATCATTCATCATTCATGTGCTCAAAGGATAAAATGTTAGCGCTCTAAGAACTGAAAACTGAAAGGGGAGAGGTCCATGCAGACTGCTATTTGACCAATACCAGTGAAATGTAGGCCTGTTCTGCTTTGCAGAGTGTGTTGGTGAGGACTTCTGAGAGTCATTATTAAGCATCATTAGTTTGTGCGTCATGTAAATTACTGATGCTAGAAGGATATTTTCTTAGAAAAATAGAGTCTTTGGCAAACACTGATCAAATCCATTTCTCTCAACTCAAGTACTGACCATGCAACACTGGAAAGTAATTTTTCTGATAAATGACAACTCGGCACAGTATAGATTTTAATCTGGTAGTGCAGCATGAGAGCTGCAGCTGGTGAATGTGGGCTGGGGAAAACACCGGGCGAAGGCGGAATGGCACGGCATGTAGGCAGGAGCAATGAGGCAGGACTTAGTGATGTGCCTTTTTCAGTTGAGAGAAAAAAAAAAACGAAAACTTAAAACTTATGTCCATCCTTTTTGGAATTTAGATAAAATATTCTTTAAGACACCAGGGACCCGATGTAAGTTGGGGACTGGTGCCTGAGATAACACAAAATCCAACTTTGTTCTGCAATGTAAGACTTTATTCATTCCACAAATAGATTTTGAGTGTTCTAGCCACTAAGGACTAAGAGATAAATAAAAGGTGGCACCTACTCGTGTCCTTTAATACCTTACACTACAGCTGGACAGAGGCAAGGATACCAATTGGGATCAATCTTCACAGGACCTCTTCAATTCTTAGAACCAGAATGATAGGTTTCCTGGAAAATATCACCCTTACTCTCCTGCAACTCCTGACATTTTTTTCCATTCATAGCTAAGCTTCCACGAGGAATAGTCACGATTTGTTTTCTCCATTTCATCACCTCCACATTCATTCTTCTACTCACTGCATTATGGCTTTGACTATCCCCATCCCACATCCTCACATATCACCAGTTAAATTCTTATGCCAAAGTCTCTAATAACCAATTAATTGCCAAAATAAGGTTCCTGCTCACTTCTCACCAAAAATGATCTGCCAGTTTTAATGCTGATTTTTCTCCTCGCAGCACTATACTTCCCTGGATCTCTTTCTAAATTTTCTATTACTTCTCCTCTCCCTTACAATTTTTCTATTCTCTCACCCTTTAAATAGTGTTATTTCTTCTAATCCAATCTTGGCTTTTTTCTCTGTGATACTTTTTATGTTAATCTTCAAAAATTAAATTATCTCACTTATATAATGGCATTTTGAGTTACTGGAAAGAGAAAGGGCATTAGGTTTCACATCAGAATTCCCAGGCTTTCGTTCCAGGAATAGCAATAATGGCATTTGTGACAATGGACTTGGGGATGAATTTATTTAGGATCCTCAAGCCCTCTCAGTTTTCTTATTAGTAAAATGAGAGGCTTAAGCTTTAAATATTTCTTATGTCCTTAAGTTTTTATAATTATTCATTAAGATTTTTAATTATTGATAAATATAACAGAAAAAGTGAAAATCAGAAATAAGAAAAATCACAAAATCTAGTTCATGGTACAAGTTTTAGATTCCCTTAACTCCTCCTCCAAAATTATTGACAAGTCGTTAAATGAACTGATTTGCATCACAGATTTTCATTATTAATGAGATATTCGATAATACATTAACTTTCTCCATATATGGATGAGAAAATTTAAGATATAGAGAAGTTGTCTAACTTTCCCAAAGTTGCACAGCTTGTTACTGTTATTGTTGAGATTCAAGTCCTACCATGACTCCAAAATTCATGGGATGCATCTTTAAGAAACCAAAGAATCCAATGCCTTTTATATTCTAAGCTCTTCGCTGTCTCTTGGAACATTATTTTCAAGACGTGTCTCCTTCTCAACTTCAATAGTTTACCAAACTCCTCCTGCTGTGGAAGTCCAGTGTGGTAACTGCAAAACTCTGTCTCTGAGCTGTAAGGAGTTAGTTGTAATCTTTTGATTCCTGATCCCAAAGAGGTTATATTAAGACTGAAATTGTTTCTGTCTTCTCCGAGTGACCTAACTGAGGCAAAGCTAAAGTAGATCACTAGGGAGTAATACCTATTCTCACTTGACCTATATCATATATTCTGATGCTGTTGTTCCTTGTAAGTTGCTGAATCTAGCAATGTTCCTGTACTCAAAACAGTGCACACACACACACACGCACACACACACACACTTAACATGTTAAGCTCCACAAAGGTGAAATTTTCTTGTATCAGCTGAACATCTCAAAAAATATTCCTATTTGAAATGTTCTGGAGAGAGGGTATGAAGGCAACTCAAAACATTACTCCAGCATTAAGTAAAACCCTGGAGTGTGCTTAGTATTCTGTTAGGAGCCAATGGACATGTGGGGAAAAAGAATAAGGCATGATTTTATGATTTTAGCCTTTAAAACTGATACTCCGTTGAAGTAATACAACTCTTAAATACAGGCTTAACAAATGGTCACCTAGAATAGAGACTATATATCCCAGCATCTTTTGTTATACATGAATCCATAGACTAAATTCCATCCATTGAAATGTAGGAGAAAATGATGAACACAGGCAGTCCCCTGGCTTTCCCTTCTCCTTTCCTTATCTTGGTACCTAGAATGAGAGATTTATCACTGGAGCTGGAGCTATAAACTAAGACCATAGAAATCCACCAGATAAGGATCCTGGTTCATGATGACTATGGGGCCACCATGCCAGCCCCAGGTTGTGCATGTCACACTCCTCTCATTTCCTGTTTGCTGACTTTCAAGTGTTGTTACTGACACCTATAGAGATTTGTTGGCTGCAGTTCACCAGTCAATGAGAAGCGGAAACTTCTTCCAGCTGTCTCACCCAGAACCGGAGCCAGTAGAGATTCCACTTTGCTACCTTCACCCTTCCTGAGTGGAACTGGAAAAATAACCGTGATTCTTACACAAAGAGTTAAATATCTTGTATACAGAGGTCATTCGAGAAATACACCAGGTGTCAGCTACTCTGACAGCAGCGTGAACCATTTTTCTTGTGGTTGCCATTACAGTCATCACTAGACACCAAACTGCTCTAAGAACAATCAAGGGAATGTGGGATGTTCTGAGCACTGGGCTTCTTTCTGGGGCTGATGAATATTATGTTAACAATGTAGTTCTCTTTCTCCAGAAGCTATAGGATAGTCAAGATGAAACCATTCCCTTTCAATAACAGCAAGTAGAAATGGTGGCCCAAGGGAGATGCATGGTTTTTGATTATGACCTAAAAGATAACACTAACATAGCATTGTTGTTTGAAGTCTCTCTCCCGAATTTCCCATTAGTATAGCTGAAGCAATAACTGTCAGCATAGACACAAACACAGTGTTTAGGAGACATGGAAACAACCAAAGTGTCCTTTGATAGATGACTGGATAAAGAAGATGTGATACACACACACACACACACACACACACAATGGAATACGAATCTGCCATAAGAAAAGACGAAATACTGCCATTTGCAACAACATAGATGGATCTTGAAATTATAATGCTAAGCGAAATAAGTCAGACAGAAAAAGTCAAGAACCATATGACCTCACTCATATGTGAGATATAAAACTGAAAGCAACAAAGGAACAAGACAAACAAACAAAACAAAAAATCTCATAGACACAGACAACAGTTTAGTTGTTACCAGAGGGTAAGGGGGGGAGATAGAAGAGGGTAAAGGGGGTCAAATATATGGTAATGGAAGGAGAACTGACTGGATGGTAAGCACACAATGTGATATATAGGTGATGTATTATAGAATTGTATACACTTGAAACCTATGTAATTTTACTAACCATTGTCACCCCAATAAATTTAATTAAAAAAGAAAGAAACATAAAGCCAGAACTGAAATGCAAAATGAAAGAACCTCTTATAATCAGACCAAGCAACATTTCAATTATTGTACAATGATTACAGTAATTAGTTTGAGTTCTAACACTTTCAGAAATATCCAGCCTACCTGAACAAAAATAAATAAAATATGCTTTCACAACTATCCAAAAATAAGGGAGTGGAGGAAAGCCATGTGAATTCTTCACTAAAGAAAAAAGTCCCGCACTAAAATCAGAAAATCATTTCCAGGGTGTTATGTATACTCAATTGAATATATGCAGTTGAAATCACTACCCCCAAAAATCTGCTTTTAAAATTCGAGGCAATTTTTTCTTCAAGGAAATATGGATTCATATCTATGATCAATTCCCTCTAACTTTTCTGGCCTAAAATTTTTCAGTCAGTCTGATATCTCAGTGTAGTAGTTTTTCCAAGTCTAGAACCAGCCTTTTTCTCTCTTTTCTGACCCTGTCAGCTCATCCACATCCATGTTAATCAATAGGACACTGACTCCTATGTTATTCCCATGCCAGGCATTTTCTGTCAGCTTTATGAAGTATAAATATGTCCCACACTGAGCTGCTCTTCATCAGTGTTTCCCATTCTAATAAGCAGTACCTCTACCCACTAGTTGCTCAGACCAGAAATCTGGTCGTTTTCCTTGTCCTCCCAACTCTGCTTCAAATCTGTCCCTAAGTCCTGGCTGTTTTACCTCTAAAATAGATCTCTGCAATACAACCACTTTTCTGTACTTCCGCTGCACTGGGGAACGGAGGTCTCACTTCCCTGTGGACCACGAAGAGCACCCCTACTACTGCAAATTCTACTTGCTTCTCTGTCTCCTTCTGATGCCGTCCACACAACCACCATAGGGATCTTTCAATCAGTCATTTTATTCTCTTATTTAAAACCCTTCAAATGACTGGTCATTTCCCTCAGAACAAAGACACCAATGCCTTAATACAGCCTCAAAGTCCTGCATACTCTGATCTCTGACTATCCTTCTAACTTCAGTGTAATCCATCCTCTCTCTCACTCAGAATTTCAGTCTCACTGGCTTTCTTTTATGTCCATGAAACCACCTCACTAGGCCAATTCCAGTTCTGTACAAATGCTATTGCCTCTTCTGGCAACGCTGATTTTTGTAATGCCAAATATTTTCTAAGCTTAAAATAGTGAAAGAGATCACTTAAAAAAAGATCAATAACTTTCAAGGTAATATGAAAATACCTCCAGTTCAAAAAGACATCACAAACCAAAGAAAAAAAATCCAGAAAATATTGACAATATTCACAGAAAGAGAGTTAATAGCATCATATCAATGAATTAAAAAATTAAGACCCAAATGATAAATGGGTAAAGATAATCTTCCAAAAAGGAAGTACAATGATTAACAGTTATCAAAAATAGCAAATCTTGCTAATAATTATTATAGAAGCACAGTATAACAAATATGTTATACAATTTTGATGATAATTTAAAGATAAACACAAAAAGTTAAGTTTTTACCATGAGCTTGGCACTTAGCTAACGTTAAGAATATGGCAGCAAATAGATGTATTATCTGCCTCCACAGAAACAATGAGACCACAAAATGGAGACTTATTAACCACATGATCATATATAATTAATGGGTTCATGACATAATAAAACTAAAAATCTCTTTCTGAAAATGAGGGTCCCATTATTAAATCAAAAGGGTAACATAGCTGGACATCTGATCCATCTAAATCCAATTTTTCTAAAAGACACAATGCTTGAAATAAAGAACTGGTCCTACAATCCTATCACACCACACAATTAAATAATCATTGTCCTGTTCTCTGCAGCTTTTAGAAGTATCCACCTTCCCTTTTAATCTCTTTCCTTTTTCAGAACATCTTCTATTTTTCTTTTTTTTTTTGTGGCCATTTCTCCTCCTACTGACTTCCTAAATATGGTTATCAATAAAGTGTGGGCTCTCATCCTCCCATCTCTTCTCTCTCTTGGATACACCTGTCCACAGAACGTGGAAGTGACTTGGAAGCAGCAGGGACAGAAGTTGACACAATACCTGGGGGTTTTGAGCAGCAGGTGAGGTAGAGCTACATAAGCACAGAGCCTACTATGGGGCAAAAGGAATTGGGAACTGGGACCCACACGATCAGTTGGGAGGCATATTATGGGGATGGCAGAAAACTGTTGGGAGAAATCTGGGGTTTCCAAAAATCCCGGTGAGAGAGAAAGCAAAGGCATACTCTCGAACAATTCCCTGCTCTGTCACTGTGCTGTAATGGAGTGGACCTACAGGAATACAGGCTGCACCACCAGTGGGTTATGAGCATGTACACTTAAGGAAAATCATCCTAAAACTAATCCTGCTGAACCAAGGATCATCATAAGAGGTATGTGGTATTCCCGCTGAGTTATAAATAGAACCCTGGCGGTTAATCAAATCAGCATTAATTAAATTAACATTATTCAAGATGGGGCTATACTGTGTTTCCCCAAAAATAAGACCTACCCAGAAAATAAGCCCCAGTTAAGATCATCAGCAGACAGACGCATTTAGTACGTTATGACGATGTTGGAAAAGAAGATGACATGACTGTATTTGAATAAATGTAGATAGTTGTACATGAAAAAATAAGACATTCCCTGAAAATACGCCCCAATGCATCTTCTGGAGCAAAAATTAATATAAGACCCGATCTTATTTTCGAGGAAACATGGTATATTCTTTTTTTTTTCCATAATCAATTGTAATTTACTCTGCCAACTCAGTAATGCACTCCACAATTAAGTACCAGGTTGAAACAAAACATGCCTTGAAGATGACTAAACTGGGGTCCAGAGTCTGTCACTGATGATCCATTTTATTTTACCCAATATTTCTAGTCCACGTGCATGGGCAACATTGCCAGCTCTAGCAGAGCAAGGAGCTGACCTTGATGGGGTTTTAATAGAGGAAATACAAATCCAAAATAAATATAGAGGTTCTTTTTCCTCCCCCCCTGGAGTACTTTAAAGCTTCCAAAAGAAGGCACTTTCAGTTATAAAAACAAGTTTAATGCAGAAATATATAAGATTTCCAGACTGACAGTTCAACAAATGAAGAAGTAAAGTATTTAATAAAGAACATATTCTCTTCCAGGATAACGTGGGTGCTAGAGTGGTAAGAGTGCATGCAACTCCCTACTCTAAATACCTTAGTAACCATAACGATCTCAGTGAAAACATGAGAATTAAGGACCAGAACAAAATATACAACAAAACACTTATAACAATAGAATAAATATAATTCAATACATAATTATATGACAGTTAAACTGTAGGCATTATTGGTGGCTGGGGTTTGAAAGTGGAGAGATTATTTCAAATTGGAGTCATTAATAAGAAAGGTTTTCTGGAGGAAATAGTACTGAAGTTATGTTTTGAGGGATTTAGAAAGGTAGAGAAAAAAATATAAGGGGATATTAAAAAAACATGGTGGCCTGCTTGGTGACAAAGAAATAATAATTTGTGTGAAGCAAATCCAACCCTTTGTTTTTTAATTAAGGAAACAGAGACTAGTTCAGTGCATTCCTTGTACAGCTAGTTAGTACACACCTAGAATTAAAGCCTGCCTTCTAGATCAAGGCTTTATCCATTCTACCATGGTACACCAAAAAAAGCGTTGGCCCAGCCAGTGTCTAAAATGCAATTCTCTAAATATGCTTTGCTAATTTTCTCTTTGATCTCAGAGTTTTCTTGGTCCTGAGACATTGTTTTTGAACCATCTCTTCTCACGTGGCACTCAGGTAGAGTGGTTTCATCCCTTGACTCGTCTTCTTTCCTTTTTACCTTCCCTTTTCTTTCTTCAGTTAAAGCACTATCATTTTTTTTTCCATCCCACATTTTCTTAGAAGAAACACAAAGGTTAATGAAAGAAGAAAGAAAGGAGGGAGGGAGGGAAGAAGAGGGAAAAGGAAATGAAATAATGTAAAAAAGAAAGATGAGAGAGCGAGCAAGAGCAAGAGAGAGAGAGGAAGGAAGGAAGGAAGGAAGGAGGGTGGGAAGGAAGGAAGGAAGGAAGGAAGGAAGGAAGGAAGGAAGGAAGGAAAGAAGCAAGGAAGGAAGGAAGGAAGGAAGGAAGGAAGGAAGGAAGGAAGGAAGGAAGGAAGGAAGGAAAGAAGGAAGAAAGGAAAAGGAAAGACTGTACTGTCTCCTATACATATTTTCTTCCTTGCCCAAGTCCCATCCTCAGTCCCTACTCCTCCCAGCCATGGAGTATAATTTGGAGAAGTAATACTTCCTAGTTAATACAAGAATTTGCACTTTAAATCTTGCTGTATTTATTCAAGCAGGATAAATCCACATCTCCTCACTATGTTAGTTTCTTGTCTTATTCTTGGCACTGGACTTACTGTTTCTTGCCCCCAATTCTATCCTCAGATCTTGATAAACAGCCTCAAGTTGTGCCATCTGGCCCAAATGTTAACTGTTTGTAGGGTCTTTCTCTTTATGGAATTTTACCCTTCACCTTATTCACAATGTTTTCACTTAAAATAAAATACCATATTAAAAGAAAAAAGCTGTTAGATATGGTAAATATATATGCTAAATGGTTCCAGGAAGCACTAGTTCTACTTAATTGCTTTAACGCTTCACATCTGTAAATGCTTATCACTTTTTTTTCCCTATTCCTCTTGTTTACTGCAATCTTACTCCCTCATGACTCAACAGACACTTGGGTATCTCATGGTTACCAGTTCCCCACGTGTCAAACTTAATGAAATCAGGTCTTAGGGAGTGCACTGTCACTGCAGTGAGGTGTTTACTCCAGAGACACATGGAATACAAAGGAAGCATAAAACAAGGAGCATATTTTGGAAGTCCATGAATAAGTAGAAAAATTAACACCCTTGGTTTTAAAAAATCCTTTCAATGGCAAACCTGTCAATACAGAGATGCTAGAAAGGCCGATTGAAAAAAAAATGTAGTAAGGTAAGCAAAACAGGATTATGACTGAACTGAGATTCCCATTAGTTAATTCTTACAAATGAAATGAATAAGTTGTGATACTACCCTCTCATGTTCTAAGAGTCCTTTTATTGGTATATACTATTACCATGGAGATATTAGAATGACCCCCTACACAGATTGATAACTTATATACAATAATTCACATTGCCAAACAATTTTGAGCACCTACAAGAATCTGTACTAAATGATTTCTTTAATGAGTGTGTATAGAAAAGGAAAATTATAAGCTCTGTATTCTTTGTTTCAGTCTTTACTCAAAACTATAACTGAAACCAGAGGCTACAAGCTTTAATCAACAGTTTAATAAGGAACCATGAAAAGAATTGAGAGAGTGATATAGAAAATTTGATGAAACAAAGCATGCATTTGTCTATTACATAATACTAAAAATAAGGAAAGGGTATTGAAATTTACTTACTAGTTACAATCATACTCAAGTTCACTCTACACTTAATCTGTAACTTGTCATTATAAATTTGAATTTCTAGATGTGGAGACAGAGCCAGGGGAGCAATTTCCAGGTTCTCTGCCTCACGTAGAAAGGTGCTGGCTCGGGTAGTAGATGGCCATTAGCTTTAATCAGAAGGCCATCTACTGTGGCTGGTTGGCCATCAGTTAGTTGTTACTAGTTAGCCATTTGCCACTAATATAACTACCATGATGACTACGCAAGCAAGCGCGGACTGTGGATAGCAAGTGGATTACATTGCGGATCGTGTTGATCCTACTCCTTTGTCTCTCCCGGCTGCCAGTGAGACTGGGGTGAAGGAAGACCCCTCGTTGGAGTACTCGCAGATGTTTGCTTTTGTGTCTCGACCAGCCGCCATTGAGAATATAGTGGTATGACGCCCCTATCTATGGCTCCATTGGTGTTCCTTTTTGGCCTTGCCATATCCTGCATTCTTGTGCGGGGAGCACAAGCTGAATCCCTGCATGACACTAGAGAAACTCAGTTTGTTATGAGAAAAACTGTTTGTTGTTTTTTTTTTAATAAACATTGAGAAGTATATTTAAATAATTTAAAAGTTCCAAGGATTGTATTTATGATTGCTTGTTCTAAAAAGCTACTTTTATTAGAAATTTGTGTTTGAAAGCTGTGCATGTTCACTTAAAGTGATGAGCCATTTTGCCATAGTAGGTTGATTTTATCCACCACCCTCATCATAATTAACTCACCATCTGTGAACTCAGTATTTTGTAACTCCATCCAAATTTAATAACTTGACCTTAATTGTCAGTAAAAGAACAAGATGGCACCTTGTAATGACTTTTTCCGAGATTAGACTATTGTAAAACAAAGATTCAAACCCAGGCAGTTTAACAGTAAGTTTGGGCTTTTAACCCCGACACTATACTGCTTCATGAAAAAATGATATGCTAGAGAGAAATATTAATAGTCAAATCAGCAGCATGATGACTAGGAAAGAAAGGCAGAAATAACATAAAATATTCACAGCAATATCCAATGGACTAGTTAGTGAAACACTCTGGCCTAAATTCAAATTTAGTGGATTGAGGAGTAAATGGAAAATGAGATATTGGAAACTGTATGTAGAGTTTCCAATATGTAGATTGTATTTTTATGTATACATAAATCTATGTATACACAATATAATTTATCTAATTTATGTATATGCAATTTATGTATACACAATCTACTGTATGTAGATTGTATTTTTAAGACTATTAAGATCCTTCTTTTCAATTATATAATTCAAATTAAAATGATTTCACTTAGAAGATTTATTAATATAGCAATATTAGTTCAGCAATGATATAGTTTGCTGAAACTGTATTTTTTGAAAGGCTCCATTTCAATGCGATTAAAGCATTAACTTATCAGTGTTTGGTGGGGAAATGTCTCCCCAAAAATTGTTGCCATGAACACAGTACATTTTAAGGGTCACTTAAATATTGTTGAGATCACTCTTTTTCAAATCCAATATAAACAGAATGACCAACCTTCACCTATCTCAAACTTTTCTATTCTTAAGACACATGTACTTTAATTCTAAGCCAGTATGTTTTGAAATTGACTTTTATACATTTGTATTTAACCTAATTAAAGTACTACCAAAAAGTTAATGAATTAATGAGTTTTATAGTGGATTTCTAAGGCAATAGCACATAGAGTCTAAAATTTTCATCAGAAGTGGCATCTGTAACAAAGCTTCTAGTGTCCAAATCCCCAAAATTGCAACATATACACTTACAAGAAAAAGAATAAAGTATCTGTCCAGTTACTGGTAATCTTAAAAGGGCAGGAACAGCTGCCAGAATCATTAGAGGGTGGTAATCCATGTGTGTCTTTTTTGAGGGAAACAATCTGTAATTAATTCTGCATTCACCAGCTGGTGTCAGTACTGCTGCCCTCCCAAGCCCCCAAAAGAAATAAATCAGATGTAGGAAGATGAAGAGCAGCGTCTGCTGCCAAACTTAAAAAAAAAAAAAAATTGGCATAATTTGCTCGAGCAATACACACAGAAAATGTGTTAAATGAGTAAAAATTAATTAATTCTACATTATTTAAATTATGTGTAATGTACTCATTGAAGGAATCATAAATGTATGTATGGGTTTTATTTCAGGACTCTTGTTAAAGCCCCTTTAATAAGATGATATGGCATATTAAGCAACCACAGAGTGAGTGACAGAGTAGGAGTTTCCCACAAAGTATCTGGCCACTCAGTGTAATGAAAAGCAAGATAATGGAGTTGGTGCTAATATCTAGATCAGTGTTTTTCAGCTGGGAGTGATTTGCTTCCTATACCTTTTGGCAATGTCTGGAGACATTTTTAGTTGTCAAGATGTGGGAGAGGGGGCATGCTTGTAGCATCTAGGGTGGAGGGCAGGGGTGCTGTTAAACTTCCTATGATGCACAGGACAGACCCTAGAATGAAGAATGATCTGGACCAAAATGTGTATAGTGCTGAGGTTGAGAAACTCTGATGTAGACATCTAGATGTTAATGAATTTACCACTTCATATTTCCTTACTGATGCTTCCAAAGAATCAGAAAATGTAAGTTAGATCAAGATATGCCTAAAAGTTACAGAGCTGACCACCTGATGACCAGGCCAGTACTGGAGTCCAGAGCTCATTTATCTTACAGTACTGCCTCTTTCGATGAAAACTGCATACCAAAAAAGGCTACTATGAAACAGGTACAACACGCTGTTAGAATGAAATTATAAAATGTGGCAATTTCCCCCCCATGGTCCAAGAACCAAAAACAGAGCACAACCTTCACAAGATTTGGTATTGATTATTTCATTAATTTACTTATTTTCATTATAAATAAAAAAATGCCTAACATCTGATGATTATTTCAAAGTTGTCAGATCTAAGTAATTTAACTACCACTTTGATTGATTCCTAACATTTACCAGGGGTGCCAAAAAATGTATACAAGTGGATACTTTGGTCAACGTTGCTCAAGCAGTAGTTTGCCGTAATCAGAAGTGGCAGGACACTGATGGTAACCACTTGTAATTGCAGAAGTCAACTGTGACTTGTATTCATCTTTTGTTATTGGTATGTATTGAGTATTACAGTTTTAGTAGTTTTTTCCTTTCTTAAAATGTGTATACATTTTTTGGCACCGTCTGTATATTAAATAAGATTATTTTTGAGGCAATAATGCTCCACTATGGAACATATTCATGAGATAAGCGAATGAAGTAAGATAGTGTGGTTTGCACCATCTGCACTCATTCACATTTTATCTAATGGCATCCTAAGGTGATTTTGATTGTTATTCTTTATGGGACCTAAAGGTAATGTCTGTGCCTGTTATATGTGTACCCTTGCTCCTCCCACTGGACTCTTCCCCTGTTATTTCACTTCTGGATATGGACTAGTCATATCATAGTAGTTTGATTTTTTTAAAAGGGGTTTAAAATATAAACTACAGGGCAATTTTTTAACTTGAAATCAGAAATAATGTCAAATAGGCAAGTCGATTATTAAAGTCTTCACACTTTCAAAAATAACTTCATGTAAACAAAATTCCAACAAAAACCTTTACATCCAAATTCCACTTACACCATTTCTCATATTCTACTATAATCTCAATTTTTATTTCATCAATTTGCTCATCTCTGTCATTTATCCCCTGTCATCAGAGCACAATTCTTGATTCAGGTGTCATAATCTGAGTGCAACAGTCATTTTTCATAGCAGAGGTCGCATCTGAGTCAGATCTTGAATGACAGGATGAACACGGGCAAGGGTGATGATGTCTCAGAAGAAAACATAACATTGGCATAAATAATGCAGAAGTGAGAAAGCAGTCACATGTACCTGAAATGGTCATGAACACAGGTCATGTCTGTAGGTAAAGTTTCTGGAACTGGGGACAGAAGATATGACCACTAAATTGAGATGTTGTGAAGAATACATGCATGTGATGGAGGGATAAACCAGATGACTTTTAAAGTCTGTTCCCAAGCTGAGATTCTTTAATGCTTGAGGAATGTAGGTTGGGGCCAGGCTGTGAAAAGACTTGACTACTAGGGTAAAGAGCTTGGATGAGACTGGTAGGCAATAGGAAGATATTGAAGGTTTGGGGCCTAGAGAATAATAACCAAATTGGTACTAAGGAGATGAATCAGGTAGTGATGTGCAGGATGGATGATGAATAGAAGATTGTAAACTCAGGGATATCACTGGCATCCCAGAAGTAAAACCTGATGCTAGGGAGCAGCAGTGAAAATGGAAGGGAGAAAAGGGACACAGTGATTCTGTGAGGAGAGAAGAGGTAAGATTCACAGTCTACATGGATATGATGGAGGAGAGAGAACTCCAATTCTATTGTCTCTCTTAATGGAATTAGAGAATTAAGGAGAAAGTGCATGTCTAATTAGAAAACTCAGTTTCCTTTTAGATAAGTGAAATTTGAGATTTGAGTTCACTGGACAAATTCTTCACATTCTTCAACTCAAACTCTATCTCTGCTATGAAGACTTCCCTGAATTTCATCAACTAGACATGAAGACTTTGGCATCATTACTATCACACCTGAGACCTCTTTCCATCCTATTCATCTTACTAAGTCTCTATTATGTCTCATATTCTATATTTAACCTTATCCTCTCTCTAGATAACTCTTACATAGAAAGGACGGGGCCATTCTTTGACACTCTTTGTTACGGGTGAAACTGTGTCCCCTCCCTCACAAAAACAATACATGTTGAATAATGCCCAGTACCTCAGAATTTGACCTTATTTGGAAACAGGGCCACTACAGACATAATTTGTTAAGATGAGGTCGTTAGGGTGGGCCCTAATCCAATATGACCAATGCCCTTATAAAAAGAGGAAATGTGGACACACAGACTGCCATGCGCAGAAGGAGAATGCCATGTAAAGATGAAAACAGATCTATGAGCCAAGGAATCCAATGTTGCAGGCTAACAACCAGAAGCTGGGGAGAAGTGTGTAACAGATTCTCCCTCACCACCCCCATAAGGAACCAACTTTGCAGACACCTTGATCTTCTTGAACTTCTAGCTCCAGAACTGTGAGATAATAAATTTCTGTTGTTGAAACCACCCAGTCTGTGGTACTTTGTCCCATCAGCCTTAGCAAAGTAATACACTCATAAAAAATTACATACTGGTATGTTTTTACAACTTATGGATTCAAGAACTGGACTCTCCTGAAATACAATTTTAAATCCATGAGGAAAAGAAGTTACATAGTAAATGTTAATTTTTACATATTCATTTGTTCATTCATTGAGTAAACAAATAGGGACACACTTGCCAGAGGTTGCTTGCTAGCACATTATTTGGATCATATAATTCATAGATGTCATTGTTTTTTGAATGGGGAAGAATTTGAACATCTCCCAAATTCTGGCCCAGTTCTGGGCCACATCAGAGCACATCAAAAATACTTCTCTTCCTAGTATATATTTTCAGTAGCTGTAGAAAATAGTCTTTGTACTTAGATTTGTTTTCTTCTCCCCTTCATGACTTCGATTTTGCTTTTATATTTGGAAAATAAGTAGTAACTATTTATTTAGCACTCTTTGTGTACAACTCTGGACATACTCTATTGAGAAGAAAGGTTGGGGAAATTGCAAAGAAACATTTCCATAAATCTAAAAAAGAACATAATAACTTTGTTGTTTGATTAATAGTAATGAAGTTGTGTTTAATGTAAATCTAACAAAGTAGTAAATATACAAAATAATAGATACATTTTTTGAAATGTGGAATGCTCAGAGTTCTTGTCTTTATTTTTTCCACATTCACAATCAATTGACTACCTACAGAAAGGAAAAATCATGGTACTTATAAAACAGATCATTAAATATAATTACACTAAAAAGCAAAACTACTTCAGGTCCCAACTACCATGCTCAGAGGCAGATTACCAGACATAAAGACAGTTATCAGTTTGAATAGTGCTATTTACCAGAGAGCTGCACTAGGTGACAAGAGTAAGCAGCATGCAGACACTTAATACATTTATATTACAGTCAATTATGTTTGAGATAGAGGGCAGCAAAAAATAAGACGCTCCTACTCTAACAGATATCTGTGTTAGAAATAAACTTTATAGATATTAAATTCATGGAAATTAAAACAAGCTGGAGTCCACTTTACAAGCTTCAGTTGTTTACCCTGTTTTCTACTCAAATTAAATTTTTAAAAATCGTTAACCCAGGACAAAAATCTTATCATATAGCCTTTCCTTAATTATCTGTATAACTTAATTGTTCCTGTCCTTGAGGCATTCAAGGCTCACAACACTTCCAGGAAACCCCCCACTCCCACTTATCTTGGTGACACTAACCTGCCCTTTTTCTGAATTTCTCCAGCACTCACTGCCTGTTGCTCTCCTGCTGGGACAGACAGTCAGACATTGGCTTGCACCTGCCTTACCATTTTCCTATGCTTGTTTCTCTTCTCTCCATTTAGATGGTAAATTCCAGAAAGTCAGAGAACATATCTTGTGCTGTTTCTATCTTATATCCAGCACAATAGGTATTGTGCACTTTGGAAAAAACAGCACTTTGGAAAAAAAAGGAAAAAGGAAAAAGAGAAAATGGAGGAAAGGATGGAAGAAGAGAAAAGGGAGGGAAGAAGAGAGAGGGAGAAAGAAGGAAGAAGAAGGATGAGAGATGAAGAAGGGAGAGAACATCTGCAAGATGGGAAATACCCATTACATAGAGTGATTTGAGTCCATTGGCCCAAGTCCTAACAAACGCCAGTCCTCTGCCGACTGGAAGGAGAGCATCTGCTCTGCTTATCACCAGGAGAGAGAAAGCTTATAGCCACTGTAATATTTTTATCTCTGATAATACACACTTGTATTCTGTTAAAATCCCATTTGTCTCCTATGCTTTGAAACTGAATGTCCTTATCATTCATTTAAAGTTTATTGACTTAAATACATCTCAGACTGAAGAGAATTTCTATGTATATTATAATCTAATAGAATTGTAAAAATATAACAGATTGTCAATAAATTTTTACTAATTTTCTCCTTGACAAATACCAATTTTGTTCAATGTGACCTATTTTATTAATTCCAGGTATCAAGATGATTAATTCACCCAAATCATTTTTTAGGTTCTAAAAATATATAAGAATCTCAAATTCACAATGTAGTTATGAAAATTATTTCTGAAATCCAAATAACACATATAGCCTAATTATATTTTTGCTCACACATACAAATTGGATTTTTTTCAAATAAAGTGACCTATGATTTCATTATGACTATAATTGCATATTTTACATATTTGTGGTGTGTGTGTGTGTGTGTGTGTGTGTGTGTGTGTGTGTGTAGAGTGCATATTGTAACTTTGAAAATAACTTTCACATGTTTGATTTCCTTTGATTCTCACTAAAACTGAAGCAGACCAGACAGATTTTATGATACACTCCTTAGGACTCTAAGTTATGACACTATTACAATGATATTAAGTGACTCGCCCCAGGTCACATAAAGGTACAGACAAAGGGAAGAAAGAAGAGGGAGGAGGGAAGAGCAGTGGAAAGCCAAAGAAAATTACTATGTCAAAAGTGTTATCCTCACTTGCTCATTTCCTCGGTTAATAATATACTCAAAATTCTAATAAGCTGTTACTTTTAAACTAATGGTCCCAGAATTATAGTCTCAAGATAGGCTTCAGTTAAATGTGATTATTAAACTAAATTCTTTATTAAAACAGATTTGTATTAAAATGTACAAGTACTTAACTTTTCAAACTTGTATTTTAACTTAACTTGTATTTTCAGTTAGTTTATATAATGCCAGTAATTTTAGTGCCTTCTTTTAAGGGGAAGAGGAAACAGGAGAGCCATTACCTGGTACATTTACTTTGAGTCCCACAAATAGTCTTCCTGTTGATACTTTTACACAATGTTTATGAGATAGTCTTTGTAAATTCTTAAGAAAACATTTGGACATTTGGACTTTTGGGGTAAAAGTTAGATTTTTCCCCCCTGATATACTGTGTATGTGATATTTTGCATATTGCTTCTTTTGGCCAAGTAAATCTTATTTTTATTATTCTTTACATTGTTCAAATTTGTGCACGATATCCATTTAAGCATAAATTTGCTATATAAGCAATATTTTTACCCAAGCAAGAAAACAACTAAGTGCAATTAAATCCATAACAAGGAAGGGAGGGAGATAAACAGATTTTTATCCCACAAAAAAAGTCATCAGCCTGCTTTATTTCTATAAAGCAGGTTGCATTCCAAAGAGAGCTGGCTTCCTTACATTATCATTGGTGTGTTATAAATTTTATTGGACACTGACCTAGAGCCATCTGCTATGCAAGATTAAACTATTCTGTGCTCACCTGTGTGAAATCTGGTCTTCTTGCCTCAGGTAAGATGATCACGATGCAGATTTAAAAAACATATTATGCTATTGATCTCTTGAGAATATGAAAGCTCTAAGCAATGAGATTTCTTTTTTCTATTTTTTTCAACTCTTTTAAAGCAACACCTAGTCCAAGATGCCTAAGGATGGTGTGTTTTGTTTTGTTTTGTTTTGTTTTTTTAAGTGTTTCAATCTTGAGAATATGAAAGCTCTAAGCAATGAGATTTCTTTTTTCTATTTTTTTCAACTCTTTTAAAGCAACACCTAGTCCAAGATGCCTAAGGATGGTGTGTTTTGTTTTGTTTTGTTTTGTTTTTTTAAGTGTTTCAATCTTGAGAATATGAAAGCTCTAAGCAATGAGATTTCTTTTTTCTATTTTTTTCAACTCTTTTAAAGCAACACCTAGTCCAAGATGCCTAAGGATGGCGTGTTTTGTTTTGCTTTGTTTTGTTTTTTTAAGTGTTTCAATTTCAGGATACATCACTAAATTTATGTCCATCCTTTGGGCTGATATTTTTAATTCTATTAAATTGCCTTAGAAAATTAAAATAATCATTGCATTTGTAAAGCATCTTGAATTTGACATGCTATTTTCTCAATAATAACCCTCTCCACTGTAATCCTTGTGTCTATAAGCCAAAATTGTTCTGGGCTATATAAATTAAAACTCTAAAGAAGGCCACATAAAGAGTTATTCACTGTGGCATGTGATTTTGCACAACTTTTGTTTTTTTATGTATATGTCCTCAGGAGTTACTTTGTCCTTTGTTTTGACGTGATCCCTTCTTGAAGTAGTAATTATTCTTACAGAAAACAGGTGCAATTGTCTAAGTCACATTACATATGTTGAATGGAAGCTATAATTTAAGACTGAAAAATACCTCTTTGTTCAAGAAGTAGAGAAATGCTTTGAGCAGGATATTTAAGGTTACCCAGGATTTCCCTGTTTTGGGCTGTGAATTTTTCCTACCTATCTTGTAAGAGATATACTAAGAAGACTCTAAAACATGATTGTCTAAACTCAGGAGGCTATCTAGACATCTCAAGGAGATGCTCTTCCCATTTTCATTTGAAACGTATTTGACGGTAAGCTCCCTATGACTTAAGATTGTCTTTTCCTTCCCTTGGAATTATTAGAGCCCATATTATATTAAATTATGGGGCAGATGAAATACGCCTGAACACAATCTTGTACTAACCCTCTCATTGGTCCAAGGTTGACTACATAGATAAGAAAATATGTATAATTGTTTTTCAGTATCAAAGGTATAACACTTTTTCTGCCCTTTTCCAGGGTAAACCTTTCCCAGGATAAACTTTTCACACTGCTCTTTCTGAGCTTTAACCATTCTAGTTTAATTCCTCTGTATATATTCCAGTTTGTCAAATCCTTAATTATATATGACTCCCCAAGATGAATACACTATTCTAAATAGTACTGAACTCATCTACTTAGAATATTAGACAGTAGGTTTCAATTTCAATACCATATCTGCATTTATTATGGTGACATTGGGCTTATTATGTTAAGCATTAGTCAAACTAACACCCACATATTTATTCCAAATGTGCTATTATCAAGACACGTCTTGGACATTCTGAACCTGTGACATTGATATTTTGAATCTACCAATAAGACTTACAATTCTCCCTAATAAATTCCCCTTTGTTATTCTTGGCCCAAAATGTCAACCTATCAAGATCTCTAAAATGTTGATCTAAATCATCTGAAGTATTCATGTTCATGACCTAGCCCTTCCCTCCCAGGTATATACCATGCATACATATGTACAGAAAGCATGCCAGGATTCACAGAGTAGCATTATTCATAATATACCAAACTGAAAACTAAAAACCCGAAGCTCAGTAACAATAGAATAGATAAATACATTCTGGTATACTCACAAGAAGAAATGTATCCAGCAATGAAATTGAATAGGCAACAATTATCAATTATTCCATTCACAAAAGTTCACAATCAGACTGAACAAAACTACAGTGTTCAGGGATGCATATACAATAAGATTATACAGGAAGCAAAAGAAAAAATACTATAAAAGTAAGGACAGTGGGTAGTGGAGTTGCTTACAATAGTTTATATCTTGACACATGTTTACCTTATTATAGTTTAAATGTTCTTTTTACATTATAGGCATTTTTCCTATGAATTTCATAAACAGATTAATATTAATTTAAAAGAATTCATTAGCATGACTGCCCTTCTATAACTCACAAACATTCCAGGTCAGACGTTGTGACGGGAGGGATGTTTCAGGTGATGTCTGACCATGGTGGTAGCCCTTGTCTTCTCATTCAACTTCTGCTGTATCTTGAGATAGCTTTATTCATAGACTAGTTTCTGTCATGGTAACACCAGGGCCACAGTAGGGCAATGTGGAAAGACAGAGAGAGATAGAGAGGGAGAGAGAGAGAGAAAACCTCAATAATGGAAGAAAAGTCCTGAGCCATAATCAGTTGGATCACATTCTTAACACTGAAAAATCACCAGAGCAAAGAGGATACTATCATACTGATCAACCTAAGCCAACCACGTCCACTTCTGAAGTTTGATTTTTGTCTCTTTCACCCAAACCACATGCTACTATGCAAGGGGAAATTAGTGAAATAGATGGTGATTTATACACACTCAGATGCATACATACATATATACATAAGTATACACATTCTTACATACAGACATTGTTACAGAGGGATCTACACCAAGGTGTAAAGAGGACATTTTGATAAAGTGTGAGAATACAAATTTTTGTTGTTGGTTTATATGTACTTTGCAATGTTCCTATAACAATCACATACCCTGTCTGTAGTTTCTGCATGAGCGTGACTTCTGCTCATGAAGGGATCTTGTACATGTACCTTACTGATCTTGATGCTTATCTTGAATTCCATTTCAGCCTCTTGTTCCTTAATGATACGATCCTGATCAATCATCAAGATCAATTCTGCTGTCTCTTCTAGGTGGATATAACTCAGACACTCAGCCTCCCTGAGTAGTTAGCACCATTTTTAGATATATCTAGAGAATCACGAGGAGATGGACAAATTGAAACAATTCTAGGACTTGGATTCAGAAATTGAGAATCTATTACTTGTATTATTTTATTTGAAATAAGTTGGTTTACTGTATGTTTTAATAAATAAATGCTAAGTTTTTGAGTATATATTTTTAAAAATATTCCTTCCTATAATTAATCATAAGATCTTTCTTCTTGTTGTTTCAACTATATCTCATTAAAGTTGTTCTTTGATTATCTAAGGCTGACACTAGTTGGTTAAATATTTTGCCTTAACGGCAAAAGGGCTCAGATCAGCCTCTGTCACCTCATCCAGTTTCTCCTGTCCACAGATATGAGTCACACTTAACGAGGGCCATGATATTTTCTGTCAAATCCAAGATAATTTGCAGAATGCCTTATTAAAATCAAACTGGATTCTGGTACTTAGAGTGACATTAGCAAGATGGCAGAATAAGAAACCCTAGTCTTTCTTCTTCCATGGAGACACTGACTTAACAAAAATATATAGACCAAGATGCCTTTGTGTAAATGCTAGAAACCAACTAAGTAGTTGCAGTAATCCAGGCAAGCACAAAACTGAGAACAGTTGCATTCAAATAGGCAAGAAAAACCTCTGAATTCTACCCATGATCACTCTGCCCCCAAGTAGGTCCAGCTGTGCATGACTGGGAGAAAATTTCCAATTCACACCTTTGCCCTCAAAAAGAAAACAAACAAACAAACAAACAAACAAAAAAAACACAGAGAAATGTGCATGTAATATGCCAGCTTTTGGGGTCTGTACAAGGGATTGGTTTCTGTCTAGCCTGACATGGAATGCTGACAGAATCAGCATACTCTGTATGTCTGGACGCCACTGAGAACAAAGAACTTGGTGACTTGCTGCAGCAACAGAGAACCTGCAGCACCACAAACAGACACCACAGGGAGCAAGAGATTACAAGCTCACAAAAAAAAAAAAAAAAAAAAGGCAAACCTCTCTAATTGGGAAACGCTACACTCATACCCAAAGATGCATCATCCCCAGAAAGGTATGAGAGGCTCCCAGCATCTCTAGATGAGCTGATTGGTGAAGATCTTCCCATATACAAAGCCAGTCCATAAAGACTGGGAAAGGTGGTTGTTTTTCCAAATGTTGCAGTGTCTACAAAAAATTTGCAAGGCATACAAAGAAACAGAGAAATATGGCACAATTAAAGGAACAAAATAAATCCCCAGAAACTGATCTTAAAGAAATGGAGATCTGTAAAATACCTAACAAAGAACTCCAAATAGCCACATTAAAGAAGCACAATGAGCTTAATAACAACAAAAAGAGACAACTGAACAAAATCAGAAGAATGGTGAATTAACAAAATGAAAATATTAGCATAAAGCTATAAACTAAATATCAGAACTAAACAGAAATTCTGGAGCTTAAGAATATAATAACTGAATTGACACTCACTGGAGAGATTCAACAACAAACTTGAATAAACAGAAGAATCAGCAAACTCAAAAACAGGTCATTTAAAATTATTGAGTCAAAGAAGCAAAAAGAAAAAAAAACAATGAAGACAGCTTAAGGAATACATGGAACACTATTAAAAGTATCAATATACTCATTATGGGACTCACAGAAGGAAGGAAAGGAGGGAGGGAGGGAGACAGGGAGGAAGAGAGAAAGAAAGGGACAGAGAGCTTATTTAAAGAAATAATGGCTAAACATTTCCCATATCTAAGGAAGGAAATGGGCATCCAAATTCAGGAAGTTCAATGGATTCAAACTAGGATGAACCCGAAAGACCCACACTAAGACATATTGTAATTAATCTGTCAAAATCAAAAACAGAGAATCTTGAAAGCAGCAAGAAGAAGATGACTTGTCACATACAAGAGAGCTTCCGTCGTGTTATCAGCAGATTTCTCAGCAAAACTCTTATAAGTCTAAACGGAACAAGAAGACACATATTCAAAGTACTAAAAGAAAAAACACTGCCAACCAAGAATATTATGTCCAACAAAACTGTCCTTCAAGTGTGCGTATGAAGGTGAAATGGATTTTTCCAGACAAACAAAGGCTGAGGGGATTCATTACCATTAGAACTGCCTTACAAGAAATGCGAAAAGGAGTTTTTCAAAATGAAATGAAAAATGCTGCCAGAATAAAGAAGGCATATGAAAATATAAAGTTCTCTTGTAAAGGTAAATATATACTCAAACACAGAATCCTAAAATACTGTGACGGTGGTGGGTAAGTCATTTTTAATTCCAGTATGGAATTTAAAAGACAAAAGCATAAAAAGAACAATACGATTATGTTAATGGATACATAATATAAAAAATGTAATTTGTGATATCAAGAACGTAAAGTAGGAGTAGGGAAGATGTAAAATAGTAGAGATTTTATACGTAATTGAAGTTATTAGCTCAAAATGAATTCTTATAACTATAGGATGTTTTATGTAATTCTCATGGAAACCACAAAGAAAATAGCTATAGAAGATGTGCAAAAGAAAGTAAGAAAATTACCTAAGTATGTCACTACAAAAGATTAATAAAACAGAAAGGAAGGCAGCAACAAAGGAAAAGAAGGACAAAATAACTATAAGATACACAGGAAACAACAAAATGTCCAAACTGAGTCATTCTCTGTCAGTAATTACTTTACACGTAAATAAATTAAACTCCAAAATACATAAAGTGGCTGAATGAATAAAAATAAAAACAAGATGCACCTGTATGTTGTCTACAAGAGACTCACTTTAGATGTAAGGACACACATAGGTTAAAAATTAAAAGACAGGAAAAGATATGCCATCCAAATAGTAACCAAAAGAGAGCAGGACTGGTCATACACATATTAGATAAAACAGATTTTAAGCTGAACATTGTCAAAAGAGACAAAGAAGGACAGTATATAATAATAAAAGGATCAATTAACTTGCCATATATAACAATTATAAATATATATACACTAACACGCGAACATCCAAATATATGAAGCAAACATTGATATACTTTAGGAGAAAAATAGACAATAACACAAAAGTAGTAGTTTTGAATATTTCATGAGATGGTTAACTGTGTGTGTCAATTTGAGTGGACCATGGGATTCCCAGATTAAACATTCCTTCCAGGCGTGTCTATGAAGGTGTTTCTGGATAAGATTAGATTTGAATTGGTGTACTCAGCAAAATAATCAGTAAAATAAACTGCTCTTCATAATGTGGCTCAGCATTATTCAATCCATTAAGGTCCTGAATAGAACAAAAGGAAAAAGGAGAAATGTGTCCCCTTTTTTCTTGCCTCACTGCTTGAGCTGGGACATTTCATCTCATCTTCGTCTGCCTTTGGACTGGAATATGCACCACCAGTTCTCCTGGTTCCCAGACCGTTAGATTCAGACAAAATTACGCCACCTGGCTTTCCTGGAACTTCTCACATAAACATGTGAGCCAATTCCTGATTTTTAAAAATCTCCTTTTCACTCCTGTTGGTTCTGTTTCTCTCAACAACCCTAACTAATAGATTCCACTTTCTTTAATGGAGAGACTAACTAGACAAGATCAATAAGAAATCAGAGGACTTAAACAACAATATAGACCAATTAATCACAGTCATATACAGAACACTCCAGGGAACAATAGCAGAATACACATTTTTCTCAAGTGTACATGGAACATTCTCCAGTGTAGATAAGGTATTAGGACATGTTAAGCTAGGAAACAAGTCTTACATATTTAAGAATACTGAAATCATACCAAATATATTTTCTGACCACAAAGGTTGAAATTAGAAATCAATAGCAGAAAAATAACTGGAAAATTCACAAATATGTGGAAATTAACCAACATATTCCTATAGAACCAATGAGTCAAAGAAGACATCACAAAGTAAATTAGGAAACATACAAATCAAATTGAAAGCAAAACATACCAAAACTTATGGGATACAATAAAGTAATACCCAGAGGGAAGTCTATAGCAGTAAACACCTATAATCAAAAAGAAAGATTTCAATTCAACAATCTAACTTTACACATCAAGGAACTAAGGGGGGAAAGCCAAAAATTAGTAGAAGAAAGGGAATAATAAATAGAGCAAAAATAAATGAAATAGAGAATAGAAAAACAAGAATCAACAAAACCAAGAGTTGGTTTGAAAAGATCAACAAAATTGACATATCTTTAGCTAAACTAAGAGAAAAAAAATGTCAAATAAATAAATCAGAAATAAAAAAGGAGATATTACAATTATGCCACAGATTAAAAAAAGATGAGATAGTTATGAACAATTACATACTAACAAATTGGATAACCTACAAGAAATGGATACATTTCTAAAATATGCAACACACTGATACTGAATCATAAAGAAATAAAATCTCTTAGTAGACTTATACCAAACAAGGAGATTAAATTGGGAATCAAAAACCTTCCAACAAAGAAAAGCCCAGGACCAGGTGGTTTCACTGTTGAATTTCACCAAACACTTTAAGAATTCCAATCCTTCTCAAATCCTTCCAAAGAGTTGAAGAAGAGGAACACTTTCAATAACATTTTATGATCACAGTATTACTCTAATACCAACCCAAAATTTCTCCAAGAAAACTATAGACCAATATCCATGATAAATACTAATATAAAAATCCTCAGCAAAATACTAGCAAAGTGAATTCAACGGCACATTAAAAGCATTATACACCATGACTAAATGGGATTTACTCCTGGGATGCAAGGATATTTCAATATATGAAAATCAATTATTTTATACACCACATTAACAGAACAAAGACTAATACTCACATGATTATCTCAATTAACACAGACAAAGCATATGACAAAATTCAAAAAGTTTTTATGATAAAAACGCTTGAGAAACTAGGAATAAAAGGAAATTATGTGAACATAATAAAGGCCATATTCAATGCCACGGCTAATATCATAATGGTGAAAAACTGAAAGCTTTTTCTCTAAGATCAGGAACAAAGCAAGAACATCCATTCTACCACTTTTATTCAAAATAGTACTAGAAGTCCTAGTCAGAGCAATAAAGCAAGAAAAAGAAATCAGAGAACTCCAAATTGGAAAGGAAGAAATAAAATTATTTCTGTTCACAGATGGCATGCTCTTATATATAGCAAACCCTAAATATTACACACACACACAAACAAACAAACAAACAAAAATGTTAGAACTAATACATTCAGCAAAGTTGCAGGATACATAATCAATAAACAGAAATTAGCAGTTTCTATACACTATGAATTAACAATCATAAAAGGCAGTTAAGAAAAAAATCTATAATTAGAATCCAAAAGAATAAAATACTTAGGAATACATTTAACCAAGGAAGCAAAATACCTGTACACTGAAAACTACAAAATATTGATGAAAAAAATTAAAAAGACACAAGTAAATGGGAACATATCATGTGCTGATAGATTGGGAGACTTAATATTATAAAATACCCATATTTCCCAAAGTGATCTACAGATTCAATTCAATCTCTATCAAAATAGCAATGTTATTTTTGCTTGTTTTTTTGTTTTCAGAAAGACCATTCTAAAATTTGTATGGACCCAGAAAGTAGGAGGTAATTACCAGAGGCTGTGGGCAGGGGAGGGCAACGAAATGGGAAGTTGTTGAACAGGTAGAGTTTCAGTTTTGCAACATGAAAACGTTCTAGTGATCTGTTGCACAATTAACACTACTGTACCATATATTTAGAAATGATTAATATGGTAAATTTTATCTTAGGTAATTTTTACAAAAAAAAAATCAAACTAAACTCTACCACAAATTCTTAGAATATAGGAACCTTAAAAATTAATTAGCCTAGATCCCTAATTTTACTGAGGAGATGTAGCAATTATTTTAACTTGCTTTATTAGATTATGCAGTCAGGTTAGTTTATAATGACTTACTTTTGTTCATTATTCTGCTCCTCACATTTTTCTATATAATGTATTATTTTTGATGGCAATCTATATACCAATGTATAGCTTCTAGGATGCTTAATGAAACTCGGGACAGTTGGGTTACCCCAGTTCTTTAGCATTTCTGTGATTCTCCATCATATCCCAAGATTACCAATAGCAGTCACAAAATCACATTTGAAGTTATTTCAGTATCCTGGAGTGGGATTAATGTGAGTCTAACCTAAATTCACTTAAAAGAGCTAAGCAAATTTTTGTTTTAATTTCCTCACCTATATTGATCTTTAATCCAAGATTCTAATTTGTTTCACTTTTTTAAGCTCCTTCTCTTTGGTGAAAAGGGTGGAGACCAAAATTATGATGACTAGATTCACAAATCATCTTTTCTTTTTACGTATATCATCAGTCCCAAGTAGAAGTTGACCACTGCTTTGTTCTTCTTACTCTAAATGTGACAAAAATAAGCTTGTTTATTGTCCTTAGCACTTTTTCATAGCTGCACTCATGATAAGATTTAATCCTGACATTTGTCTTATGGGTTCACATCACTCTCTTTTCTTTTGTTGGACACTTGCCCAACACTTTACCTTGTACACATGTCCTAGCTAAATATTGTCTCACAGGTGACCCTGGGGTGTGACACGACATTTCTGTGTGACTTCTTTTGCTTCTCCCTAATGACATGTGACTTCAAAGCCATTATTTTGCTTTTAAATCTGCCATTCCATTTATGCCACATCTGATTTTACAATTTCTGTCCACTGGGCTATAATTATCTTTCCTCGTAACATGTCAAAATCCATTCTCCTATGACCTACTATGCACCAGACATAATACAAACCAAGACAGTAGGAACATTTTTTTCTAATATTTTCATCCCATATATGTCACCAAATTCCTATTTATTAATTAGAATCAAGTCTACTATAGCACTTCCTCTCATTGTTTTATGTTGCAGTAATAAGCTTCTAGACAGCAACACAAATTTTTTTAAGTAACCCAGGCACTTGCAGAATAAAACTTTCAGCAGAAGTCTTAATACACTGACATCTTCTCCAAGGCAGGATAACAACAGCTAAAGTTTGCAGAGATTCTGCTCAGCGATAAGGCCTGAGCTAAACACATACAGACAATTTTATCTCATTTAATTCCATATTTCTCCTATAAGGCAGGTAGTGTGCTCACCTCATTTCACAAATGAGTCCTACAAAGGTGTTTCATACAGTCGTGGTACCAGAGAAGAAGCAGACCCGGAATTCCAACCAATTGCATGTCCATTCCCTCACTGACCACTTATAACTTCCATGTTTCCCCGAAAATGAGACCTAACCAGAAAATAAGCCCTAGCATGATTTCTCAGCATGATATCACCTGGAGCAAAAATTAATATAAGACCCGGTTTTATTTTCAGGGAAACAAGGTACATTGCAATTTCCCACTCCAACGCATCTCTTATCCATCTTTATAAGGAAAATTCAGTTTATCATCCTTATTTGAATTCTTACATATCTGTAGCTTTAGCAAATCCCTTCCTGCGAAATAACATGTCTTAATTTCATTCCAGAAAACTACTGTTTTTTTTTTACACACTAAAAAATGAAAATACCAAGCTAAAACCTATATACAGTATCTTCTCGGTATTCTGTTCTACTAAATTTCTTTATTTCTTATGTCAAAATTCTTTTGTCTTGCTCTTGCATTTAGTTTTTAATCACTGAAATAACTGTAAAGTTAATGACTCGCTGTTCCAAATCATAAAGATAAAAGGCATATTAATAGACTTTTTGAAAGAAGATTTGGGATTTCATGAAGCGATTTCTACCCAGGGACTCCCAGCCATATATTACTGAGCTGCTTATAACCAAGAATCTAAATTAGAAAGAAAATGAGTAAGCCTGAATGAGACTTTATCATTCTTCAAGGAATTATTTAATATTTCAAATGTGTTCACTAAAGGCATACAGTGCCACATGCTAGAGGCTTTAACCTCCCAAGTTTATTTTTAAAAGACCAACTAATTCCAGTAATAAAAATGAAAAAGAATGCAGTCAATATTTTATTAAAAAATAGGATACTCAAATGCCTTTATTATGTATAATTCAATTCAGCTTATGAGAACTTGGGCATCAAACTCACTCTTACCCATACCTTCAATCGTATTTTTTTAACCCAAAAGCCCCACAGTGATTTTTATGAGGGTTTACCTGATTTATTTTACTTACATTACTTAATACTATTAGGTTGGTGAAAAAGTAATTGCGGTTTTTGCAATTATTTTTAACCTTTTAAACTACGATTACTTTTGCACCAACCTAATAGCAGTGTCTATCATGGTAATTATATGTGGATAAATGAGAAGCATCAAAAACTTAAGAAATAAATACAAGACATCAACCATTTGAATGAAGTATGGATTATGCCTTCATTTTTTTTTTCCCTTAAAATTCCAGTAAATGTACAACTTACGTCTAGTTTTTGTTTGTTTGTTTTTTTGGTATTACTACTATTTATCAAAGTCAGTTTCTACATAAATTACACTAAACATGACTTTCATGTTCCACTGTTTCTCAGTATCAGACTCAGCAAATATTTTCTGTAAAGGAAAAGATAGTAAATATTTTAAGTTACCAGGGCCATAGGGGATATGTGGGATACACATTCTTGGTTTTGTTTTGGTTTTTGTTTTGTTTTTAGTATCCTTTAAAATGTGAACAGCATATTTAGCTTGCAGGCTGTACACAAATAGGCCGCAGGTTGTATTTGGCCCTTGGGCTATAGTTTGATGCCCCAGGCTACAATGGTTTTCTACATGGCACTTGTTAAAAAAAATACACTTTTTTTGTTTCTCTTAAAAAGAGTGAACCTAGATTTTCACTTAGTGATAAGAGCACAGGATTACTAATCAGACCTCTATGCTAGTCCTGATCTACCCAAATTTAGTCAGTGTAACTCTGACTAAATTATTCCATCTCTATGGGTTTTCTTTCCTTATGGGTTTTCTTTCCTTATCTGTAAAATGAGCAAAGGATTTTCATGGGATGGAGAAGGAGACAGAGTCAGAGGGATCAATCGTGTAGGATCTGGAGAGATGGGAGAGAGAAGAGATTCAACAAAAAGTGTGGACCGTGAAAAGAAAGATTCATTTGATATTGTGAACCCTGAAAAAGAAGAGACCTACCAAGGGCTCCTGGTGGCTAACTGGGCTCAAATATTAAAACAGAGCCTAGCAGCCATTTCTAAACAGGGGCCTCTCAGGTAAACCACACTTCAGGAAGAAGGCTGCACTGAGATGCCTGCCTCCTGCATTGAACTGTCTGCCTGCACTGTGTTCCCGACATCTGAGTCAGCCCTTCTAAAGGAATTCCTGGAATTGTATGACAACCAATATAACTAAGGCTTTCCCCATCCCATAGAAGCTGTGCAGCTATATCCCCATCAGAATCTCCACCAACAAATCAGAGCAGCTTCATTATGACCTACCAGGACAGTGATTTTCGGACCAACCAAACTGCGAACGTGTGGAGTCTTTATTTGTGGGAGGATGGACCAATCAGGGACCAGGGGCAGGGACTTCTTCTATACAAGTTAGTTCTACTCTGGCTGAGAGAGCAAACTTTCCCTTTCCACCAAAGACTGAAGACTGAATTTCCCTGGCTGGTACCGAAACACTAAAGATAAAATTTCGAAGACATCTCGCTGGACCAGAGTGAAGAAGAGCAGACAAAGGAGACCAGGGCAGAGTGGAGCTGACACACATAGAGCAGAGCAGAGCTGTCTATCCAGAGAGCAGCCTCAGCCAAGGGTCGCCTCGCCTCAGAGCCACCTCACAGCCAAGGTGTTCCACAGCCGGGATGCTTCATAGTTGAGCTGTACTATGGAGCTGCTCCACGCCATGTTGTTCTCACAGCCTGGCTGTGTCACAATCAACCTGTTTGTACTGAATAAAGTTTCCTTCTTCACCTCACCCCAAATTGGTGCCAACAACTATCAGTTGACAAGGTGAACCCTAAGAAGGAATTTACCTCTTGAGAGGGACTCCCATGGTCAACTGAGGGCCCAAATTTTATGTATAATAAGAGTCTAGTGGCCATTTGCTGACAGAGAAGACCCTCAGACTGAACTCCAGTTTCCCTCGCTGCATCCGACTTGTTGACACATTCTGAGTGAACCACTGCAGGAGAAGCCCTGCTTTCATCTTTCTACCAGCAGAATGAGACCTACCCTGTCCAATTAGAACTGTGCAAATTGTATCTTTGTTTGCTTCTATACTGACCAATCAGAACTGCACAATCTGGCATCCTCATTCCCATAAAATTGGGAACTTGGGTGGGAACTTCCTCTATAAAAGATGGCCTCCCCTTTGTCTTGATAGAACACAATTTAGGTTGCTACTTGAAAACTGTCTCCCAAGCTGCAGCTCCTTTTGCTCAAGTAAATGCTTTATGTTCTTTTTACAGTCTAAAATTAATTTGGCTTTACAAGAGTGAGATGAAGTCTCCAGGTGGGCAGAGTGTAGAGAACTGTGGGGTTAGAATCTCCAAAGGGCATTTTCAGGCCTCCAAGGCAGCTTGCCTTTTGCCTGTGCAATGCTTATATCCATTCATATAACATTTACCCACTCTAGAGGCTTACACGAAGATGAATAAGGAAGCAGTAATTATAGCACCGGGAAAAGTTGGACATTCAAACAGAACAGGGAACACTAAGGATTGAGCACAAGACGCCCAGGAAGTAAGGAGAGGTCCAAAGAGGGACATCTATGGGGCAAGAGTGTTTGGAGAAAGGTAGTCTGCCTTTGACTCCAGCTGAGCAAAGTGAGAACAAGCACATGCCCAGCCCACAGGAGCATGAATCACATCTCCAGATTAAGAAATGCTAAGTTCCGTTGGAGCACTGCAAGCAAGTTGGTGTTGTCCAAGGCAGAAGATGTAGGTCAGGAGAGCCGAGAGGAGGCTAGAGGGTGGGGTCAAGGACAACTGAGGGCATGCAGAGAAGCGTGCACTGCATGCCATGGGTAACAGGAAATCACTGAATCTTTTCCACAAGAAGTTTCATAGCCAAATTTGCATTTAAGATAAATTACTCTGGCAACTAGAAGACGATATGAGGGGAAGACTAGAGCAGGAAGACGAATTAGGAACTGATACCTTATCCCTGGCAGGGGTTGATGAAGAGTTGACCACGGGCAGTCATAAAAAGATCAGAATACAGGAGACTAATCTCAGCAATACTTACAAGATAAATTGTAGACATGATGACTGACAGGAAATGGAAAGTGGAGGAGGGAAAGGAAGAGCAAATAAATGAAAAGACTGTGGATGGTGCTTCCTCCACTGGGGCAGGAAAGAAACAGGGGTAACAGAGGTAGACTTGGAGAAAGTAACAGAGATTATGAACTACAGTTTGGACATTTGAAACCAGACTTGGTATGGAACACACAGGTAAGGTGTCCTGCAGGCAGATACGGGTCAAAAAGTACAGAAACAACAACAACAAAAAGTCATGACTAGACATGAAAGTCTGGAGCTCAGTCAGAGGCATGTAGAGAGTGGAAGAGAAACCCAGTGCGATAGGGAAGTTAGGAGAAGCAGAGGCCAAAGGGAAGCGTATGGAAGAACCAATCTGAGGAGGTGGACAAGAGAAACAAAGTCAGAGAAGAAGATATAAACAAACCAGTAGCAGCTAAAAGGTGGGACGTCTGCTGTCAAATGCTGTTCAGTGAGAGGACAGAAGAATGGGAGAACAAGTTCAGTAGCATCGTTTGAACAGAAAGAAGCTGGAATGCAGAGCCTGAGGAATGAACTCTAATGAAGGTGAGTGAATGGAGACACCCTATTCCCAGCTTCTTCCATATCCAAAGAAATAAACACATTGCAGAAATTATAAAGACGAGGTCATTTAAAATAATTCCTTTAACACAGTTGTATACAAAATATTGTAATCCTGTGTCAGATATAAAATAAATCAGTTGCTACAATTCTGGCACTTTAAAGTTTACAAATCTATTCAAAAACAGCATCATTTTGTTTATGTATGTTTTTCATTACAGTTAAATAAATGTGAATCTAAACTTCCTTAGAACAAAACACCTGGTTTATTGTCCAGTCTTCCTAGTTACTGGAATCAAACGTGAGGATAAAAAAAGTAAGATAATCTTTGCAGATTCCTATGTAAGATAGGGAAGAGAGGTGATTCTACCTAGGTGGAAGAGACTAAATGTGAATTCTTGAATGATAACTGTGGTCCTCAAATGCAGTACTTATGAAAATCACTCAGGGCTGGTGGAGGGAGTGTCCTTTGTTTCACTCCAGATTCTGATTCTGTAGGTCTGGGGTGAGCTGAGGAAGTCCACTTTCTGGGCACCTCCGGGAGATCTAGAGTTGGCAGGCTAGGGAGCACACTGCCCTATCCTTAGAGATATGCAACCTTTTCTAAGTCAAGTTACTGTGTACTTGAATAACTGCTCGTTCTCAGGAAAGGTCACAACAGAACTGTTAAAATTTTTTTCATCCTTTTGTCATTTAAAAATTATTGGCACATTCCCTGGAAAAAAAGTACAAGCTTAAAAGAGGCCAGTTGAGGAGAAATGCTTGATTTCAATGAACTCATTAGCTCAATATATTCTAAAAGCACCAAGTGAGTCCTTACTCAGGACCAAATCCCAGGCAGGTGATGGGGATGTGAAGGTGAAAACAGAATTGGGAAGGTAACATGCAATGTGATTATCACTCACCTATAGAGGAGCTCCAGAAGGGCACCTAATATTGCCTGCGGTTATTGATACGAGGGAGAAGGAACAGATTTTGGTGATCAGAAATAGGGAATGTGGAATGACCATGTCTACCCTGCATCATTCCATAGGCAGTTGTGAACATTAAGGGAGATCTCAGGTGGAAAAGCAACTTACAAAATGGTTGTATGAGCTTCTCAGTTTCTAAGGGTAAAAGGCACTTTACCTCCTAGCATGACTGCTTCCTCACCTCAATGCACTTCAAGCAAATATCATCTTTTCTTATGCCTGAACTTTTTCTTAAACCTACATAGGTAACTTGTATGCATTTTTAATGTTTCCTGTTCTCCTGATATGCTCGCTTTGCTCTCTGGAACTCTTACAAAGCAATGTATTATTCTTAGTACAGAGAAGAATAGAACAAAGGAGTGGCCGGAAGAAGGGTTGGCAGAAGGAGACCCACAATGGAAAGGGGTGACGAGAAGATCATTAGTGTAATAACTTATCATCTACGAAAGGTTTCACCTGTATGCCTTCCTCTCAGGAGGAAATAACCAAAGCCCCTACCTTCCCACACATCTGAGACTTCTGCTTGGTAGAAAGAGCAAAGACCTTGCTACGATCTAGCTCTGTGACCTTGAAACAATGACCTAAGTCCTCTGAGCCTCATTTCCTTCATTTGTTGTACAGGGAGCTTGAGCAGATCATTCTACAAGCTCCTCTCTGCCCTGGTGTTTTCTCATTCTATGAATGTGTGCTGTCATTGGCCCAGATTTGCCCTGGCGATAAGATCCCAAAAGGACAGATACATTGACTGAACATTTGAAACGCTCAGCTAACCAACGACAGGCTCAAATTTAAAGAAGTATCATTTTCAAATATCCCAGTTCCAATACAATATCTTTTCTCACTTATATAAATGTTTTACCGTGTTTAATGATTGGCAAGTTACATACATCTATGTAGGTGCACATATTATGTAGCTACTGAAGCTTGTATCTTCAAGCATTCTCAAATCAGAGAAAAAAATCTTTGAAGTATTAATTGCACAATAAAGTCATTCAGCTATTTTAGTGTGTACTGGACAAATCAATTCACTCCCCCAGTTCTCACAGGACACAGGTAAAGTCAACCATAGCATCATGCCTTCTAGATGGAATTTCATTGATTAAACTTAGTTTTCCTTTAGTAAATATCACACCCTGGATGATTTTTACAACTAATACATCCCTGGGGTATATTAATACTATTTCTTAAGCAATGCCATATATTCTAGTCTCCAAAAAGTCCATCAAATATAAATCTCATGCTCACACAGCTTGATCACATGTGATAAGGGGCCAGAGCTGTTAATGCTCAGTATATGTCACATGTGTTTGCACAATCCTAATAAGCTAAACAACTTCATACAAATAGACACGTTTTGGAGGACCCTTGACCCAAGGATGACAAGTTACCTTCAAAGCCTTTAGCAATATCAAGAGTAAAATTTAATTTACTTTGACAGCTATGCAGTGATCCCATAAAGAGGAAGCTGAGGGTCCGGGTGGTTGCCCCCTCCTCAGTCCTGTGGCTTTAATTTCAGGAGCTCATGGATGACTTAGGGTCCCTTGTTTTTTTTCACTTGATTCTAAGTGAAAATCACCAGGAGATGCATGAATAAGACTACAGGGGCTCCATAAGTACCCCCACTGGGGCAAATACATGTGAGACATTTTAATCTTCACCTGAACAGATTCTAGACATTTTATGAGATCCTCAAAGAAAGCCAGGACTCAAAGAGGATGAGCACTTCCAGGGCTTTTGCTCTTGGGAGGATAAAGACTGCCTTTCCCTCCTATCTTTTCTGCTCACTGACTCCTCTGGCCAATTCAGAGCAGTTAAGTTTTACTTGGCCCTGCTTAGCAAAACACAGTCCCTACTCCTCCAATGGCTAAATGATTCTTCCAAGTGGCAAATGATTAACACACAATTTAAATGTATTTGGCTCACTCCCCCAAAACAGAGATCTGATCCACGAACCAGTAGCTACAGCTTTTCAATAAACGCCAGAAATGCAAAGAGAACTTGATGAAAATCATCTCCATTACCTTTCAGGGGCGTCCAAGGTACAGTTAAACCCAGTACTTCCACCGACCTAATTGGTTTTACCCAGCCAGGGAAGACGGGGCGGGAACTGGGCAGGGGACGTGTGTGTGTGTGTGTGTGTGTGTGTGTGTGTGTGTGTGTGTGCCGTGAATGAAGAGCCCCCGGTGCCATGCCTCCCACTTTGCCCACCACAGAGTCTCCGGTCCCTCAAGACAATGGAGCTGATATTGTCCGGCGGGAGTCTCAATCACAGGTCGTGCAAGATCAGTGGTAGACGCAACAGCTTGGGAGCCCTCCTTCACACCTACATCTTTGTTCTCTGAAGTGTTGCTCTTTCATGCTCCCTCCATCCCCCCCCCCCGCCAAAAAAAGGGGGGGGGGTTGGAAACGAGGAAGAACTCCCTGCCTCTCCCACAGTGGTCGTATAGGTGACCGCTGGGCTTCGCCCATCTCCCGTAGCAACGAGAGGCTCCCTGTCCCTCTAAACTGCCACTTTCGCCTCCTCTCCTGGGCTAGGTCCAGAGTTCAGACCGCTTCTGTTCTCAGCTCGCGTGCACATATCTCCCCGCGTCCCTCCTCTCCACGCGCCCTTTCTACTCTGGGACTCAAGGTAGGTACCCAGAGATGCAGGTGCGAGCACCGCACCCTCCCGGAGTCGCCAGCGCCACGGGATAGGAGAGCATTGAGCCCCGCCGACCTCCACACCTGGAGGCACGGCTGCTTGGTCAACTGCCCCGCGCTGGAGACCACGCACGGCGTCCCAATCGGTCCCTACCTGCCGGAGAAGGGTCCGTGGGAGCCGGGTGCCGCAGGCCTAGCGTGCACGGGAATCGATTCCTGCTGCGTCCCGTGAGCGGCTGCGGGGGCGCCCGGGCGCTGTGCGGCGGGTCCACTGCGCCCCGAGCTCTGCGCGCTTGGAGCGGGCGCAGTGAGCGCCGCCCGACCCGCGGGAGACTGGAGCTCCCTCGGCGGTCGGAGCGCAGCGTCTACCGACACACTCGCCCCTCCCCGCGCGCCCTACCGGCCACCGGGGTGAACTCCTCCAGCTCCCAGGGGCGCCGTGCCCCCCGCTGCCTGCCGTACTTCTGCGTCTCACTTGCCTGCCTCGGCCAGGAGGCAAGCTCGCCTCCCCTCACCCCCGTCCGGGTGGCCCCTCCAGGTCCCCTGCCTCCCTCCTTCCCCCACTCTCACGCGTTGTCTGAGACCGCGCCTCTCTTTCCAATTGCAGCTCCTTCGATCCTCCCCTTCGGGGTCTCCCCCCTCTAGCTTTGTTGCGAATTTAAGAATGGGGCTCACTCTTCAAACTTTTCCTTTCCGACTTCTGCAAGAAGCGAGGGAGCAGGAGGGGAAGAGGGTGGCCTGGAGGTGGGTCATCTGCCCAATGGCCGGGGAGCTGTGACCTGGAGCGGGCATCCCCCTTGGGCAGCCCGACCAGAACAAAGGCCATCGCGGGGACTATGGCAGATGAGTGACCCTTTTTAAAGATACAGAGGCCATAACAGTTCTTCCCGCTCTAGGATTTGAAAGCCTCTGAGATGCTTCTAAAATCTGCTCTAATACATGAACTTCAACGTGGGGCAAGATGAACGTGGGCAAGGACAAGCCTTTCTCTAGGGAACTGCTCTCTGTTGCAATTTTCATGACAAACTAGAAGGCTTCCAACCCCACCACCTCCAAACTTTGTTCTTGGCTGGCTCTGTAAACATGTTTCCCTGTCCACATTTTGCCATCAGGGCTACATGATATATAGATAATTCTGGGGTTAATATGATATACATGCACACAGATATATACACACACACACACATAATATAATAGTATGTAATAGAGGGCCTTGTATATAACAATACTCAATAACTGTTTATTCAAATTAGTTTATAACCATATTAATTATTGGGTAGCTGAATAAATCGTGATATGTGCACATACGAAAAATAGAGAATCTAGAGTTCTCTTCATGGACTGTAAATTTCATACTTCAGTGTCATTATACTACTGTATGTTCAGGAATGGATTAAATAATGATTCTGAGATACTGTTTTAATTTTCATTTATAGCTCATATGTTTTCTGTGATTTAGGATATATTTTATGAATTTTAAGATAGGGTCAATTAAATAAATTAATTGACCTTATAATTACAATGAGGCTATATGGAAATGTTTTCCATACCTAATCTGACAAGACTGGGGTCCCACGTCAGATTTACTTCTTATAAAAATAATTTACAAAGTCATCGAATTTATCAAAGCAATTCAACAATAGTACTAAGAATAATGTAGACAAGTAAGAATGACTGTGAATTACAAATAATACAAACAGCTCAGCACTTAATTATTTTCTTGTCATTTTATACATTGGCGCCAAGAAATAGAAACGGGCTATGAGGACTATTACCCATTTGTGTGGTTACTGTGTTGCATAATATGTGATACCATTTTATTTCTCTCTATATTAAAAGGTACGTACAGAAGAACTTTGCACAGATTTACCTTTCCAAAGTTAGCTCTGGTAACCAGCACTTAAAAACTCTACAAACATCAAACCAAAGGTGCCTATTAAAATACTAATGTGGATTCATTCAGCAGCAGAGCTCGGGCTTTGTATTGCTAAAGTGCTTATATGTCTCAAATATAGGGGATATATTTAATATATGTTTCTGTCTAGCACATATCAAAGTTTATACATTAGCGGTTTATAGTTATTAGAAGAAATTGAAAGGAAATTATATAAAGAAAAAGCCCATAAATCATTAAAAAAAGCATCATGTTTGTAGTCTAGCTATTCCCATCACATTCTGCTCATGTAGTCATCAGTGGCTTCAAATACACAAGTGATTCTGAGAAGGTTTTAAAAAACGATTATACTATCCAAGCATGTAGGCAATATATTATTAAGAATGTCGATATTGGTTCACTTCCCAGAGGTAATTTTTCTCTTTAAATTGAACTATAAAGGCTGGCTAGCCATTGGCGAGCATTCTGTTTACATGGAGGCATCAGATTCTGAAATAGTAATTCTTTTGCTAGCACAGAAGCCTGCATTATGCCGCTTTCACAGCCCCCTGAGCTACATAGTAATAAAAGAAGACTGTCTACTAAGAACCCCAAAGAATGCAGTTACTTTTACATCCTAAATTAAAGTATTTGTCAATTTTCGGAACATAAATTATTAGCTTCGCCTTATGGAAAAGTTTGTGAAGTGAATCCTTTGTATGTTATTACACTTACCATCTAGCACACCTCTTACTGCGTTTCTCCAAAAAATGAGATCAAGCCGGACTATCAGCTCTAATGCATCTTTTGGAGAAAAAATTAATATAAGACCCTGTCTTATTTTAATATAATATAAGACCGGGTATAATATAACATAATATAATATAACATAATATAATATAGGGTCTTATATTAATTTTTGCTCCAAAAGACACATTTGAGCTGATGGTCCAGCTAGGTCTTATTTTCGGAGAAACACGGTATATACCTCTCAAATGAACTGGTAATTGAAACATAAAGTAATTTGCTAATTATTAACAGTTACTTGTGAAACAGAGACATTCATTTCCCATAAAACAACACATCTAAAGTTATCTACCTAAAAGTATTGGTATGTGCCAGAAAACAGAGAATTTCATATGTATTATTGGGAAACACAGCATCACGTTTAAAATCAATGCACAGTTATAACTCTTGCTTCACAATTTGTATAAAAATCTACTTTCTCTATTTGCTATGGACTCAATGCTTGTATCCTCCCCACCTCCACCTCCCCACCCCCAAATTCATATGTTGAAATCCTAACTCCCAATGTGATGTTATTAGGAGGAGATACCTTTGGAAGGTGATTAAGTCATGAGGGTGCCGCCCTCATAAATGGAATTAGTGCCTTGTGAGGATACAATGAGCAGACAGTCTTGTGCGATTCCGAAGAGGACTTTTCTCACAAGGACGATGCAGGCCCCCTGATCTCAGACTTTCAGACTCCAGAACCATGAGAAATAAATGTGTGTTTTTGATACGTCACCCAGCCTACGGCTATTTGTCATAGCAACCTGAACTAACTGAGTATTGTATGAATTGGTGAGATAGGGTGTTCAAATCTTCAACTATATTTGTGAATTTTTATATTTCTCTTTGCAGTTCCATGAGTTTTTACTTCATGTGTTTAGAATTTCTGTTTTCAGTGTACAATGTTTAGAACTATGTACCTCTAATGAATTGACCACTTTATCCTTTTGAAATGATCTTCTTTATCCCTAATAATATTCTTTAAAACTAAATCTGCTTTTTCTGACACTGAAGTGGCCGGTCACTCTAGCTTTCTTTTGAATCATGTTAGCATGGTATCTCATGCTATCTTTTTACTTTTAAAATAGCTGTGTCTTTTTATGTAAAGTGTGATTCTATTGGAGAAGGCCATCAAGAGGACCTGACCAACTCTTGATCTGTTAGCTGGCAATCCCTGGGAATATCAGGTTCATCATCCCCTCCCCTGTCTGTGGAAAGTAACTTCAGCCTGCCATTTCCACACAAAGAGCCTTTTCAAGGACACAGCCTTGAGAGAGCAATAGCTTTTTGAGGCCATCAGGACTGGATAAGTGACTGCACCCCATTGAATCCTTTCTAAAACTTTTAAGATTCTGGTGGGCAGGTACAGAGATCTACTCATCTTGCTATGCCCAGGACAAGCCTTGCATGTAAGTTCCCTTGCTTATTAGAACCTCCACCTATCCATCTGGAAAGGTCTGCTTCTTTCTGTGGTCTCTTTTTACCCTCCATGTACCCCCCTTGAGAGCCAGTTTTGAATTTCACTATGGAACACCTGAGGTTGTGAGCCAACATTAACATTTATTAGTTACCATGGAGACACTAATGTCATTTGCATATGCAGAACTTATTGACAAAAAGATGAAGCTTAGAAAATTTCAGACATTGACTAGTGGTTATTGAGACCTTATTTGTGGTGTAAAGACTGTTTAAAAATCTATGTATTATGCATGAAGCATTTACAATTTTATTACCATAACAACGATCTAGAAATATTTTTCGTTTTTAAATTTTCTTACTTTGGAAAGCATAATTGTTTTTCTTTTGATTTAAATATATTTAATTTTTCATTTTTAATTACCCATTATTTCTGTCCCTTCACTCCTTTTATTTTCTAGCAGTCAGTATGAAGCAATGATCAGTGGTCCTGAAAACTCCTGAGGTAACGAAGAGAACAAAACATTTCTGCTAAATTCTCTTAGAAGAATGTTTAGCACTGCTACAAGGAATAGAGTACAGTTTACATTAAAACTATTTCAGTTCCATCAAAGGGTCTAAGATTGAGCTCCTTTTATCAAACACAAAGCAGATTGCTTTCCTAGAGTGAGTATCAAGCTTTTAGAACTGGGACACCACTGGTGTGTTCATCATATGAGTTCCACAGCCAAGATATGTCTCAGGAAACCACATCTGTTCCTTCTCCTCCCAGGGTCCTTGTTCTGTCCTACATACTTATTTCCTGGGTCTTATTACCTTATACTTAGTCCCTTCCAGGCTTTAAGGTCACATGGACTCTGATTCCAGTTTAATTACTCCCTCAGTTGCCCCTCATTTTTCCATATAAATGGACTTTTTACATGTGGACCTAAAATGAAAAGTATTTTCCAAACCAAGACTCCAACCCTTGTCTTCATTTGTAGTAAAGCTGCTTCCCAGATCAATACCCTCACGTTGAAACTGATCCTGTCTCCAACTTTATAAAGTCTGCTTAACCTACAATCCTATGGTTCATTTCTGTTGTGACACTGGTATTTTACTTGTTAGTATATTGCTAATCTACATGAAACAGCTGGTTCTTCTCCATTTCGCATTAGTGTTATCTACATAATTTTAAAGATGTGATTAAATGACTGGGATAAGTGAGCATGTAACCTTATTATAATTTGAATAATTCTGGATGATTGATACATGTATATTGACTTTATTATTGCAATAAACACATTCAACTAGCTGAATCTGACAGGTTTAGTGATTTATGTAATTATTATTGTGCTTTATGCAAATCAAGACAAGAAAGATAAGACATTCATTTAAACTGTTGTAATTAAAATTAAACTCTAGTGACCAAAAGAGTTTCAGTTTCTCTCTTGTAGTTTTTTAATCTTACATTTATAAATGAGCTCAATAAGACATATTGTTTATGATAGATACCTTCCTATATTTAAAATGTTGTCCTCTAGAGTTTTAAAGGCAAAAGTTTTAGATTTTATCCTTCAATTTCTACCTACCTCTTTCATGATTTAAGAATCTTAAATGATCTTAGAAGCTCATCCACGAGAGTTTATCCAACCTTCTTCTAGGTCCCCCAAACACATACCAGACAGACACTTAAACTACTCTTCTTGCCCCTCTGGTCATGTCAAGTATCCTAGAAACTGTCAAAGCTCAGATGGAGGCACAGCATGATGGAAAATGACAGCATCCTTGCTACAGGACACCAGTGGAAAGCAAAGACACCAGGTAGAGGAGAGGCCATCCTAAGAAATGGTTCTCAAGTTAAACATCTCAGGGGGCTTGGAGGAGTAGGGTTTGAGGGTTATTTTAAGAAAGCATCAGAAGAAGGAAAAGGAAAGGAAAGCAGCAGGACTGTCTCAGAAGTCTGCTCACACTTTGGATTTTGTTTTTTCTCCTGTTTATGGAACCATGAAAATAGTAAGCAGGTTCAGTGTCAGTCTGGTCCCTAGTATGATACTGTCTTACGTAAGAATAGCATCCACATCCTGTTTTTAAAAATTCTTACTTTCATATTAGCTGAAATTTCTTAACAACAAATTATTTTCTTCAGAAAGTAAAAAGAAAATATTTACAAACAATGTTTGAAAGCCTCGGAAGCTGACATATGACAGGGAATGCATTTTTAAATAGTGTAAATGATGATAAAATTTCTTTTCCATTTGTTAGTAAGTCATAAAATACTCTTAAAGAAAGGTAAAAAATGAAAGATACCACTGAAGGATGGAAGGAAGCTAAACAAAAACTAGAGATTCCCAAAGCCAGTTTTTCCTGATTCTATAATTTTGTTGTTCTTGTGGTTTCTTCTTAGTCAAGAGGCTAGGGCAGATAGCAGTTCCTCTTGAAAGCATTTCACATGTACATGATTCTTGGAAAACCATCTCCTGCCTCAGGTCTGATGCACCAGAGGCCAGCTTGATTCTCAACCGAGGGCTGGCCTCTCTTAACTGTGCTTAAATCTTAAACAGGAGGGCCAGTTTGCAACTCAGACCCCATTTGTTTCAATGTTGAAATCTTTATAATCAATCATTTTGCTTTGTTTCAAATCGATTGTGTAAATGCCATCACCTCTGGGCATTTTAGAAATTTCTTTGTGCTAGAATACATTTGCTAAAGAAAATGAGGCATCATTTAAAATAAATCTCTAGAGACCAAAGTGGTTTGTTTTAGCCATTAGATTTTCATGTGCTTTTTCCAGATTCTTGATTTATTAGAAAAATCACTAAGAATAAAAGCAAAAATATCATTGGTCTCTGAATATACAATGTTCAAAACTTGAATTTTCAACATTTCATTTTTTTAATCATACCAAGTACAATTGTGATATGTAATTAATACCTAACTCAACATACTCAGTTTGATTCCATCATAAAAGCAATCTTAAAATCTATATAATGTGTGGATATAATGTATGCATGTGTAATGCGTGTGTGTATATATATGTGTGTGTGTATAGTATGTATGTATAATGTATATTTATCTTAAACATAACTTTCCTGTGCAGAATATGAACAGTATTCTGAAATATTTATATTTCTTCTTCTCTTTTTTCCAAAAGGACATAAGATACCTTACATGGAGAAATATTATAAAGTAGGAAGAAATGAATGAGCTTACAACAAAGGCAAAAACCAAACAAAAGCAAAACCATATGATGAGAAAGAGAAGTAATTGGTGCACGGCACTGTGTATTGTAAAGTCTTACAGAATGGCATCTATAATAAATAATTGATTAATAATATATTGAGTATGAATGGTCACTAAAATTGGACCTCACAGTTGTTTCAGCCTACGTGGTAAAAGTGAATGTAAATATAATCCTTTTTAACATTTGCATTTGTCACAAGATAAATGTGTACTTGCTGTGGAGAAGCTACTTTCCTTTCTTGTTATTTTGATCTGGGAAAAGTACCTTCCACAGGGTATTTCATTTAGAGATGCACATAACCAGTTTGGCTAATAGGCAGTGTTTCAAGAATGAGTGTAGCTAATTTTACTATTAGGATACACAGGTTTAGAAAATGTCAAGCATTTTAAGATAGAAGTAACAAAAATAACAATTAAAATTTCTGCATTAATAGATACCACTTTTATATATGATAGGTCTTTTAATCTTACCATTCTTTGAAAAGAATTATTATCATCACTTCAATTTTATGCATGAGGCCATTAAGCTTCAAGTTTTTGCAATTGATTTGATTGGATAAGAGAAAGATTTAGGACTCAAATTCAGATTCTGTGACTCCAAATTGTATAATCTTTTTATTTCTCCTGAATTTAACACATAAAGTTAGATTTTTATTCTAAATCATTTATAACTTTAGTTTACATTTAAAAGTTTTTCTTCTGAATTTTTTCACAGCTAGGTATATCTCAATGTATTGAGAAGAATTTCATTAGGACATAAGCTTTCTCTAAGAAATTCTCTTGAGTATGAAAAGTAAGTTGAGTGTCCTATGTATTAAGGTAATTTAAAAGACTGTTTCTCACCTTTCATGTGCATGAGATATCCTGGGGATCTGGTTAAAATACAGATTCTGATTCAGTAGAAGTAGGGCAGGGCCTGACTGGAACATCATCACATTTTCCTCATTCCACATTGATCTCTGGGGCTCCCCAACTCTGGGCTTTCCCATTTACAGATTGTAGTATAAAGTATCTCTTTTGAAAATATTACAGCAACCTTGTATAAGCTTTAAATTGGTATTATTGATCTGATTTTACCAATAAAACTGAATCTTTCAAGGAGGTCAACGGGTGCTCAAATCCATTCAGTTGGCTAGAGAGGCAATTATCGTCACACCAAGGTCTGGTTTTCTGATTCCAAAGCTCCTTCTACTAAGGCACCATCATCCCAGAGAAAGTGTTGTGACATTTTCTATTATACTGGAATGTTGCGCATCAGCAAATTCGGAAAAAAATGCAACACGGTGCCATCTTTACCCAGACCGCTGGGAAGATGCTCAGAGACTCTGCTACAGAAGTTCCATTTTATCCCCTTGTAAGACAAACTCACAAAAGTACCACTTGGCAGGAGCTGCTTTCTGGATTGTGCTGTCCCCTAGGGCCTCAAAAGTGGGTTAAAATGGGACTGAATCCACCCAACTCACAGTTTGTTGCCTGAGCAGCTGCTCACTCCATTGCCCACATTTCTCTCTCTGTCACTCTTCATTTAGCCTTTATTCAACTTCATCTCTCCCCTCATTGCCATTTAATGACAATTTCAGTCCTAGCTTATCTCTAACTTTGATTTAGCCTCCTTTTTCCTCTATTAAAGCTATATGAGAGAAGAATTTACTGTATGATTAGCAAAGTGGTCAAAAGTACATTCTTAGGTTCTCAAGTGCTTTTTTTTTCTTGTGGGAAAAATGCAATATGTAAGGTTTTTATTTTTTAAGGTTCTGTTCTTTAATCTCCTACTTTAAGTTTTACCACCTATGTGATTTTCTTAGAAGATTGCCTTCATCATGGTCAGAAGAATATGTTACATTTGGCTGATTGACACTCAGCCAAGTCTGGTACCTCAGGGTCCCATCCTCACACTGCATGGCCCATAAATGTTGAACGATGGTAATGATTCTTACAGTATCATTTCATGGTAAGCTTAAAAGGTGTAACTGGCAACTGCCTGTAAGAGAAACACTATAAATTTCAGTGAAAAAACCGCAGTGATATACAATGATAGCAAAGTGATACCTCACTCCAGAGCAGGGAAGCTCTTCTTACTAGAAGCCCACACTGTGAATCTGGAGAGACTGTTGTGATGTCCACAAATAACATAATTAAAGAAACAGCTTACCAACGAGGTTTAAAAAATTTAGAAGGGATACCACCTACTGTAAAACTGTTCTTTTCCTCCCTTTGATTATTTAATTAGTTAGCATAACAGGCATTGAAGATATAAAAAATAGCACAATTCTTTGTCCAAAATAACCTTAACAGAGTAATTTTATTAAAAGCAAGTCAACTTTTTACATTTTATATGTGCATATGTGTTACTGCATACACACACCTACACACACACATACACACACACACCCGTATATGTAACACAGCAACTACATATGTAGTTAAACATATATGTGTTTTAAAATATGGATGTTATTATTATTCAGATATGTTGAGACCACTAGATCAGGAAAGGACTCATTGAAAAGATAAATTGTTATACTCACAGATCCCCAGGAGGCGGCCTGCTGTGCCTGGCGTGGCTCCACGGGAAGAACCAGGGTCCATCATGAGGCAGAGAGAAGGAGGAGGAAACACAGGCAAGAGATTTTACTGTGGTTTCTATAGGAAGGAATGGACTCGGCAAGGTAAACAGATTTAGGATTGGCTAATCTGAATAATTTCAGCGCTCTTTCGGGTGTAGGGCTATCCTTAGTTGTCTGGTAACTGGCCCTAGAGTGATTGGGGCCCAGGGATAATAAGGAGGTGTGAGAGCCATTGAGGAGATATTTGGGTTATGGGGGTCTGGACTGGTTGATTTGTATATGAAAGGCACACTTGTAGATTGCTAAGGAGTCCTTTACTATCTATCTCTGGAAAGTGACTAAACCTGGGAGGGGCAGTTCCTTCAGGGTGATCAGGGACCCCAAATTCCAAAGCATCAAAAATACAGAAAAGAAAGGCATGACCAATATAATATATAATAGATTAAAACATTTCTGTAAAAAGTTTACCTTTCATTGTATGTAATCACAATAAAAAGTATTAAAATTATGTTTATAAAGCATTTTCAGTTTCCCACTTAATTGATACAAAATCCTGCAATGAAGATAGAGAAGTGTAATCCTAATTTTATAGGAAAAAGAAAATATAATCTGTTTTTCTTTTAAAATGTAATCTATCCATTGCAAAAATACATTCCAAATGGGTTAAGCATTTAACTATTAAAGTGAAATCATAACAGAACTAGGATGAATTGTAGATGAACTTTTTATAATGTTGAGTTTTAGGGTTTCTTAAGATAACCACTGTTTTAGTTATCTATAATATTTATGTTTAACAAATTACTCCAAAATTTAGCAGCTTAAAATAGCAAAAAGGTATTATCTCTGTTTCTATGAATCAGGAACTGGGAGCGGCTTAGCTTGGTGGTTCTGACTCATCTTATCTCAGGAACCTATAATCAAGGTAGGAACAAGGATTCAGTAATCTCTAGGCTCAATTTGGGGAGGTCCAAATTCACTCACATAGCCCTCTCCACAGAGCTGTCTCCTGGTTTCCCTTCAGAGAGAGATGAGAGAGACAGAGAGAGAGAGAGAGAGAGAGAGAGAGAGAGAGAGAGAGAGAGAGAGAGAGAGCGCGCTGATGAGCGAAGTCACAGTCCTTTGGTTATGTAATCTTGGAAATGATAGTCCATCATTTTTTCCATGCTTTGCTCCACAGAAGGACATCAACGGTTCAGCCTACTCTCAATGAGGGGGGCTTACACAAGGGCCTCAGAGCAGGGGACACTGGGCCACCTTAGAGACCACAGATCACATCACAAAGCCAGTAAGAACAAAGGACAGGACAACTCCATACACTGCCACTTCAGTCAGTCTGCAGGTTTAAAAACTGTAGGACACATAACAGACCAAAAAACACACAGAAAAACAGAATAGTTGAAAAAGAGGTTGTTAGTGGCCTAAATATACAAAGAGCTTTTCAAAATTAATAAGAAAATAATTAAATTCAAAAGAAGAGCTCCCAGGAGACCAAAGAGCAGTTCACGAAAGAAATTCATACTTCCACCAAACATATGGGAAAAATATTCAAGCATAGTAGCAATTCAAGAAATACTTTCCAATATCAGATTGGTAAATATTAAAAAAGGATTAGAACATCCAGAGAAAACAAGGGTCTTCACATACACTACTTATGGTGGTACAAATTGGTAGATCTTTTCTAGAAAGCAAGTTGCAAGAAAGTATGACAAGCTTTAAAAAATGTTCCCACACTTTAAATAGAAATCCTCATTCTAGGTACCGAGAATAAGAAGATATAAAATGTAGGTGCATATTTAGCCCTAACGATATATATCATAGAGTTACTTCTATCGGCAAGAAAGTGGAAACATTTTAAATATTCAACATTAGAGGAATTAGGTAAATGGGAATGACCTCCTCACCTAAATACGTAGTGAAAATGGAAGGAATTCTAAACAAGCCTCTAGATAAGATGTGGAAATAGAAGGATTATCTTCTAAGTCAGAGAATGTTCAAAGAAAGCTCTACAGCTCAGCTCAGGGACAGACACAACCTAAAGTTGAACTGCTTTTGAAAGTAAAAGGCAGAAACTCAGTTTTGCTCTGGGAAAAAAAAGGGGGGGCAGAAAAGTGGGTGAACATGCAGAAATGGAGGAGAAGGGGACAGGAACAGAGATAAAGACTGAGGAATAAAGTATGAAACTGGAGCCTTTAAAAAATTTTCTTCAACCTAGAAAAGTAGTAAGAGCAGCGATGTATTTTTTTAAAATGTTAGTAATTACTCGTAGGTTGTTTGCATTGCAGAAACATGAACTCCTCCATCTCCCCGAATCCTTGATAGTCACATACACAAATGCCTTCTGTGGCATTTTTATTAAGGAAAATACCTGAAATTCGTCTGTGGATCAATGTAGACAAGGAGATCTGATCTGAGACAGTCAGACTTTGAGCATACAGTCAGGAGTGACAGTGAGAAAATAACACCCCTAGTAATTTATAGAAATCCTGGTGAGGGCATTGAACTTTCTACTATCTATTATATGGGGATTTTGAGCCAATCTTATCTTCAGCTTAGGAAGTAGAGTGACCCCATCTGCTATTTCGATTGCCCAAATCATAGCACTCTATTCATCCCTCATAAATAAAGCTTTAGAAAAATGTGTAATGGCAGAGAAGGGTGTCTAAGCTTTATTGTTTAGTGAATATGGCATAGCTAGTGGTGGAGTTTAATCCTATACACACTTTTTTATACATGGAAAAGAAGACACAAAATACCTATAAATGTTAATAGTGGTGATCTGTGAGGGACAATGTTAAACTGATTTTTCTCTTCTTTGTTCATCGAGTTTTTATACAATAGAAAGCGGTGCTTTCTTTCTGAGGCAATCCGATGTCTAAACTCTTGAAAAGGCTGTGTGTGTCTTAGGTCAGCTCCCAAGAAGCTGAGCCTGAAACAGGGGTCCTTGTTTAAGTGATTTGTAGCTCTTCACAGGGAGGAGTAAATGAGGAGTCTAGGGCAGGCAGAAAAACTAAGCAAGAAGGTTTAGGTATCTCAGGCATGTAATAATATTCTCATTTTCCCCTTAAAACTAATTCTTATGTGGCTGTGAAACTCCAAAGTTAGTGAATTTGATTTACAAAACAAATTCATGTTTGGTTTAAGTTGTTTCGGATTTTTCTTTTTCTGTGAATGGTAATTTACAGACGTACTGGATCATTTGTATTGTAGCGTAGGGATCTTTTAAGACTTTGCTCTGTTCAATGATTTCTATTTTCCCACACTGTGAAGAAAGTACCTTGGCTAATCTGATATTAGGTTTACTAATAGACTGAGGTTTCCCCCATAAGAATGAAAATACCATGAGACAAGTCTTCGTCTGTTGGGTGATATGTGAGTATCTCCAACCTGCTCCTCATTGCCCATTTGTTCAAAGCTGTTTTATGTCATCCTCTACTCTTACCCATCACAGTGCAGGGCAGGCAACTGTTTTTCCACTTGTTTGGGCCAAACACCTAAGAGTAAACGTGGAGACTTCTTTTTGTACATGTAATCCATGAACAAATTCTGTTGGTTTCCCTTCAAATTGCGGACAGAATCTACTCACTTTTTATTACTTCCACTGCTATTACCTAGTCCAAACCATCATTATCTATGACTTGGATTGTTCAGCCTCATAAATGGAATCTCTGATACCTTTACCCTTATTATGGTCCATTTTCACATAGTAGCTAGAACGATCCTTTGAAAATCCAAGTTAGGTTTTGTTTCTCCTTTGCTCAAACCCCTTCAATACGTTTCATCCATTTTAAATATCTGGCTTGTAGAAAAAAGACACTCTTCCCGAGACCTCAATGAGCTTTAAGGACTGCTCCCTCTAATTCTTTCAGGTAGCCCTTTCCCCGGCATGGTAATCCCCTCACACTCATGTAATTACCAGTACTCTTCAGAATATTCAGTGGGGACATTCTGCGTGTCTCCAGCATACGGAGATATGCTCTTTTCTTCTCCAAGGTTCTCCCATGTGAACTCTAGCCCCTGTTGTTAATCCTGACTCTCAGCTGTCTTGTCAGTCTTCTCAAACCAGGCAGTATGCCAGGCTCTGCCTAGTTTATCCAGCCTGTACTGCATTGCTTAGCAGGCTCACCTCTTCCCACCACTCAAAGATCACTCTCCTTTACTGTCTGATGCCCAACTTCTTGAAAACCATTGTTTCATATATTTCATCCAGTTTTTCAGTTGTTTTATGTGTGAGGGTAGACCCAGTTCCCTGTTAATTTTTCTCAACTGTAACCAGAATTTGACCCTCTGTAATTAATATTGGTCAATTCTCAGCCTAGGATAATCTTCAGTGTGTTTTGCACAAGCTCTGTTAATGTCTACGTGAATACAACTTTTTTTTTTCATTGCAGGACTTTGTAAGTTAATATCTTAGCCCTAAATAGTTTATTTTTTCTTTGTCTTTAGGGCATAAAAAGGTCCTGTATTAGCCCAGGCTCAATTTCAAAATTTTTATTTCTTCATGCCTAGCATTCTTCCCTCCTTCCAATATAAATGGACAAGAGAGAATGCAAAGATAGTCAGAGAATACTATAATTCTTCAGCAAACGTTGTTTTTAAGTAATATTTACCTATAGTATAGTAAATCATCACTTAAGATTTAATGGATCATGGACTTTAATCTGGCTTGTCACTTTATAATCCTGTTGCCTGGATCAGACTATTAAACTTCTCGTCTGGGTCTCATTTTCTTAGTTTGTGAATTTGCAAAATTATAACAGCACAACTGTTTGGGGGATATTATGAAGATCAAATGAAATAGTGGATCCAGGAGTACTTTGAAAAGTAAAATGTGAAATTTTATTATATGTAGGGCCACTCATATACTTTTACTTTGAGAGAATTTAAAAAGTTCCCTCTCTGGAGAAGTGTCATAACATTATACCCAAAATGCTACAAGGTCTCCTTTTGGGAGGTACCATCACACCAAAGCACAAAACTTGGCAAACAGAACTCCCCAACCCCTTCCCTAAGTGCTAAGCACCCTTCCTCACAGAACAGCCTGTACAACGTGAGGGGGGTCCAGGTGGCTGGATGTTGAAGACACCTGTGAGAACGTTTATCATCCTATACTGTGTCTTTCCAAGACTAATACCTGTTTCTTTTCTAAGAATTTCTGCTTTTCTGTGGTCTAACTCCATGAAAGTCTATGTCTCCTCTATCTTTTACTTCTTTTCCTCCACTGGTTATTTTCTGTCTGCCTGTAAATATAGTCAAATATGCGCCATGAAATTGTCTTCTAAGCACTGACCAACACTACTGAGTTATCACTCTCTGCTGTTTTTACTGTTTATACTTTAACTCTGTGTATCTCCCACCTTGTTTTCTGTTCACTTCTAACGCCGCTGAAATATGGTGCATGTCTCTACGACTTCATTAAAACCTCACTTTCCAATGTCAACAATATTCTCTATCAAATCCAAGGGAATTTATTCCTTGTGTTAGATCACTTTTTCTAAAGTTAGATCAGTATATTCAACTACTGATAGTCATTTCTATTTAGATCCTGTCACTCTGAAGAAGAAGATTTCCCCAAACAGAAATCAAATCATCAATTCCCTCCCTTCGTCTCACATCTACCCAAGTGGTTCCCTATCCCCATTCACCATTACCATGCCAAAATTCACAGATATTGTCCATATTCAATTAGTTAACAAATCCAGTTGGTTCTGTATCATAAATATTTCTCAAATCTTTATATTCTGATTCACCCCTCCCTACTATTAATTCAGAGTTCTTCCCTCTTTGTTTAGATTATTGCCATAGGTTTTCTATTGGACTTTCTGTCACCAGTTCTGCCCATATTCATTTATTCCTTCATTCAGCAGATATCTATTGACGTCCCAGTATGTACCAAACTTCATTCTCAATGATGGCCAAACAAACACAGACCCTTCTCTCATGGAAGTTTCATTTTAGTGAGGTGCGGGGTGTCCCAACACAAGCAAATACTGCAAAGAAACTAACAACTAACAAATAAAATATCAGTGACTGGCTAGTTTTTTTTCAAAGAGTTTTTGATTGTATGGAGAGGGAAAGCCTCTCTAAAGATGATATTTAAGATAAGATCTAAGTAGCATGAAGGGATCAGCTGTGAAGAAAAGTTAAGGGAGGTAGGGCCAAGGTCCTTTAACATTTTATCTGTTATTTTCCTAAAATAAAACTTTGTCATCCCATATCCACCAACATAGAACTCTTCATTGTTTGGCTTCTGGTAGAGTTCCAGCCGAGTTTCTTATCTGAGTATATGAAGTCCTATAGACGTGGCTCTTGTAGGCATCTCTGGGCTCATTAGCCTCTGTCTTAGTCTATTTGCTAGAACAAAATGCCACAGAGTGAGTGACTTATAAATAACAGAAATTTAGTTCTCAGTTTTGGAGATTTGAAGTCTAAGATCGTGGTTGGATGAGGCCCTCTCTCAGGTCACCGAATGTGTGTCCTCACATGTCTCTCTGGGATCTCTTTTATAACGGGGCATTAATCTCATTCATGAGGCCTCTGCCCTGTGACATAATTACCTCCCAAAAGCCCCACCTCCTAATACCAAATACCATCATCCCAATCATTAGGTTTCCAACATACAAATTTTGGACGGACATAAACATTCGGACAGAAGCAGTCTCTGATGACTATTCTTTATTTCAGATATAGGCAGCTGCTTGCTATTTCTGAAATACATCTTTAATTTTTTTCTTCCATTTCTCACACATTCTCTCTCTCTCCCCAGAAAGTCATTTCCCACTTACCAAATGTACAAACATTTACTGAATGACTCAGTGAAGTTGGGTATTACTGTGCTTGTGTATTACTAATTGTCCTACTCTGCCCACAGCATATTTTGAATCAGGTCTTTCATTACCTAGAATATACTGGTGATAGGATCTGTGCACATTCTTAGTTAGAGAGTCAGTCTGGCTTCTAACTTCTAGAGTTCCTGTGAATACTACAATAAATACGTCTCACAGGAAGACAAACCCAAGTGTAAAACTCAAGTTGAAATTCATGCAGGAGAATATTTGAATTTATATTAATGGACAAAATAAAATCGAATGTAGCAATTCTTTCCTTTTGCTCTTGTACTTAAATTCTCGTGAATGTTTAATATTTCTTCCATACACTTAGGTATACACACAATTACAGCATATAGAGGCAGAGATATATTTACAATGATACTGATCAGTTCAGTTTCACATACAAGATTACCTTGGTCTTTATTATACTTAAACCTGGTCTTATCTTCTTGTTTAAATAAAGTAATAAGAACCATACATCCACTACAAATGTACTATTTAAGTTTTTGTCCTTGAACATAAAAGAGGAAGGGTGATTGCTATGGTCTGAATTGTGGCCCCCCGACCTCCCACCCCCAATTTATATGTTCAAGCCTTAACCCCCAGTTTGACTGTATTTGGAGATGGGGCTTTCAGGGAGGTAATTAAGGTTAAATGATGTCATAAGGGTGGCAATCTAATCTGACAGGACTGGTGTCCTTAAAAGAAGAGGAAGAGACACCAGAACTCTCTCTGTCCCTCTACCAGGTAAGAACACAGCCAGAAGGCAGCTGTCTGCAAAACAGGAAGAGTGTCCTTACCTGAAACCAAAATTTCCAGCACCTTAATCTTGGGCTTGCAGCCTCCAGGACTGTGTAAAAATAAATTTCTATTTTTTAAGCCACCCACTGTATAAGTTTTGTGATGGCAGCCTAAATAGACTAATACAACAATACAAATCTACTGTGCAAAGTAAGCTATAATTTAATGGTACCCTTGTTATATAATCATCCCAAGCACAGGTGGCATTTTAAATTTTCCTCAGTAATCCCCTCAGTGGGCATTTGAGAACTGTGTGGGTGAAAGGGTTAAGTAATGTTTAAACAGTATGTATACTTAGTTCTTTTTATCTTCCTGAGACTTATTAGCACTCTAAGTATCAATTCACCAAGGATGAATAATACCTTGGATGACATCAGCTTCCGCCAACATGCAGAGGTTACCATGGTAATGGAGAAAGTTTTTCAGAGCACAAAACAAGTACCATGCTTGATATATTAGTCAGCCAGGGAAAGCGGTCACATATAAGCTACAGCATTCATTCAATGAATAGTCATTTATGCAGCATGCATGTTAGCAATTCCGCTGTGTTTTTCTGAACTTTTCAAAACTTTGGCAGTTGAATTGAGAATCTTGGCAGATTTACAAAAGTGTTAACACTCATTTCAGATCCTAGGGTTTTTTTTTTCGTTTTTTCTTTTTTTTTTTAATCGTTATTTGTTGGAACCCATATTTTCAACAGGTTCACAGGGTTTCTAATCCAAATGCCAAAGTGAGTTCTCCATTAGGGCTCAACTCCACTATTTACTGTAAAATCAGCGGTGTTTTTCCCCCCTCTTCTAGTCATTTATAAATTACTTTTTTGTTTTAATTATATTTTGCTTTTTCTAGTATAATGTTTTATTACACTGCCAGTGTCTCTGCATATTTCCTTAAGATTTTAAACTCACACAACTAAAATTGTCTGGTCTTATTAATTATTCTTAAATTCCTCTTAATTGCTCTTTTCAAAAGTGACTATAAAACAAAAGATTGAAAAACTATTAAAAATACAGTGACTACACTGATATCATATGGTCAGATGTAAATTTTATTTCAATGTGTAGAAAAGGATCAATTTCTTCCCCATGAGCAGATTACTTGTAAAAGGAAATAGAACCAAAACTAAAGCAGGTTCTCTAAGAAAGAGGCATGCCAAACTACAAATATTTCCTTTCTTAATAATGTTATAGTACTGATAGTGTAGACCAAAACCATATGCTTTATCTTGATTTTAGCAAGGCATTCAACAGTCTCTCATATGATGTGTATGCATAGAACTCCCAAATTCCGGTCCTGGTAGGAATTTCTAGCTCTAGAAGGTTTCCAGCAAATTGACACCAAGTTTTGTAGGGTCCAGACCATCTACTGGGTCTTCAGTAAAGGAACCAGAGAGTTGATAATGCCAGCAATCCTGACAATAATACCTGGTAACACCTGACAGTGGTATCAGATAGGCAGGTCTGCAGAGCAGAGCCGGATGTGCTAGAAGTTACCCATTGATACTCTATTTCTCTGTTTTGGACTTGGTGATTATTCAAAACTTGAGGGAATGCAGTGTTCTCCCACGTCCATACACACTCTAGCTAATGGTTTAGTGAGGAAAATGAACCACAAATGAATATGTCTGAGCAGTCTTAAGAGTATCCCTATTGAGATGGATATTGCTGGATTAGAGAGGGGACCATGCAGTACTTTTTTTTTCTTTTTTTTAGAAATTTATTTACGGATGTTAGGTTCAAAAAGAATTTTGTTAATTTGATCTCAAAGGCAAGGGAAGTAAAAACTAAAATAAGTGAATGGGACTATATCAAACTACAAAGCTTCTGCACAGCAAAAGAAACCATCAACAAAACAAAGAGGCAACAAACCAGATTGGAGAATATATTTGCAAACAACGCCTCTGATAAGGGGCTAATATCCAAAATATATAAGAAACTCATACAACTCAACAACAAAATGACAAACAATCCAATTAAAAAATGGGCAGAGGATCTGAATACACATTTCTCCAAAGAGGACATATAGATGGCCAATAGACACGTGAAAAGATGTTCATCACTAATCATCAGAGAAATGCAAATCAAAGCCACATGAGTTATCACCTCACACTGGTTAGAATGGCTATCAGCAACAAGACAAATAATAACAAGTGTTGGAGAGGCTGTGGAGAAAAAGGAACTCTCATACACTGTAGCATCAGATTAATGCAGCCGCTGTGGAAGGCAGTGTGGAGGTTCTTCAAAAAATTAGGAGAATTACCATATGACCCAGCAATCCCTCTCCTGGGTATCTACCCCCCAAAAATCGGAAAACATTTATCCATAAAGATATATGTGCTTCGATGTTCATTGCAGCTTTATTTACAGTGGCCAAGACATGGAAACATGGAAACAACCGGTGTCCTTTTATGTATATATATGTAACATCTCCTTTATCCAATCACACACACACACAATGGAATACTACTGTGCCATATGAAAAGATGAAATAGTGCCATTTGCAACAACATGGTTGGATCTTGAGATTATCAAGCTAAGCGAAATAAGTCAGACAGAAAAAGTCGAGAACCATATGACTTCACTGATGTGTGGAATACAAAACTGAAAGCAACAAAGGAACAAGACAAACAAATAAAGACACAAAAACTCATAGACACAGACAACACTTTAGTGGTTACCAGAGACTAAGGGAGTAAGGCGGGTGGTAGATGAGGGTAAAACGGATCCAATATATGGTGATGGAAGGAGAACTGACTCTGGGTGGTGAACACACAATGTGATATATAGATGGTGTATTACAGAATTGTACACTTGAAATCTAATTTTACTAACCATTGTTTCCCAACAAATTTTAATAAAAAAAGAATTTCATTTAGTTTGCAATTAACCAATTCAAACATTTTGTTCAGGAATGGGGAAGGGTCACTGCCTTTATAAACTTCAGTCACAAGAAAAGAAAGTTTAATGAAAGAATGCATACAATTATGTGCTTGGACTTATCTGAAAAGAATTTTTTTCTTAATCAAAATGTAATGACTCTTCATAAATAGTGATCACCTTGCTGGAATAGTCAGGCTCCTTCTCTCCAGGTGACGACCCATAGTGAACTCAGTTTTCTTTTTAGTGATCATTTAACTTTTAATATAGGACAATTTAAAACAGCTTTGGTGACCCAATTACTCTGATTTTAACTTCACAGTGATAGAGCATATTCTGTATCTATATACAAAAACCTTTTGGGAATTTGCATTTGTTTTACTTGAAGATGAAAACAAATGTATGGAAGTAATATTTTAAAGACATCATCAACTATTTATATTAAAGACCTGTCTTACCTTTTTGGTAGAAGAACACTTAACGATATTCAAGTCGGAATGGAAATAAGGTCTTGATCAAAGCCAAATCACAAAGTCCGGTTTCAGTTCAAGGACTGACGAAAACAGAAACTCAAACTTGACCGTGGTTACTTGCACTTAGTATTATAATACTCAAACACAGTACCAGGTGAAAACATAGTGCAAAGGACCCCCAGGCAGGTCTACAGTACATGGTATCGTGTGTGAGCGTTATGTGATTCCCTCCTTTTCACAAATTGGTACCTGATGAAAGGTAGCATCTGGAGCCCACAGGGAGTGTGTATCCCCCCCAATCCTGGATAACCTGGGACTGCAGGCATGGCTGCCTTTTCAACGCGTTAGCTGAAGTTATGGAGAGAGATGGCAGATACCTAGCAGTACTTCGTCAGCTTCCTGCTTGCCATATTTGTACAACCTGGCTACTTCTGTATTTCATTTCTTACTGTGCCTTTAGGCCTGCTCTTCTTGTTAGAGAAAAAAAGTCCATCTATGGCTTGTCATAGGCATGACACTCTGAGAAATACTTCAAGCAACAATTAATTTAAAAAGTAAGAAATAAGTTAAGCTACCAGTCATGAAGCTGTCAGGATATGTCACAGGGCCAGACACTATACAGAATGAATTATGGAGTGAAGGAAAAATACTACATGAGATTTTCAATTTTCAGAAGAAAAGTAAGCTATTACAAGAATCCAATAAATATCATGATGCCCCTGAGATACTTTGAGCTGAGAAATATTCTGGGTCAACATGTGTAAAAACAGTGTTGTTAGTGCACTGTTTTTGAGATGGGTGTTTGTAAATGCATGCCTTCAGCTGCAATGTGCTGGGTATGGGCACGTTCTATGACCCCACAGCGCTGCTACTTAAAATCAGTGTCCTGTGTGCCTCAGTTTGCTCATCTGTAAAATTGGCCTAATAATAGCAACTGCCTTGTAAGTTTGTAAAGAGAGCAAGTGAGTTCATACTTATGAAGCCCCCAGAACATGCCTGGTGTGAGTTAAGTATGTGAACTGGTATTATTACTGTAGGATTTCTGGATTCTACAAAATGATCATTAAGGTCTATAAATTCAGGTTGAATTCCACTGCTATTTACTTCTCCACTACTGAAAATGTTTTCATTTTCACTGGAACAGTCTCACTTTTTGAAATAACACATTGGGTGAAAAAGACCATTTCGTTTCCTCACTGGGAGTCTTGGCTGCCGTAGTCTCTACCAGTAGAAGAGGTAATATTAGTGAAAATATCGCTCACCTCATGTGCTCCTTGATCATCTAGTCAGCTCTCGAGGTCAATGGCAACTTCCTAAAGAATCAAATAATAATAATGAAAATAATCCTAGCAGCAACTGTGGAAGTAACAACATTACTATGTGCTGATTCTGTTCTAATTCTACCAACAAATCGGTCCTCATTTAATCCTCTCATTTGCAGCCAGTATTGCTAATTCTCATTTTATATAGAATCTGACATAGAAAGATGCAACTTGCCCCAAATCACACAGCCCCAAGCTGGGGTAGCCAAATATCAAGTCAATGTTGTTAAATAATACCCCAAACTGACTCTCAGTAATTACTTGAAATTGAGAGACACAGCAGGGATTTTATAAATTGTAGAGCCGCTGATGAAAAGAAAATCTCAAGATGCAATGCTTCTATAAACCCATTGCTTAGCCTTCAAAACAATATGTAATTTGAAAGTACCACAATTTTACTGTCATGCTTTCATACTTGTTTTATAAAAAGAAACAAAATAACTATTACAGAAGTTTAGAATAGACTTTATGCTTAAAGTAAGAACATTACAATTGCACTCCTTCACTATTACTCTTAAAATACAGGGTGTGCCAAAAAAAATGTATACACATGACTTGTATTCATCTTTTATTATCAGTACATATTGAGTATTACAATTGTAATACAGTTTTTTCCTTTCTTAAAATATGTACACCATTTTTTGGCACCCTCTCTATATTATAAAAAGTATTATTATTTTTGCAGTCTAAGAGAAACTGTTAGTTTTTGAGTCATAAACAATTATCTCCTATGACTTAATTTATAATTTCACTCAAAGATAAATATGAGGGTTTTGCCTTACAATGACTATTTTTATTGTGGCAAAAATGGAATAAAGTTTACATGGTCTAAACACTTCAAAACCTGTTTTCTTTTTCTTGTTATTGAAATTACTTTTCCACTGAAAAGATTAAAATATTCCAGTTATACATCTGAGTACCTGAATAAATTTTAAATAACACTGACTGCATCATGATTATTCATTTCTTTTTTTATTAAACAAATATGTACTGAGCACATATGCACTCATAAGTGGTACACAAGGTACTTTCATGGATGAAACTTCTCAGAGGGGGAGGAAAACAATAAATAAAGAAAGAAGAATATTAAAATTTTGGTAGAACTGAGAAAGAAAGAAGGCAGTTTTGTTGGAGATTATCAACACAGACCTGATTTGGGTAGGTTAATTAGGGAAGTCCATGTTTATTTGTGAATTAGATTGTGAAAAAAAATAACTACATTTCTCAATGAGAAAGATAAATTTCATTCATGAGGTCTCATTTTAATTTACAAAATGTTTTTAAACATTAATAATTTCCATTTGGTCTCCAAAAACAGAATACAAACACATTTTTAAATAATCTCCCTTTTTTTTTTTTCTTTTTCTATTCATTAAAATAGATCTAAAAGAAGCCCCATCCACCCACTCAGGTCCCAAAGTAACATTGACTTATTTATTATTTTTTTTTTGACGTGTGTTGTGCATAGTATTCACAAGAACAGCTTTGATTCAGCATTAAGTACTTTTCTGGTTTCTTTTATTTCAATAAACTTTAATAAAAAAAATAAAGATGGTAGATAGAGATTCAAAAAAAATTTTTTTAATCCAGAATGCTAACTTGAAATTGATTTTACAGTTTTATCTGATGAAAATCTCCCTCCTAACTCAGGCTCATAGTTTTAACCTTACCCATCAATCATTTGGGTCCCTGAATAATACCTATGAATATTCTGGAGACATGCCCAGCTAATAATAAGAAAGCATGGTACTTATTTCTTTCCTGTTCCAAAACATATGTATCTACTTTCTTTCTTATAAACATGAGTCCAGATATCTCCTATTTACTTGGTATACTTCAGTTACAATTTATTTACTTGGTATATCATTTCAGTTGACAATTACATGTGTGCGCTGAGGAATAATTTTGAAAGTTAAATATTTGATCACTGCAAGAGACTTAGAAGATTTAAAGATTTTATGCTTTGCATAAAAAGCAACTCCAGGCTGCTTTCCAGACATTTTTATACAGTGAGTTGTATATCCAGGCTCCTTTCTAAACTGGGCTTATTTAGTCCCACATATATGAAAGATGTTTATTTTTTTCTTCTATTATTATAAAAGCAATAAATGAATAATGTGGAACATTTGAGAAAGAAGTAAAAGTATAATTTATCTATATCTCTAACCCCTATAAATAATTATTATAAATATTTTGGTATATATTTTATGTTTCTTTTATAAAATTGGAGACATACTGCTCTTACTAAATGTAATTACCTTTTTTCACTTTAAAATATGTCATAATAGTGTTCCTATATCTTTAAATGTTCTCCACAAAATTTTAATGGCTTCGTAAATATTTTTAGAACAAAACATATTTTTATTTTATCTCACGCATGTATTAAATTTTATATTTAACCATTGTTCCATTATTGGACATTTATGCTGTTTCCAAATTTTGTAAATAGAACTGGGATTGACATCTTTGTTATATAAAGCTCGTTATGCATCTCTAATCACCTCCTTAGGATAAATTACAACTGTAGTTATTCAATTAAAAGACAAAATTTATCATGCATTTATACGTATAGCCAAATTAAAAAAAAGAAAAAGAAAAGGTTGTCCCAAATTACACCTCCACTGGCACTGGTTGAGAAGCTTACTCTCATTCCTTTTACAGAGTCTGGTTTTACTTTGCTGAAATCTGAAGGACATGTTGTATTTGTAGAAGGGAAGACACATATATTTGGCTATATATTATAAAATAAATTTAAGATGTGGGTAAGGCAGTGTTCAGATAAAATTCATTGACCTACCCAGTTATGTCACTGAACAAGAATGAATGAAAGTAAATTAAGGCATTTCCTGGGAATTTAGTAAAAACGTGTCAAAATAAAACAAAGTAGAAGATAAGAAAAGAACTAATGATATAAAAACAAAAAGCAATAAGTTGGAGATTTCAAATTAAAAAAGAGATAAAACAGAAAAGGAAAGTTACAAGAAGATTCTTTGACAATAGTGACAGGTGGTCTCTTACCTGCTCTCGCCAAACCACCACCACATTCTAAAGTCTTATCTCCACCGGCAGGAAAAATCCTGGAGCCACATTTCCCAAGTATCTCTTTCCCTAAAGGACTTCAGATTTTCGAGCCCACCAGTAATAGGGTCTCACTACAGATTTAAAAGGCCAAGGCAAAATAAGAGAGGCCATTATTTCCTCCCAGTAGTTGCTGGCAACTCAAGGGCTGAGTGAGGATTGAAGAAACTTCGGTAATGTAAAAGAGAAAGCACAGCCACATGAGAATATCTTGCAAAGTAAATAGAACCCAACATACATGAGAAGAATTCCAGCCCCCACAAAAAGAGATTTATTCCAGTAATGCAATCATAGTTCAAGATTAGGTAAAATATTAATATAAATCATAACAAAAATACTACCTACTCATTTCAGTGGATGCAGAAATGACTTTTGAAAAATTCCAACACCATGCATGATTAAAGAAAAGGATTTGTATAAAATGGGAACAGTAAATACGTCCTTTCTGGATGAGAAGAACACATGTGAAATCAAACCCCTCGTCCTTCTTAAAGGAGAAATCTTAAGAGCAGTTCTGTTTAGGCCACATGAAGGCGGGAAGGCCCCTAACAGCACTGTCACCTCACAGTCTGCTGAAGAGTATTAGTCAATGCAGATAGACAAGAAAACAATTATAAAACTAGAAAGAAGGTGGCAAAGTCATTATTTGCAGGTGGTATAACTACCTAAATCCAACTGAATCAAATGAAAAAAAAACTCTTAAATAAAAATGCAATCATATAATAAAAACTACTAAATGCAAGTCACAAAGTAGTGGGTTCCATTAATACAGCCAAACAAAAACAGTTTTCTTTAATTGAAAGAAATAAAAAACAGTTTTTATCTTTAATTGAAAGAAAAGTATCAGTTATAATACATCCCGAAAGGGATGTTAAAATGCATTAATAAATTTAAATATGCAGCACATGTTGGGGAGATAAAGTAAAAGACAAAAACGAGCAAATATAGACCACTCAAGTGAGAGAATATGTCCCTTTTTTTAAAATGAAAAGAGGATTTAAAAATGACAGTAAAAAAGTACAAGAGGTGTAATCAATTAATTTATTAAAACATGTTAAAATGATAATTAATATATGAAAAGATGCTCACCTTTACTAACGGTAAGAAAAACAGAAATAAAAGTAACCTTCAGATATGACTTTCACTATCAACAAAAGTTTAAACTGAAATAAACCCCATACTGACAAAGTGGAGAAATTCCAGGAACTACAGCCACCACTATTGATAGCATTGTTACTGGGAGTACAAATATCAGTAAAAATTTCAGAGAAAAAGTATGAAAAAATAATCTACAAATTTAAAAATTATATACATTATAATTCATAATTATAAACTTTGACCCAATCCTCACCTTAAAATTGCAAACATACCTGATAAACAGGGCTTTGACCAAATGTTTGCAATTCATAAACAATTAGAAAATGGCTTCCTTGGTTAATTAAATAAACAACCTTTCCTACCACGCAGGCAGGTCTCTTTCTGCCTTCGGAAAAGTTGTCGATAAGAGCAATGTTGACTCCAAATTGTTCTTCATTAAATTCGGGACTACCGTGTGCAAAACCCAACAGATTGGGTATTAACCCTTGGAAAGCAAACAACCAATCCTCACAGGAACATCTTGCTCCTACGGTGCGATTCTCTCTTCGCACCACCCATTAGAAGTGCACCTCTGCACCCATCCTGGCCTCCAGCTAGCGCTCCTCAGTGTAATTGAAATGATGGCTTTTCTCTCATCTGAATTGACCCTTTCACCCTCAGAATCCTATTCCCTTTGGAGTAGTCAGAGTCCTCAGTCCATCAGCTATCCCATTCTGGCCTGCTTTTCAACATCTGTCTTTCTACACACCTTTTCTTAAAATCAATGTTTAAAAGTACTAATGTCTCTCCCTTCAAAAAGTGAGAGAGAGCGAGAGAGGGAGAGAGAGAGAGAGGAAAAAAAGGAAGGAAGGAAGGAAGGAGGGAAGGAAGGAAGGAAGAGGAAAAAATGCAACATGCTCTCTTTTATCCTTCTGCTTCCTGAACTACACTGCAGGTAACCTGCCAAGATTTGTGTCTTTCTAAATGCAAATGTTATTCTGTCCTATCTGACACACTTCCTTCAGGATAAAACTCTTAACTCTTTAGCCATAACATATAAGGCCCTTAGTTAGCATTCCTTGCTTAACTCCTCAACTTTAACTCTTACCAGCCCCCATCCTTATTTTACCCTTAAGTTCCACGAACAACTTGTAATACCTCCAATTTGTTATTCTCATACCTCCAAACTTGTGCCCATTCCATTCTCTGCTATGAAAGACCCCTTCTTCCTTAGCTTTATCTTATTCCTTTTTAGCCCAAAAGATGGGACCCACGTGTCACCTCTTCCAGAAACTCTTCTGCCCTCTTCACTACCACTCTCATAGCTCAGCTACCTTCCCCTCTTAGGTAGGAGCTCTCCCAGCTCAAGAGAACGGCATTGATATCATAGGAACATCTCACAGGCATTATAATGGCCTGCTGATAAAATCATCTTTCTCCCTCTCACCGCACACATTTTGAAAATAAATTGTGCATCTCTTTGTATTCCAAATCGCTACTGTAATGCCTGGCACCTAGTAGGTACAACATAAATGTTAATTGAATTAACAAAAGAATAAATGGTGTTTGGATTCATTTATTATGGCAAGTATTCAATATCACTGAAGACAATACACAATCATTGAAGTGTGTGTTGACTCTGTAAATAATCATAACTACTATTTAATTATAATTAGATGTGAATTATATATGAATTCACATATATGTAAATTATATGGCACAAACTATAATAATATCATAGAGCTCATTTCTCTGAACGTTTTAGTGAGCTTATTACAACATAAATGCATAATTTTTCCAACTTTCCTAAATTTGCTAAAGTTATTTCTGTGCCTTGGAATTCTGTTTTCCTTGTCACTGTTCAAAGCTCCTTTTCCCTGCAAGGAACCTCAAAGTTCCACCAGCTCTTAGATGCTCACTCTCATTTCTCTAGCCATCCATGATCACAATTCTTTTTGGTTCCATAGGAATGTGTTTCTTTACATTATTTCATTATGTTATATGATTGTCATATGTAACTGCAACCTCCTTTGGCTTGTAAGTTCCTTAAGAGCAGGGTGAATATTGCTTTGCCTTTTATATGCCTTCACAGTCTGATAGAATTGTTTCCACAGAGTTGGCACTTAAAGAATGTTATTTAAATTAAATGTTGGGGATTTCAACCTCAGAATCACTAAGTTAATAGAAGATTCTTGATTACAACAGTGCTTTCCAGTACAATGTTTCAGGAACTCTGCTAAGCTTTTTACATGTGTTAACTCTTTTAAATCTCATAGAAACCTTATGTTTAAGTGTAGTTAATATCATCATTTGGTAGACCCTCACATGAAGACTACGGAGATAAAGTAACTTAGCAAAGTGTACACAACTGATAAACAATATGAACGTAACCGCCATGCTATATAGTTATGGTAGTTATATATTGTCAATGGATTTTTCCCTGATACACTAATATGTTGAGAGAGAGAGAGAGAGAGAGCTATGTTTTCTTTTGGGTAATTCAGTTCAGTTTATTTTACCCAAATACTAAAAGAGATTTTTAAGAATCATGATTAATTTGAATGAATTCTCATATACATGTGTGTGAATATATATATATATATATATATATATACATATATAAGTATAAAATTTATATATGAAACATAAATATGTATTATGTAAAATATTTAAAATTTTCATATATATGTAATCCATAGTGCATAGTTAACTCTGAAATAAACCAAATTTATTTCAAGAATCCAAAATATGTAATGCTCCTTCCATGTGTAATTACACCTACTGAGTAGTTGCAACTCTCCTAGAAACGCTTATTTCCCTTTACTGACCTGGTTTTGATTCTAGGGGGAATTAGGCAGTTACCTATGCTCTCTCTTTATATTTGATTGGTCACTTAGCCTCTCGCTAACTGACAAAGGACCCATCTGCTATTCTGATGAATCCTTACCAAGACCCTCTCATTCTGTTTCCTTTTAGCCAATTACAGGATTTACAGACAATAAAGGGCCCCCTGCATTCTAGGACACCCATCGAGTTGGGCGTTGTCATGGCAGTGTTCTTTTCTTGGTTACAGAGAAGTGGTTGTGATTTTGTATAATTCTCCCACGTTGACAGGGTTTCTTAGCGCTGCCCTTGCAGGATCTGAAGATGCTGTAGGTAAGTCAGTGATGGAATCCTTGGAAGCTGTGGCCGGGCCCTTTCTGCCTACTGGCCTCACCCCACCTGCACAATGGAACTCTTTACTCTTTCTGATATGATGTGCAGCTGAGTCCAATGTTGGGGAGGGGGTGCTGTGTAGCAAAGGGGAGAACAGGTTATCAGAACCTTGCAAGGAGATACTGCAGCTTCAATGATACATCCTGAATAAAGGCCCTGAATAAAGCATGAACACACAGCTCCTTACATCTGTAGCCGCTTTATTGGGATATTGAAAAATAGCCCCTATTCACTGATAACATGATTATATACCATTGTCCACTCTGGGAGCTGATGAGAGAACGAGATGGTGGCCAGTTTGCTGTGCACCAGAGTGGTGTGGTAGATGGAGCACTGCAATGACCTGGTTCTCAAGCCCTTTTCAGTGTCCTGCTACTCTCAGGCTTGGCTAGGCCATGTGACTTGCTTTGGCTAACGGTGTTTAGCAAAGCGATGCAAGCAAGAGTTTGAAAAGCTCATTGTGCTGGGTCTTACTTGCTTGTACTGTCACCACCGTGAGCCTGTGTCCAGGCTAGCCCACTGGAGAACAAGGCACACATAGAGTAGAAGGCAGTCGATTCCGCTGAGGCCATCCTGGCTCAGCCACAGGCATTTGACTCCAGACATGAGCAATGCAAGCTGAGACCAAAAAAAAAAACACGGAATTGAGACCAGACTAAATCACCAACCTGCTGACTTATGAGCTAAATGCATGCTAACGATTTTAAGCTATTGCATTTCAGAGTCATTTATTACTCAGTGTTGTTATGGCATAGACCACTGATATAATTGGGAATGCCCTTAATACAAGAATCTTATCAACTTATCTCAAGTTCAGCATAGAGTAATTTCTTCATAAATTATTTTGCATTGAAATTGTGTATTTCCTTGTACATCTCATTAGATGGGAAATTCCTTAGAGGCATAGACTCTAACTAGTTTGCGGTTGTAGGCTCAGTACCTGGCACATGCCAGCTGTTTAACATATTTTTGATAAAGAAATGAATTCAGGAACGAATGAGAGAAGATATTTTTTGCTAGCTGGCAATAGGAAGAGAACTGTCTGTGTCCAAGCTGGAAGAATAACACATCATTCTCCTTCAGTTGTAGGTAAATTAACATGGAGTTGCCTGCCTCACTCCTGGCCTTTTAAACAGAAGGTCCCTTTCTTACTGTGCTGCAGAGATCCTAGAGTGACTTGAAAGAGAGTGCGAGAAGTTGTCCTTGCCTCGAGTCCCAAGGCTACTCTTCTTCTTAACAGTAAGCCCCGATTTCCTAATACTATGGCTTTCTATTTTAACGTTCTATATCTATTTCTGCTTCTCTGTGTTTTTATATCTGTGTCTGTCCATATACACCTACACAAATAATACACAACAGTGATATGAATTACATGTGTTCATTATTCACTTTGAACTACTACGGTATTAACCTTTTTCCAGTCTTATTTCATCTGCCTTCCCACATTGAAAACAAATACCAGACACCACGCCACTTAATTTCTGATACCTTTCCATGTTCCAAATGTTCCAAGTAGATTGCTTTTTATAAATCTATATTAGAATGATGGTGAGAATTAAAGAACAGGGTGGAAGATGGTAATAATGTTACATGCTTTTTCCATAGAAAAAATATGCATACAGTGGATTGTTTTTTCATCTCCACTGTCCTCAAATATAATTGAAACACTACAGAATCAGCTTGTTTTAAATCTTAGTTTATTTCATTATGAGCAAAGCAGTTAATCAGGTTTTATGCTTGGCCCTAACTGACTTAATCAACTCTATTTAAAAAAAGATTTATAAGGTGAACCTGTTAACCTAAAGTCAAGAGCATAAAATAAAGGCAAAACATACTCAATAAACTTTTATTTCTAAAGATCAAAAAGTGTAAGTACCCCAGGGCCTGTACAGAGTCAAAAGTCTGGACTCAGTTCCCAGGTGTCCTCCTCAATAAGAAGGTATTAACCTCATGGCTTCATCTCTATGGAAATGCCCGTGTTCATTTGCCAGGGCTGCCATAATGAAGTACTGTAGATTGGGCACCTTAAACAACAGAAATTTATTTTCTCACAATTCTGGACGGTAGAAGTCAGAGATCAATGATGATCTCTCCCCGTGCCTTGCAGATGGTGGCCTTCTCCCTGTGTCTTTACATGGTCTTCCTTTTGTGCATGTCTGTCCTGATTTCCTCTTCTTGTAAGAACATGAGTTTTGTTGGATTAAGACCCACCCATATAACCTACTTTTACCTTTTTAAAGATCCTATCTCAAAATTCAGTCATATTCTCAGGTACTGAGGGTTAAGTTTCAACATATGAACTGGCTGGAGGACACAATTTAGCCTGTAACAATATCCTATCTGAATGAATTGTTGTGAGGGTTAAAGGAGATAATATTACAAAAGTGACTGGTAAATTATAAAGCACTATACAGTATGTGTTTATCATTTCATCATAATGCATCTTTTAACCCACCAGAATTTAATTACATAAATCAAGTATATTCAATACTGAATATACCCAATTCCTCTTAAAGAGAAATCAAAATTAACACATATTAAATGAAAGGCATATAAACTAGCCAGATTTGCAATAGGTGCAAAATTGAGTAATCTAGTCCAAGGGGTAGGGGCCTCTCCATAAGGTGAAAAGAGTGGCATCTGAACAGTGTTTTGAAGGAGAGTAGCGATTTTATATGGTGGAATGAAGAAGTGAGAACATGATATCACTGAAGACTTATTGTCTTCCTGGTACAGAATGAAGTCTGGCTAGACACTAGATTCTGCTAAGAAGTGGTAGAAAATAGTTAATAGGTAAGACAGGGCCAGATTTAAGAAGGCTTTAAAAGCCTGTTAGATGAGTTTTGGCATAGTGAAAAAATTATGTCTAAGCCAACAATATAATTATTTCTATGTCAATTTGTTCATTCTTGATTTAACTATTTAATAAACATAATAACTATTATTAAATAACAATTTAATAATAGTTATTAAATAACTAATAAACTAATAAAAATAGACAACTCTAAATAAAAAACACAAAATAAAAATGTACAGTATTATAGTTATAGCTGGGCATGATTTTATTCTCTTTGTTTTCTACTCACAATAATATTGGGTCATTGTAGTTATATATGTCTGTGTGCCAAATTACCACTGAATCTCAGCTGCTTAAAACAACATTTATTATCTCACATGGTTTCTGAGGATCATGTACCATCAGTAGATTAACCAGGTGGTTCTGGTTTAAGATCTCTCCTGTGGTTGCAGTCAGCTGAGGCGGCAGACATCTCAAGTCTCCACTGGTGCTAGAGGATGTGCTCCTAAACTCACATGGTTGTGAGGAGGCTTGGTTCCTCACTAGCTGTGGCCAGAGATGTTTATTTCTTGCCACAAAAATCTCACCGTGGGCTGCCAGAGTGTATTTACAACATGGCAGCTGGCTTCCACTAGATTGAGTGATGTGAGAGTGGAGGAGGAGGAGAAGGAGGAGAAAGAAGAGGAGGAGGAGGAAGAGGAAGAGAAGAAGAAATAGAGAGGAGGCTGCTCTGCAAACTGATTGGGGGCCATCTTGGTAGCTGTCTGCCACAGCCAACAGTAAGAACATGCTGTTGATCTGGAAATTACTAGCTTTTGTCAGTATTACACTGAAATTTATTCTTTCTATTATCAAGGTGAAATGAGTTTCACCTGTATCTTTTCATTATACAAATAACTCAATATTATAAATCATTTGGGAGTTTTGTTTGTTGTTCAAATACCTTCTTTTGTATAATTAATTCTAAGTCAAACACTTGCACTGTCTTGCAGTGTGTCAACCAAAATTTGTTGCTTCTGTAATTCTGTAAGTGAAATTTCAGGGGTATAGAATAAATAAATATGAGGAGTAGATTTGCATAGGTGTAGGGATTAAAAGTATACATAGGGAAGAACTCGCTTTTAGCAGTCAGATGAAGATTGGTAAAATACTCGATAATTTTTTACTTTAACAGAATAAGATATAAAGCATTATTTAAAGACTATTTAGAAGACCAATCAGGATATCTAAAAAAAAAAAATTAGCATAGAATAACACTTCTTGCAATGCAAGTGATGTTTACTATTTCTAGTACTGATGACAGGAGCAATTAAGCTGTGTAATAAGTGTTTTGGTTATACTGGTATGTGGGAGGCGTCCTGAAATGTTAGCTTAAGAGGACAGATGGAGAATTCATGATTCCATGAAATGAAGTGAAAAACAAAGAATCTGGAGCAATTGTCACTTTTAATTTCTTGGATGTGAGATCAGAATTGGATATCAGGCACAAGCAAGACTATCCAATATAAATAGACTAAATATTTTTCATGAGAAAAATTCTAAACTGCATTTCTCAAAATATATACAATGAGGAAAGAATAAATTTGAAGTTTCTTGATTTGTAAAAGTTAAGAAGTAAATATGCCTATAAACCATCAGTTCTCTGTCACTAGTGTTCCTGAAATAGATAAACTGTTGGAAGCTCTGGAACAAACAATTTGTAAGCTCTTGTAAATAATCTACCAGCATAGGTGATTCATGAGTCTTATCTTCCTTAGAAAGGTGTAAATCTTCATACTTAAGGGAAAAGCATCAGATTCATTTCGATAGTGGCAATATACATAGAGAAAAATGTGTGGGTGTATGCTTGTGTGCGCACGTGCATACAATAAAAGGATCAACTAAAGTAATTTGGGGGTTGCATATGGATACAGAATGTAATATAATCATGAAGCCAAACTTGATCTAAATCAATAAAACTAGTCAAGTATTTATGTCAAAAAGCTAAACTCTGCATATTAAAGAAACAAAGCAGAAAGATGCATTTATTGCCAGGCTTTCAAATTGCAAGCCAGGAAATTTAAGGCTACAGGAACAGTGAGTTTCAAGTTGCTCACAAACAAAGGGACTTTTATGGGATAAATACAGAAGTTATCTGGCTTTTTTCAGGTGATTGCCTAGAGGTCCTCTGGCTTATTTGGATCTGGGTAGCTGAGTCAAGCGAACCAGGAAGTCCAGAGATGCCATGAAGAGATTTGGTGTTTGGCAATTGCCTGGTTTCCTCAGCTGATTTGTGAGAAAAGCTATAAAATCCTAGAAGTTCATGCGCTGATGTTGATCTGAGTTACTCCTTGTAAGTGACTCCTGGTTGTACATTTGATTCAGGAAATAGACACCCTTTTCCCATGTTAATGACAGAAATGGGGATCAGGTGAGGAAGTGCTTATCATGTCAGAAGCAGTGAAAGTCAGGGCACCTTACTGCACGTCAACACTTCCATTTCTAGCTGAGGAAGCTAAAGCTTATACGCAGGGGTGGTTTCCTGGATGTGACACCTACCCAGTTGCACAGGGCCACAAACTTACGGACCCAGGTCTTGGTTTAACGGTCTGCTGTTACTGCCATTAAATTCTTAATCAGTTTTAAACAAGAGGGCCTTCACTTCATTTTGAAATGAAGCCATTTGCGGTGTCTGGATTAATGTTCTTTCCATGGTTAATATAACATAGAATTAAGAGTGTCACTGGCTCCATCTAATGCCTACATGCTTCGGTTATGTTTCTGAAGTTCTCTGTGCCTCTGTCTACTCACCTCTAAAATGGGGATGGTAAGAGCGCCCACTTGATAGGATTCCCCTACACTAATATGGGCAGAATGTGCATTCACTATGCCTGATATGATTATATATATGTGTTAGCTGCCTATTTTTATTTTGTTGCTATTATTGTGGAACTGTTAAGGAAAAAAAAAAATCCAGTCCAGGCTGCCAAAAACCCTCAATCAACACTTAATTCAAGTTGCTTGTGGAAAAATGACAAAACTAATCAATCAAAGATTCAAGGTCACCTTTTACACTTTCAATGAAATGACTGATATGACCAGTTGATTAAATACCTTAGATAAATCACACAAACATATTAATATTTAAGACTCTCTGAACTTAATATTAGCCATATGAATGGAATACAGATAAGTGTTTGTTCTGCTCAAAGCAAGTATTAACCTGTAATACTATATTCATTATTCAATTATGGGCTATCCTGAACATAAGAAAAAATAAACCCTGGGGTGTTTGGAGGAAGGGTGAGATAACCAGTAGGAGGTGACAGGGGAACAGAACAATTATAATTGATAAAAGGCATATTGTGATGTGAAGACACAATTGCCCTCTGTATCCTTCAGTGGTAATATTTTTGTTCAGTGAATCCATAGACCCACTCTCCCATTAAATATCCCCTTCTGAGTAACCTTGCTAGCCCACTTTCCTTTGGCTCTCGATTCCAAGGAAATGATATTCCATGGAGATAACCATGTTTTTGTGAAATAGTGAAAGAGTAAGTTCAAAGTCCTTGTAGATTTCACTGTAAATAAAATTTCCATGTTCATGTGAATACATGAGAAGACATTCTTTTTGTTTATGTTTGAAAGGTAAAGCACCTTTAGTGTTCATTTTCTAAATACATTAATTGTCAAGATGCAGCTTAGTAGAAATTAAAATATAGTAATTAGACACACGATGAATCAATGTGGAAGGAATTGTGAGTCCAATTATTACACAAGATTTTTAAAAAGTAACTAATTTGAATCATAATATTAGTCAATTTGCACAACCTTAATATGATTCTTCCCTGGCAGAATGTAACAAAACAGACAACCAACCTAATGAAATGTTGCATGTAATGAAACTCAAAAAGGGTCATGAGTCCCCTGGGTGACAGGTGTTATTAAAATTTGAAAGGACATTATTGTTACAGTTGAGCAGGGAATTTCGAATGTTGGCATTGCAGGCCATTAAGGCCATCTGTCTTGCACAATGTGCCTAGTGATATTAAAGAAAACAGAAATAAGCTGCTATATATTTGAAATAAGGCAGAATACTTAAACCACTTTTCTTGTAACACATGCATTCTCAATCTGATGTCATTTCTGAATTTCAACTCTGATTCTGATATACACAGAATCAACCCACTTCTTCCTTCCTGTTTACATCTGTCCAATATTTTCAAGTAGTAGCCTTATATCTAGAAATAGGAATGCAAATCACTTATGCTCTGAGTCTGAATCTATCATTTGCATGCAATTAAATGAGTCACATAATATTGTGCTCTTGAAAAAACATCCCTCGAAAAATACCTTCACTATTTTTTCTACCATACATAAAAAATGAGGCTGGAATATTCATGGAGATTCCTTTCTGTTACAATATTTTCCAAACAATTTTTTTTTCTTTTTCAGATATTCATGGTCTTGAATCCCTCAAATTTTATCACATCTTTATGACATTGAGGTACACTGAATGATGTAAAGTTCATTTCTGTCAACTTAGAATTCTCCAGCTTCATTGGTGTGACAGATGGAAGGATTATATATACCTCAGGGCATGGTGATTCTTTGGATATAGCTGAAGTCACACCGGATTTGCCTATTCTCCAATTGCAAACTCCTATCTATTTTGCAATCTGACAGGTCTTTTCCAGCACTATTGCTCACAGCTTTCTAAGCATTTCCCTCTCTGCTGATCAACTGTGATCAGTATTGTTGGTCCCTAGATCTATTAACTAGAATTATTCAGGCTAAACATTACCTTATTTCCTGTGTGTGTTTTTAACTTCACTTGCTCCATTTTAAACATTAGGTTATTTTCCTTGGTGTTGCTTACAATACTTTCTAAATTGGAATTAGTTCAGAAAAAAACAAAGCAGTTGCTGTTTGTTCTTATTTTCCCAGCCAAAAATAAAGACGCATAATATTCAGTGTAGTGTTAATCCCTGCAGGCCTTCAAGTAGTAACTTGTCTTGAAATCTGTACATCATAAGTCAGTTGAATTTATTTATGTTTGGCTCTTCTACACTAATTCTAAATTAATTTTAGTTCTTTAGTTTACCTTACTTACATAAAATGTACCACACAGGCTGAGGCAACTTGAGAAGAATTTTTTTACCTCGAAGGGTACTTTGCACCATATTTTTGTGAAATAGTGAAAGAGTGTGTTCTAAGTTCTTACAGATTCAGCCATAAATTAACAAAAAGTTTAGTAGAAAAATTCTGTGCCAAAAAGGCATCAGCTTGATGTGCCTTTGTGTTCGTTTTCAATGTTTTGCCAAAAAAGCAGGTGCTGAGAAGGTGTGTAATTAAGCAAAATACTCAATGGTCTTTCTAAAAGAGACCTAGCATAATTAGTGTACAAGGGATTTCTGTTCTGAGCTACTCCATACTAAATGTGACAGGCTGCAATTGTCCAAAGGAGGGTGGTCCAGCTGCAGGAGCATCTGAAAATAGGGCTTTACTAAGAACTGAAGTTAAGGGGAATGCTGAACTGGAAGTGAAAGCTGAGAGAACCATAATTGCCTCGATTACATTAATGTGTCATATTGTAGAAAAGAGATTATTCTTAATCCTGATATTTCAGGGTTGCAAAAAATTGGGGAGATCTAATAACTAAAGATAATGAAACTTGGAAGGGACTTCCTTGGAAAGTCTAGAGATTTCTTCCATGAAAAGTCAAGCAGAGGCTGTGTGGATGTTACAGAGCTCCTTTTTGCACTGGGTCGGTGAGGTGTGTGTCTGGGGTTGGGCAAATTATTTCTGGGATGATTCTCTAGTATTTTCTTTAGAAAATTTTAAATGGACATGGAATTCATCAACATAGGAACACCAACAGTGATAAGAAATTGATAATCCACAGAAGGACAAGGAATTGGAATGCCCTCTTTTGAATTTTTCTATGAATCGTTGCATGCTGTGCTCTTGGCATCTATACTTCAGTGTGGAGACCCCAGAAGTTGTTTTTCAGGGATTACCAAATATATACTTCTTATTGTAAATGACAATATTACAGGGTGTTATAAGCCAGGGCAGAAGTTTAATCTCTGCCCAACTTTATTTCCCTTAAGCCAGGCGATGGTTTTAGGTGAGTTGGGGAATGAACCTAAGACTAGCTGACTACATCAGGGAGATGAGTACTGGACCAGGAGTCACTGCACCTGTGCAATGAATAAACCGCCATGAGATGTAAGCTTACGATGTATCTGCAAATCTGAGGAAAGACTGGTGAGTCAGAAGTAACTACTTTCTAAAACAAAGGCGCAAATGCAGTAGTCCCCCCTTCTCCATGGTTTCGCTTTCTGTGGTTTCAGTTTCTGAGTTTCTGAGTTGCCTAGGGTCAGCTGTGGTCTGAAAATATTAAACGGAAAAATTCCAGAAATTAACAACTTCTAAGTTTTAAATTGGGTGTTGTAGGGAGTAGTATGATGAAATCTTGAGCTGTCCTGCTCTGTCCCATCCAGGACATGGATCATCTCTTTATCCACACTTTATATGTTCCCCTCCCTTTATTTACTCAGTAGCCTTCTCAGTTACCAGATCACCTGGCTGAATATCACAGTACTTGTGTTCAAGTAACCCTTATTTTACTTAACAATGGCCCCAAAGTGCAAGAGTAGGATGCAGACAATTTGAACACTCCAAAGAGAAATTATAAAGTGCTTCCTTTTTTTAGATTAAAATATGTTAATGTTTATTGTTATCTTTCAGCAAACTTTTAGGTGTATCCCATAGATCCTATCTATTCTTCAAAAAGTTTTTTTTTCCCCCTCAGAGAACAAGACACACAAATGAGAAACAAAAACTCATAGACACAGACAATAGTTTAGTGGTTACCAGAGGGTACGGGGGGACAAGGTGGTAGATGAAGGTAAAGGGGATCAAATATATGGTGATGAAGTGCTTCTTTTAAGTTCGCAACTTCATAAGGCACTTTATCATTTCACATCAAGTGAAGAAGGATGAGCACAGCACAATAAGATATTTTGAAAGAAAAATATTTGCATAACTTTTATTATGGTATATGTAATTCAGGGACTCAGCTCCTGCTCCCTGCACAAGAATGCAGGACATGGTGAGGCCAAAAAGGAACAACAGAGCCATTGATAGGGGAGTCATACCACTATATTCTCGATGGCGGCTGGTCGAGACACAAAAGCAAACATCTGCCAGTACCCTAACAAGGGGTCCTCCTGCACCCCAGTCTTGCTGGCGGCCAGGCGAGGCACAGGAAGTAGGATCAATACAATCTGCAATCCACAATCCTCTTGCTAACTGCTAGCTGCAATCCATACTTGCTAACCGCAATCCATTCTTGCTAGTATAGCCAGGGCAGTTATATTAATGGCTAATAGTTAACTGGTTACAGCTGATAGCCAACTAGTTACAGATGATGGCCATCCGATCACAGCCAATGGCCATCTACTACCCGAGCCAGCACCTTTCCATGTGAGGTCAAGAGTCTGGAAACTGCTCTCTGATACTCTGTCCGTATATATATTATTGTAATTGTTCTATTTTATTATTAGTTATTGTTCTTAATATCTTATTGTGACTAATTTGTAAATTCAACTTTATCATGGGTATGCATGGATAGGAAAAAACAGTTTGTGTAGAGTTTGGTACACTCTGCAGTTTTAGGCATTCACTGGGGGATTTGGAACATATCCCTCCAGGATAATGGGGTGGGGGCTACTGTATGGATCATGATCTTATATACTATTCATCTAATCATAGCAAAGGGATTTGGTTATAAGGAAAAGGGCTTAAAAACCGCTTCTGATAACAGCCACTGTTAACTCCTCCTCTGCTGATGTAGTTCCCTCTGTAGCAGCACCTGGTGACATTTTCTAAGTTGCCAGAACACAAAGAGACTCCTGTAATTAATTAGCCACCCAGCTGACATGGCTTGTAGCTCAACTCATCATGAAGACACAAGCAGTGATCTGCAAACATGCCTTTTGGCAAAGCTTTGATGAGGAAAAGCGCAGAGAGTTTGTTCTATATCTAGACTGATTCAGTTACTGATAGGAACCATTTACATTTGTAGCCTGAAAGCAGCCATAGACAATACACAAGCAAATGAGCATGGCAGTGCACCAATAAAACTTTAGTTATGGACATTGGAGTTTGAATTTCATATAAATTTCATGTACATTAAAATATTCCTCTTCTTTTGATATTTTTCAACCATTTAAAAATATATAAATCACTTGTAGTTATGGACCCTGCAAAAAAACCCCAAAACATTGGGATTTGGCTTGTAGGCTGTAGTTTGCCAGCCCTTGGTCTAGCATGTTAAAACAAAAACAAAAACAAAACTACCGTCTTATTTTAAAATTGGTTTTTGAACTAATAGTGCCATTCTCAATATTCAGAGATAATTATAGTGATTATGATATCTATTTTGTGTGCTGCTAAAAGGGTGATTTTTCTCAAAGTATACTCATACAGCTTGTTGAAGAGTGCCATGATTGGTCTTTGTAGTTTCTGTTCAATAATCAGGTCTATGAGTATAATATAAACCTCTCCCTTCAGTCATGTCTGTTACACAACTGCCCTGGCTCCTGGAGACTGCTGTGTTGAGAATAAGCACCTGTGCTGTGTAATTAAGAAAAGAATAGTTCCATTTGAGAGAATGGAAATTTCAAGTTTGCATAGTCTAAATTCTAACCCATATGACAACAAAGAAGCCTCAGTGATAATTTTTGATCCCATTAAAAATCTAAGACTAGCTTATCAATCTTCTTTAAATAGAATCAGAGAATTGCTAAAGGCAATGTGATAATGGCACAATTCAGTGTAGATGTTGTGTTTTTTTTTCCCCCCTGACATTGGCATAATCCATGAAGGGCAATGGGGGCTTTCACTTATTCATAACTATTTAGAATTAGGTAATGGAATGCGACAAGGTTATCTAAATATAAATTCAATGTGGTGCTTAATCTCATTCGGTTATAGTAATAGAAATTTCAGCCAGCAGCTGGTTTATGCTGAAAGACACCTTTTCATGGGGCTGTGGCGTGTATATCCATCTACGATTCAAATACCAAAGAGACAGAAATGTAATAACTAACTACATCTACAATAACACAGTTTCTCTATAAAATAAAATGCTTGAGGTAAAAAAAAAATGCAGAAACTTGGGGAAAATATAGGGCAACTAGTATTTCCAAGCAATATACAGAAACTTGTGATATACTTGAAAGTCAAATAGAACCAGAAGTTCATCTGCTGACAAATCAGTGTAGTCCATTGAAGTTTCAGGATAGGGATGAGAACTGAATTCATTCACAGACAATTTATTCAGTGGCAATTTAGACCTAAGCCAATATAAATCCATCTCAAAAGATTTTACTCACTCTTCCTTCCCAATGGCAGAAGTTCAAGTTGAACAACATCCCATTTCCAATCAAAGCAGCCTGGTTCGAATAAATTCTTATTAGTTTTTCCAGGATGCTTACATTTTTTAGCTTTTCAAAATTCTTACAAGTATCTGTTGGCACTGTTATTTACTAACTCACTTCCTCTTATATTCTTAAATTCCATGTATCTGTCCTACTTTAAATTCAAACAAAATGGAAACATGTGAATCTTACTGATAAATCAAATGTGGACATTTCTTTGTTTTGAGAAGCTACACAATGAAGGGATAGATGAATAAGGCAAAAATGGGAGTATAATTCTAGGAGCAGGCTTTGTCTTCCAACAGAGGTGTTGAAAGCTGCTTACACAGCTAGTCAGTGTATACAGTATTTAAATTATAAGCCTTAATCTTATTTTTGTAAGATAAATATCAGTCATTCACGTTTGACTGAGTCTAGTTTGCAGTTTGAGTAATGGCAGAAGCTATAAACATACATTTCAGTATTAGCCATTTACTTGCTTCATTTGTGCATCAAGTATGATTAGTCTACTCTGGACCAAATTTCACATCTTTTGTTGCAGTAATGTTGGTCGAAGAAACATGATTAAAAGAATGTGTGAGTTCAATAAGGAAATTTGTTAAAATTTATATACATATAATCAGTAGTTTTTCTTTATAACAACAATAAGTTTAAAAAAGGTTAAGTTAAAATAGAACAAAATTAAAATAGAAACAATATTAACATTAAAATGTTTGACCAATGAGGAGATCCAAGATGGTGGGGTAGATAAACACTATGCCTACTTCCTTCTGTGAACACATTAAAATTACAACTAAATTACACAACAATCAATTTGGAGAACCATCTGAAGTCTAGCTGAACAGAAGTTCTATAACTAAATATATAAAGAAGAAGCCATGCCGAGACTGGTAGAAGGGGTGGAGACATGAAACAAGCTGGCCCCAAACCTCTGTGTCATGGTTGAGAATCAGAAGGGATATCTTGGCCACAGAGTTCCCCCAGAGGAGTGAGGGACTCCAGCACCACACCGGCCTCCCCAGCCCAGGGGAGTGGTGCTGGCAAGAGGAGATCCCATGATATCTGGCTATGAAAAACAGTGGGGATACTGACCATCCAAGTGGGATGGAAGGCGGAAGGAAACCCAGACATCCTCTTAAACAGCCTGTGCACAGATTCTCTCCCTTTCAGGTACACTCAGCTTGGGCTCCAGTGGAGAGATAGTAACTCAGGGTTTTTTGGAGATATATAGCGGGGCAGACTGAGTTGCATTGCTTAAGGTTGAGAACTTAAGGTCAGTTGCCATTTCCCTGAAAGGAGATTTTTCTCCTGAGTAGATGGCAGGCAGGTACCATCTTTTCTGTGTTGAGCCCATCCCCACATGGACAAATCTGAATCTGATTGAGTGAGCTCTGAATCTAGTGAGCTCTGCTGCTCTGCCCTGCTGACTCCCTGGGACCCTGCCCTACCCAACTCCTGAAATGCTGGAGAGAGCAGCCAGCCCCACTTCTCTTGCACTCTACTTAAAAAACTATCAGAGTCTGTAGGACCCAGGTGGGCAGCAGCTGGCCTCGGTGTGCTCTGAGACTTCTGCTGAGTAGCTTCAGGCTTAACATTGGTGTCAAATCAGAATTTACATTAATCTGGTGACCAGAACTCTTCCCACACTAGTGACTCCCTAAGACCCTACCTCACCCAACTTGTGTACTGCACAAGGCTTTATCAGTGGTTAAAACTTAAGGGAGCTGGCAGGTGGCAGCAGACCTTGGAGTGTCTTGGCATTTTGTGGAGCTACCCCAGGCCCTGTTGGCAGACATCCTTGGTTCACAGTGTGGCCTCTCCCACATGCCTCAGGGGTTAGCACAGGCAGTGAACAAACATGGATCTCTTTGTAGCTCTTACCAGGTTGAGCTGGCCACAGGCAGTGGTGACCTGGGCCTGCACTGGAGCCACTTGCAAGAGGCCCCAGAACCAACATACTTGGAGGTTGGCTTCAGATCACAGTAAAGCACCTCCCAATTAGCCTCACAGTGACACACACAAAGAGTGGTCTCAACAGGCATCAGAGCCCACTGGGCAAATCCCACTCATTTGGGTAAGCCCCCTGCACAGCAGCCCATAAGTTGTGGATATGGGCAAACCCCACAGCCAATCAGCCTGAGGGTCAATCGCATCCATTGATGTGCCAATAGCAATCAAGGCTCAACTATAACAGGCAGGCACACACAAGGAACACAAGGGACATTACTGGAACACCTGGCTCAAATGACAGGGAGGCTGTGCCAGGGCCCTACAGGGCACCTACTACATAAAGCCAACCAGTCAAGACTGGGGGAACACAGCAGATCTACCTAATACATAGAAATAGAGGGGCAGCCAAAATGAGAAAATAAATATGTCCCAAATGAAAAAAAAAAAAAAACACAAGAGAAAATTCCAGAAAAAGAACTAAATGAAATGGTGGTGAGCAATCTACCAGATACAGAGTTCAAAACAATGGTTATAAGAATGCTCAAGGAACATAGTGAACTTAAACAAAGAAATAGCAAGCATAAAAGTGGACATTGAAACCATATAAAACCACTCAGAAGTGAAGAATGCAATAACTGAAATGAAAAATGCACTAGAAGGAATCACCAGTAGACTAGATGAAGCAGAGGATTGAATCAGTGATTTGGAAGACAAAGTAGCAGAAAACACCGAATTGGAACAGCACAAAATAAAAAAAAAAGAATTCCACCCCCCACCCCCAAATAATGAGGATAGTTTAAGTGACCTCAGGGACAATATCAAGCGTAACAATAGTTGTATCATAGGGATACCAGAAGGAGAAGAGAGAAAGCAAAGAATTGAAAACCTACTTGAGGAAATAATGACTAAAAACTTTCCTAATGTGGTGAAGGAAATAGACAAACAAGTCCAGGAAGTGCAGAGAGTCCCAAACAAGATGAACACAAACAGGCCCACATCAAGACACATTATAATTAAAATGACAAAGTTTAAAGACAAAGAGAGAATCCTAAAAGAAGAAAGAGAAAAGCAACTAGTAACTTATAAGGGAGCTCCCACAAGTCTATCAGCTGATTTCTCAACAGAAACTTTGCAGACCAGAAGGGATTGGCACAAAATATTCAACATGATGAAAAGCAAGGACCTACTACCAAGATTACTCTACCCAAAAAAACCATCATTTAGAATTGAAGGACATATAAAGAGTTCTCCAGACAAGAAAAAGCTAAAGAAGTTCATCATCATTAAACCAGTATTACCATGTTAGAGGGGCTTCTTTTTTATGAGTATGATGGGGACAAAAGAAGATAAAAATTATGAATAATAAAATGACAATAACTGCATATCTATCAACAATTACTTTCAATGTCAATTGACTAAATGCTCCTACGACGTGCCGTAGGAGGGCTGAATGGATAAGACATAAGCCACTTATATATGCTGCGTACAAGAGACTCCCTTTAGATTGAAAGACACACACAGATAGAAAGTAAAGGGATCGAAAAATATATTTCATGAAAATGGAAATGAAATAAAAAAAAAAAAACCCTGGGGTAGCAATACAAGACAAAATAGAGTTTTTTTGTAAAAAAAAGCCATAACAAGAGACAAAGAAGGACCTGGTAATTCCATTTCAGGGTATTTATTTGAAAAAAAACAGATGCTACTTTGAGGGGTCATGTGCATCCATTTATTTACTGCTTCATTGTTTAGAATGCCAATATGTGCAGGCAAACTGGATGTGCATTGATGGAAGAATGGATAAAAAGGAGGTGTACATATATGCAATGCTCTGGCATGGAAGGGAATGGGTTCTTTCCATCTGTGGAGTCATGGGTGGACCTGCAGGCTATTGTGCTGAGTGGAGTGTCACTCCATTTAAGTGAAACAAATGCATAGATACAGAGAGTATGTTGATGGTTGCCACATGGGAGGGAGTTTGGTAGTATGGGTGAAAAAAGAGGAAGGGATTAAGAAGTACAAATTTTTTGTTACAAAGTCGTCATGGGGATGTAGAGTAGAGCATAAGGAATGTAGTCAACAACACTGTAATAGCTACCGTGTTTCCCCGAAAATAAGACCTGGCTGGACCATCAGCTCTAATGTATCTTTTGGAGCAAAAATTAATATAATACCCCATATTACATTACATTGTATTATATTATATTATATTATATTATATTATATTATATTATATTATATTATATTATATTATAATTATATTATATATCCAGTCTTATAGTAAAATAAGACCAGATCTTATATTAATTTTTGCTCCAAAAGACACATTAAAGCTGATGGTTGAGCTAGGTCTTATTTTCAGGGAAACATGGTATGCATGGTGCAGACGGCTACTAGATTTGTTGGGGTGAGAGATGGGAGGGGTTTGGAGGGCAGGATGAAATGGGTGAAGAGATTAAGGAGTTCAAACTAATAGTTACAACATAGTCAGGGGGATGTAAATTAAAACACATGGAATATAGTCAATAACATGGTAATAACTAGGTATAGGTTCAGGTGAGTACTAAACTAGTCAGGGCATTGTTTCTTAAATATACAAATGTCTAATCACTATGCTGTACACCTGAAATTAATATAAAATAATATTAGATGTCAACTGTAACTGAAAAATTAAAAAGGAGGGGAAAGGTGGAAGGCAATAAGTGGTCCAAATTTTCAGGTATAAAACAAGTCATGGGGATGTAATGTACAGCATAGGGAATATGCTCAAGAATATTGTGATAACGTGGTACGGTGTCAGATGGTTCCTGGACTTATCATGGTGATTACTTCTTTAGGTGTATACATGTTGAATAACTATGGTGTACACCTGAAACTAATATAATATTCCATGTTAGCTATATTTTAATAAAAATATTTTTAAAATAAAATTTTTTAAAATTGCAAAAATATATTTGACATTGTGTGACATTGTAGATTTTACTAGCATGAGAATTTATTAGAGGCATAAAAGAAGAATATTAAAAATAAGAGACACTATCTTATTCCCTACTAAAACCTATATATTTCCCACAATGCCAATAAAAATTCCAGTGGTTTTTTTTTCTAAAAATATATATGATTCTGAAGTTCTTCTAAAACAATACACATAAGAGGAAAATAAATTAATGAAACATATGCCTTGTAAGAGATCAAAAGATATTATAAAGTTGCAATAATTAAAACCTGGACTAGGTCAGACACTGGGTTATTGGAACAGAGAAGATATTCAGGAATTTTTTTGAGTATGTTTAAGGATTTAATATATGATAAAAGTGTCATTTCAAATCAATAGGGAAAAGGTAGACTAAACAGAGTTATAAAAACTAGGCCATTTGGGAGCACAACAAATACTTATATCATCTTTATATCAAAATAATTATAAAATTATTTTTTAAATATATAAGTTGATATTTATATACCATTTCGGTAGGGAAAGATTATTTAAGCACCACTCAAGGCTGATAGATTTTTGAAAAACTAACTCCTTTATCTATGTCTCTCATTGCAAAGAAAACCATTAAGAAGCAAATAAAAATATTTACATCATATACAAGGGACAATGAATTATTACTTTAATAAATTTAAAACTCTTTCAAATCAATGAAAAGCTAGAAAATAAGCAATAATCTTCTATAGAAAATTACCTGAATAAAAGCTAAAAATAGCCAAAAAATATATAAAATAATAAAAGAAGTCCAAAACTGAGATACTATGTCACATTTAAAAAAAATTGAATATTTTTAAATATGAGTACCTAACTGTGTTTGAGCATACTGGAATTTTTATACACAACCAGACAATTGTATTGTATTAATAAAGGTGAATGTACACCAAAGACATTTGAATAATATAATCCCTTTGCCTCAACATTTTACGTCTAGAAGCATATACTAATGAAATTATAAAAACAGTTCACAAAGTTCTGGACATTAATGATGTATACTGAAACATTATAAAGGTGAAAATTTAGAACTAATATTAATGTCCAATAGCTTTCCATTTTTAAATGTTAATTTGTATGGTTGAATAGTTTGCATCATTAAATAATACCTTAACATATTTCCAAGTGAATATTCTTTAACAACATACAGATATGTGTGGAAAAACTAGGTTCAAAGCAGTTTACATGGGATCTCCTGCAAGCAGACAAAGAGATGAATATTCACGTGAAAGTGATTCCAGGATGTTTCCAGGAAAACGCAGTAATGGAAATAGGGAATTGGGGCCAGGAAGGGAAGGCTAACCAAGCGGCAGTACCAAGCAGTCACAGAGGGTCATTTTAGGGCAGTCCTGTAGGGAGCGCTAGTCACTGTGTACTAGGCACTGAGTCATCCCAATCAGACACAAGGGGGCTGGACTGTCTCTACCTCTCACCCACTCCATCTTTAGTTACAAGCTTCTTCCCAGGGCACTTGTAGACCCAGGCACACATGACCTCCCTACATACCTGCAAAGAAACATCCAGCAGGCTGAAGGCAGCCCTTTGCAGAAAGAGAATGTGACTGTTACTGGAAAGAAAAGCAAACTGGGAGCCAATGAGCAAAAAATGGCAAAGGGATCTGAGGATATATGGGCAGAGTCTGCAAAGCATTTTATATATATATATATATATATATATATATATATATATATATATATATATATGTATATGTATATGTATATGTATATGTATATATATGTATATGTATGTATATATATATATGTATATATATGTATATATATGTGTGTATATATATATATATATATACTTCATATGTATGTTCAATATATATTTATTTTGCAGGTGGTATGTACTAAATGTCATATATATATTTATATGTATGTATACACACACACACACATACGCACACATACACACATATATAATGTGCTATATGTGAAACACCAATTGTTCCATAAATTTATGAGGTGTCTATTCTGCGTGAGGCACAGTTCTATGTGCTCTGAATAAATATATTTAAATGTGACATATAGGTATATAACTCTTTTCTCTGTGTTATAAGATGGTTATTTACTAGCTTTACTTTTCTATATATTTTATAATAAAACTGGTATAGTTTAGGGATATATATTATATATATGAAGATATTATAAAGATACACAAACACACACACACACACATACACACACTCACACATATATATATATATATATATATATATATATATATATATATATATATATATGAAAACATTCACTGTTTGAACCAGCAACTTATTTCAATTCGAGGAATTTATCCTAGGGAAATTATCAGATTTTTCTTACAAGATTGTTTGTTGAAGCATCACTCACTGAGAAAAACATTGGAAATAACTTAAGTAACTGATGCTTTGGAAGAGCCTCTTCAATTTGAACACCTCTTTAAGAAAAACCTAAATAGTGTTTTGTTGTTCCTGAAATTAACCATTAAACCCATTAAGGCATGTGGCTATTTCATGCTTCACTAGATTAAGCCAACTGAGGCCCTTTAGCTTCTACAAGTGGAGAAATACCAGGGAGTTCTTTGAAGGGCAAGCAAATTAGAATGGAAAGCCCTGTGTTTTTATTTCTTCTCCTACTTAAAACTGCTTACCACGTCTCCGTCTTCCTCCTCCCTACCCTTCCAATGCTGAACAACTGAAGCCTAAGGCCATTATGTGAGCTACAGCAAGGTAGCCATTTGTTCCAACAGTGGAGAATGGGCAGCCACCATGGCCCAGAAAGGGAGTTCAGAGCGGGAGTATGACGATAGGACTCAAATGGGAGGGAGAGGTGTGTCAGAGTGTCAGAGCGCCACCAGTGGGAAGATGTCTCCCCTGAGAGAAAGCCTCGCATGGAGGTTGAAACTCAAACAAGAGAGGAGGGATTTGTGTAAGAAAGAGGGTAGCAGTGGACACAGGAAATTGGCAATATATATGGAGAGTGACTTAAAAAGTAAATAACTTAAGGACGATTAGAACTAGTTTTTTTGTTTTGTTTTGTTTTGTTTTCAGAGAAGGGAGTCACAAAAATGGAAAATGAGAAGACTAGAATAACCCTTTTGTGTCGATGGATTGGAGTTGGATGTATCAGTGTGAACTCCTGGTTTTCAGTGCATGCAGCTAGATATAGAAATAAATACAAATGTAAGTGTGTGTGTGTGTGTTTCCCTAGCTCTGCCTACTGAAAGAGACTGAGTAGTGACACCGCAATAAAATAGGCAGAGTTAGTACCCATTTTCTACCTTAAAGAACCAAGGCTCTTTGGAGAAATGGTTGGCTTTAGGGATGGAACCAAAAGAATTACATGATGAACCTGCAAAATTGTGTTTTGCTGGAAGAAACAGAACTGCTCCAAGTATGGTGGAAATGTTGAAAGGACCCAGAAGCCAGTTTGAAGGGATGGCAGTGGTCGGCTCAGGACAAGTGGAGCAGCAAAATCAATAATAAGAGTAATAGATGACAATGCATTGAATAAAAAATTATAACTGAGTTCATAACAAGTTACGTGTAATAACTTGAAAGTATGATAAACAGATTATTTCCATATTTTCAAAGTACTGGTTATAAAGGAGAAAAGAATAGCTTAACTGTGGAAAATCCAGAAGAATAGCTTAACTGTGGACACCATCTTAATCCATCATCAAAGTGAAAATCATCAGTGTGTACAATTCAACGTTGAGTGTCATTTGAAGGATGGAATGAGAAGAACACGGTGTCCCTTCTGCAATACTCCAGCCAAAGACCCAAAACCTGAATCAAATTATGAGTATCATGCAAATCCAGACAGATGACTAGCTCTCTAAATAACTGTTCTGTAATCTTCAAAAGCCACAATCATGAAATTCAAGGGAAGACTGAGGAACTTTTCCCGACTTAAGGAGACTGAAAAGATGTGACAACTGCAATGCTTGCTTCTGATCCTTTGATACAACAGACACTGTTGGTACAATTGACAAAGCCTGTATGATGTCTGAGGAGTTTAAGACAGTACAGTATCAATATTAATTTCCTGATTTTGATGTTGTCTTTTGCTGTGTATTTTCCTTGTTGGAACACTACAGTATTTAGGGTTGATGGGGCAATGCATTGGTTCTGGAAAAAAGAAAGTTTTTGTACAACAATTCCAATTTTTCTATAAAGTTGTGATTGCTTCAAAGGAAAAAGGAAATACATCTTTATACCTTGTGTAAGTTCTTTAACTTCTCTTAACGTTGGTTCCTTTTGTACAGGGTGAAGAAACAAATAGTATAATGCACATGAAAACCCTTTGCAAACTACAAACGCTTATTAAACATAGTCATTGCTATACATAATAATAACTAATAATAATAACAACAATAATAATCTACTTCATTAACAAAATCATTCACTCAGTATTCCTTCTTTCATCTATTCAACAAATAATTAGCAAACACATAATTGGCGTGAAGCATTGTGCTGGGTGTGGAAAGGCCATTTCAAACAAAACGTACAAGAACATGAAGTACAGTGATGGAGAGAGAATAAGTAAGGCATCTCTCCCGGCAGTTTATGATAAGGAGTACAGTCAGATAACTACAGATGATGACGAGAGGGCTGAGGTGGGGTACATAAACCAGAATGCAGTGTCAGGAAAAGGTTTATAAAATCATGATGCTTAGACTGATTTTTGTAGGATGAGCTATTTCTGAAGAAAGGAAGAAAGACTATTTTAGGAATGTATCATTCCTCAGGGTCATAAAGCAGGACGTACTTGGGGACCAACAAAAAGAACAGCGTGGGGGTGGAGTGAGTCCGGCCTGTGGGAAGGGAGGTAGAGGAGCGTTTACATGAGATAAGTGTCTAAGAACTTTGCATGAAAGGCACCAGGTTCTAAACTAAAACTTAGGTGACTTGATAAAAAGAATTGGTAGGAACTGATTTTGTTGTTGTTGTTGTTGTTTTAGTATAGTGAAAGTCTTGCATAAAGAGCACTTTGTCTTTTTTTTTTTTAATAGTTGCCTTATTTCCTAGCTTTCACAAATATCCCCAGCTAGGGTTCTCCAGTTGCAATTTCTTTGGCTTGAATCTCTTTGACTGATGATTAAAACTTACCCTTAAGCCCTAGGTTCCAGAGGCCCATCTTTCTGGTGGGGTCTCTTTCTTCCTCCAGGCACCTTCTCTGGAGTGGTATCTCTTTTCAGCTAACTCCAAGCCAGCTCCCATCTGCAGGGTTCACATTTAGTCCCTCTGAAACTCAAACATTTTCTCTCACTGTGAAAGTGTTAACTGGTCCCTACACAGCCCCTTTGCTTTTTGGGTGTGAGCCGAATATCAGTCGCTCTGATTCACACTCCTCTGGCACGTGCCAACCCTCTAAAACATACTCTTAGAGCCCCCTGTCATCTAACTTTATGTTAGGTGAGGGAAGCCCCCCTACCCTCTCACACATGTAGCGAGAGAAATGCTATAGGACTCCAACAACTTTCTCACTTTCTAGTATCTTTCGTTTCATCTCGTTTTTATCTACAAGGTGGATGATGGGCTGGCTGGCAGAAAAACTGACAATCTCCAAGCATTCCTGTAGCACATGTATGTTCTTGGCAACTGCTATTGTTATATTATGCTTGGAGTATTGGGCCTCTGCCAAAACTCAGCAACATCCTGTTACAAGTACACTGACCTGCGCTAGAAATGTCAACTTGGGGGCTAGTGATTCGAAAGAAAATATTTGATTCTGAGAAATCACTATGACATATCTGTGACACCTAAAGGGTTGGCATTTGTCCAGGAGTCCTAGAAAGACTAAGTTCTTTTTCTTACTCTGCCTACATCTCTGGTTAGCAGCTACCAGGTAATCATCAGTTGTTATCAAGGTTAAGGTGAAATCTAACCGAGTTAGATACAAATTTAGCATGGGTAAGCCAAGAGACGTATAGAGATAGCATTGCACACACATACTCACTCACACACGCTTTGTACCTTGTTTCCCTGAAAATAAGACCTAACTGGAAAATAAGCCCTACCATGATTTTTCAGGATCATGAACAAAAGCCCTAGTGTGTCTTTTGGAGCAAAAATTAATACAAGACCTGGTCTTATTTTGGGGAAAACATGGTATGTATACCAGGCTCTCTACGATCTTATTTACTTAGCTTCATCTAAAAACTAAAGGCTTTCTGATCCAGTTTACTGGACATGCAAATACTAAAGAAAGGCTGTGTTTGTCAGCAGAACAACATCACTGCCTGCATATAAAGCACAAGAAAGCCAGGGTCCATGTCTGCAGCAGTCACCAGCTTCCCAGTGCCTAGCTCCTGTACCACAAATGGATATGTTATGTTGGTGAAACTCACATGTTGACGCAGCAAACAGTGACTCAGCATCAAGGAGGATTCTGTTATTTGCTTTCCATAACATGGGGAATGGAAACAAGGGGATTTCCCCTAATTTTTACTTTGGTTTTACTTTGAAATAGGTTTATACTTTTAGAAAAACTGGATAACAATATAAAGAACTCCCAAATAATCTTTAGTTAGATCCACCATATTTTTAACAATTACTACAATCTCTCTATATGAGGTCTGGCAATTAAGTTCGCGAACTCATCCTGGAAAATATGCTACATACCTAACTGCTGATTATCACTACGGCACCTTAAAAGTACTCCCCTTGAGAAGCTATGCACTGATGCCAGTGCCTAGTCCACCCTTCAAAGCAATTTTGGAACTCTTTTTCTGGAATGGCCATCAGAACTCTTGTTGTATTCCCCTTGATGTCATCAAAATGTCTTCCTTTCAATAGTTCCTTTATCTTCAAGTAAAGAAAGAAGATCAGGTGAGTAGGGAGGGTGTTGCAATACAGTTATTTGTTTACAGGCTAAAAACTCCCTCATGGACAGTGCCGTGTGAGCTGGTGCATTGTTGTGAAGCAAGAGCCATGAATTGTTGGTGAAAAGTTTAGGTCGTCCAACTTTTTCACACAGCCTTTTCAGCACTTCCAAATAGTAAACTTGGTTAACTGTTTGTCCAGTTGGTGCAAATTCATAATGAATAATTCCCTCTGATATCAAAAAAGGTTAGAAACATTGTTGCAACAAATTTGCGAACTTGTCAGACCTCATATGTAATATCTGTAATATATATATATATATATATATATTTTTTTTTTTTTTAATATATATTTATATAGCTAGCACCCAGACCAAGACAGAGATCATTTCCAGCACCCAGAAGATGCCTTTGTGCTCCTTCTTAGTTAATATCTGGACCCTGAAAGCAATCACTGTTTTCATTTCTATCATGAGGTATTGGTTTCGCCTCATCTTATTCCGTACTATAAAATGGAATTATATAGTGTATTCTCTTCTATGTCTACTTTTTCTTTAATCCTTACTTCTGTGACATTCATCTATGTTACACGTAGGAATTATTATTTACTTTTCCCTTTCATTGCTCTGTAGTATTCCATTATATAAGCAGAATTTATATGAAAATGGGAAAAAATTCTCATCAGATTTGTATGGAACCACAAAAGACCCTAAATAGTCAAAGCAATCCTAAGATAAAAGAATAATGCTGGAGGTATCACACTACCTGACTTCAGCTCAAACAACAATAATCAAAACAGCATAGTACTGACAGAAAAACAGGCACACAGACCAATGAATTAGAATTGAAAACCCAATGAATTAGAATTAGAAATAAACCTACATAAATCTGGACACATAATTTTTGACAAGAGAGTCAAAAACATACAAGGGAGAAAAGAAGGGCTTCTTCAATAAATGCTCCTGGGAGAATTGGAAAGCCACATGCAAAAGAACGAAACTAGACTACTGTCACCACGTACCAAAATTAACTCAAAATGGATCAAAGACCTAAACATAAGACCTGAAACAATAAGTTGCATAGAAGAAAACATAGGTTCTAAACTTATGGACCTTGGGTTCAAAGAGGATTTTATGAATTTGACCACAAAGGCAAGGGAAGTAAAAGCTAAAATAAATGAATGGGATTATATCACACTAAAAAGCTTCTGCACAGCAGAAGAAACCATCAACAAAACAAAGAGGCAAGCAACCGAATGGAAGAAGATTTTTGCAAACAACGCCTCTGATATGATAAGGGGCTAATACCCAAAATACATAATTTACTCATACAACTCAACAACAAAAGACAAACAACCCAATTTAAAAATGGGCAGAGGACCTGAATAGACATTTCTCCAAAGAGGACATACAGATGGCCAATTGAAACATGAAAATATGCTCAACATCTCTAATCATCAGAGAAATGCAAATGAAAACCACAGTGAGATATCACCTTACCCCAGTCAGAATGGCTATCAGCAACAAGACAAATAATAATAAGTGTTGGAGAGGATGTGGAGAAAAAGGAACCCTCACACACTGTTGGTGGGAATGCAGACTGGTGCAGCTGCTGTGAAACACAGTGTGGAGGTTCCTCCAAAAATTAAGAATAGAATTATCATATGACCCAGCAATCCCTCTCCTGGGTATATACCCCAAAAATTTGAGACATATACCCATAAAGATTTATGTACTCTGATGTTCACTGCAGCTTTATTTACAGTGGCCAAGACATGGAAACAACCAAAATGTCCTTTGATAGATAATTGGATAAAGAAGATGTGGTATATATACACACTGGAATACTACTATGCCACGAGTAAAGATGAAACAGTGCCATTTGTGACACAATGGACAGATGTTGAGATTATTACGCTAAGAGAAATAAGTCACACCAAAAAAGTCGAGAACCATATATGACTTCACTGATATGTGAAATATAAAACTGAAAGCAACAAAGGAACAAGAGATACAAATAAAGAAACAAAAACTCATAGACATAGACAATAGTTTAGTGGTTCCCGAGGGTAAGGGGTTGGGGGGTGGTAGATGAGGGTGAAGGGGGTCAAATATATGGTGATGGAAGAAGAACTGACTCTGGGTGGTGAACACACATGTGATATATAGATGGTGTATTACAGTTTTGTACACTTGAAATCTATGTAATTTTACTAACCAATGTCACCCCAATAAATTTTAATAAAAAAAGAATGTAATCTGACAATTTAAGGTGAAAAAAAATTCAACTTTTTATCCATTCTCCTGTTGATGCACACTTGGGTGGTTTCCAGATTAGAACTATTATAATTAAAGATGCTATGAACATTTGTATATAATGTTTCTATAGATATGTAAACTAATTTCTCTCACGAAAGCCAGATATACAGAGTTTATCTCTGGGATGGGAGTGAATAGAGATTGAATTGTGACCCTAGAACTGCAAATTATCGTTGTCTAAAGATATGGGATAAGGAGAGGTTGTTAAAATTACTTGTATATCCAACCCTGAGTAAAATGGAAAACAGCTGTTTTTCTGGTCTGCTATCTTTAATGTTGCTTTTGGAAATTAAGACTTCTAATCCACTATATTTATAAAAGCACACTGTTTCCATATATGCAACCTAATGATTTTATATGTTAATTTTTCAACCAATCATCCTATTAAATTTTCTTATTTAATATATTCAGCTCATTTAATATATTCATCTCATTCTCTGGGATTTTTCCTTATCATTTGAAAATAATGTTATGTGCTCCTGATTTAAAATTTTATCGCACTTTTTTTTCATTCTCTTGAACAAATTACTTTAGCTAGTTGCCCGCAAACAATAAAGAACAATAGTGGTATTAAGTGTTCTTGATTTTTTTTCTGACATTAATAAACATGTTTCTTATCTTTTAACATTAATCATTATGCTGGATTTAAGATATACACTTATAAACTCCTAATTTATTAATAGCTTTTATCAGGAATGATGTAGAATTTTATCAATTAGATTTTCAGCCTGTATCAAGATGTTTTTCTTTCTTGGTATATTAATATGTTATAATGTATTAATTTGTTTGTAAAGGGAAGCTATTTTCTTAAAATTTTTCTTGGGTAATTTTTTTTAATGGATTTTAAATATTTTCTCTGGTCAATTGTAGACATTTCATTTTTCCTAGTTAATCAAAAAGCTAGATAAGCAAGAGAAAAGAGCTCACAAAATAGAGTTTTGGCCAACATTTCCAGCATAAGGAAAATGCATAGCGATATCTCTCAAATGATTCTATGACATATTTAAATAACAGAAAAATGGAAATAATTTTAATCTTTAAAAAAAAAATTACTGTGCCCTAAATGGGTATTGTTAATTTCACAAACATTTGCTGAGATTATAATATGTTCCAAACACTTTTCTAGGCACTGAGGATACAGTGGTGAATGACAAGGCAGACAAGATCTTTCCTACAAAATCTTATATTGTCTTGGAAGAGTGTCTGAGACTATGTGTGTTGACCTAAAGTGCTGGGGTATCCCCAATGTTTCATTTACTGTGTGCACAGTGCCTTGTACCAGAGTGCAACTCTACTTAGAGACTCCATCCCACCTCTTGAATGACTTTCCTCACTCTTTAATAATACTACTAGTACTACTACTACTACTACTACTATTATAACACATTGTGCAAACCAACCAAATAACAAAACTACCCTGGACCCTTTTTTCATTATGCTTTTTTTGCATGATTTATCACCCTCGTGGTAAATCATTATTATGCGAGCATTATGACTGCTTTCGTAATGGGAGCAGACAATCCTGATATACATCAAGCCTTTGTATAGTGCATGTATACTGGTAACAGATTGTTTTCATGCACTGAATAGACTTTCACACCCAAATGAACTATACTGCTCACTTATTTTTAGCGTTTCTCAAATCAATAAACGTCTATTGAATCATTACTTGGCATTTCTTAAAGTATTCTGCAGCAGGGATTTCTCCATACTTATAAACTATGTTTTGAATCAGTTTTCTAAAAGGGGTGGTGAATACCAGGTAACACCTGATTCTCCACTTCCACGCTCAGCAGGTTTGCATTGGTAGGCACAGGTGGGTAAGACCAAGAATGCCATACTCACCTTGGCGCTCCTGAGAGATAACTAAGGCAAAAAAAAAAATGATACAATAAGACTGTTGTGACTGTTATCAATAAATACATTGACTGTAAATTGTTTAGAACGCATTGTACTAAAAATTGTTAAATTCCCATGTTTAAGAACTTTAACAGGCCAGGCATTTGAAACATTAATTACAAAGTGATTTTTAAAGTGATAAAAATAAAAACAGAAGCACTTTAAAGATTAGCATGTTCCTAGTACCAGATAAGAGATTTCTGATTTCCTTTTCATTTCAATTTAAACAAAGATTTTCGACTGTATATAAAACCTCCACACATCAAAGTCTAGCTACTGCAATATAATCAGCTCCATTTATACAGAGGCTGATAAGGCTTTTGCTAGATTGGCTCTGCTTGCTGTGTAATGTGGACTATATTTTAATTCAGCAATCTTTATAAGCTGCAGAAAGAAACAGGGATTTTCATCATAATCTGTTTGGCTATAGCTAGCAGTATTTTGTAACCCTGGATCCAGAATTTAGCATCAATTTTATCACCTTAAAATTAAACAAAAATAAAATAAAAAAAAGATAAGAAGTGACAAGAAATGTAAATTTGATTTATTGTGTGAAGGACAATTATTCTTGTATTTTTATAATCTATTAAAATTATGCATGGAGAAGAAACTAATTTTAGCTAAATTCTTAAAGGAAAGGCACGGGCATATATTTTTAAATTAGTAAAAATCCTAAAATATACAATTTCCCCCTTTAATTAAGAATCAGTCACTTAGTTGTGTGTTAACACCAACAGATGCTCTTTGTTAGTATTTGAAGTCTTTTAATTTTTATATGGTTTTACTCTTTTGTTCTGCTCACAGTTTTCTCTGAATTAAAAGAAAAAATATATATTTATATATATAATATATTTATAAGAATGAAATATAAATAAGAATGAAATCTTACCATTCACAACAATATGGATGGACCTAGAGGGTGTTATGCTAAGTGAAATAAGTTAGATTGAGAAAGACAAATACCATGTGATCTCACTTATATGTGGAATCTAAAGAACAAAATAAATGAACAAACAAAACAGAAACAGAGTTATAGATACAGGGAACAAACTGGAGGATGCCGGAAGGGGAGGGGTTTGGGGAGCTGGGTGAAGAAGGTGATTAAGGGATTAAGAAATACACATTGGTAGTTACAAAACAGTCACCGGATGTAATGTACAATGTAGGGAATATAGTCAAATGTTGCAACAATTATGTAAAGTGCCAGGTGGGTACCAGACTAATAGGGGATCATTGCGTGAATTATATAACTGTCTAACCACTGTGCTCTACATCTGAAACTAATACAAAATAATATCGATTGTCAACTGTAACTGAACAAAAAATAAAAAAAAATATATTTTATAGAGACACAGTGGTCATTTCCGGCTATGTTATTTATTAAGGCTGAACAGGAATCAATTTCTCATAATAAAGCAAAGGCGTTGATTCTCAGAAAGACAGTGATAGCAGAGCTCGGCCAGCACTGCAGTTTCTTAATGTGTGTGCCAAGACATGTGAAGTTCCTTGGGGAGAAAAGGTTCAGAGATTAACTCCACTGGGAAATCTAGAGCTGAAAAGCAAATCAGATGCACTTTGCCAAGTATACGAGAGGGTGAGGTGGTGTAGCAGAGGGAGCGGTCACATGCAGGTTCTGCCCCTCCCAGACCATTGCACCTCTGTCCTAGACCCAGCTAGGACTGACCAGTTAGCTGCAGAAAGAATATGCCTTTCTTTCTTAACTTGATATCAAGGTTTCATTTAAAATTTGATTTTACATTAGACAAGAAGGTTCGGTTTCCTCTGATGCTTTCTGGTCATTAGCATTGTGAAAAATAATATAAACAGCCATTTCAAAATGGAGTCGACTGTCATCCTACGGGACTTGTCTTGGCTGTCTTACCCCTCAAACCTTTGGAATATTTGAACTGGGCAAAATAACCTTTGGACTGGGACAGACCAACATTGTATTCCAAAGTGTTTATAAAGCTAACGGAAAGCAGACATTCTGACTACCAGACTGGAAATTAAACACATTCTTTAGAATTAGTACCAAGTGTATAGCTAGAGAATAACTTAGCTTATTTGTACCTTCTATTCATGTAATTATTCCCCTTCCCTTTCTCATAAAACCCCTATGCCTTCACCTTCCAATCTGAATTATTTGGTTTTTGCCTGAGTCAGTGCTTCCAGAATAACTATTCTTTTGGATCCCAAATAAATGTTTGTTCCCTCTCACATTGGCCTTTTATTTTTAGGTTAACAGAATTTTCATGTGGTTCAAATTTGACTTGCTTACATCTACTTTCTTTATGTGGTCAAGATAAGTTATTGGGGGAAGGGGGTGGTAGATGAAGGTAAAGGGGCTCAAATATATGTTGATGGAAAGAGAACTGACTCTGGGTGGTGAACACACAATGGGATTTATAGATGAGGTAATGCAGAACTGTACACCTGAAATCTATGTAACTTTACTAACAATTGTCACCCCAATAAACTTCAATAAAAAAGATGTTATTGAAATAGTACATTGTTTTGGTACTTCCTGTAATTTTCTCTGTCTCCTCATTTCGAGCAATTAGCCAGCATTTGTAATTTTTTTATAAATCCCTCCTCCCAGGATTTTGGCTGGGATGAAAGCAAAAGCAGTCTGTCTCTTCTCATCTACTGTACAAACCTAAGCCCATTAGAGAGATTGTCCTGACTTTTATGGATGGTCCTGGACAGGAGAAAAGCTTTGAGAGACAGAAAACGGGGTGATGGGGAGTCCTAGACACCTAGAAAAGGAGCAAGATTTATAGGTCCTAAGAGCAAGGTCACCTGGCCAGGGGCTCTGCTGCCTCCATGTCTCCTTGCGTGGCATATGGGAGCCCCTGCAGGTGACAAGACTCAGATAGAATCACATCTGTGTACCTAGGAAGGTGGGAGTGTAGGTCCCCAGCATCCTCTAGGATGCCCACTGGGCTCACAGGGGCCAGTAAACGGTGTGGGTTGGCATGATTCAGGCAGACTGATGAGTACAAAGGCTTCCCCATTACCCTGATGCTCAGTAAGACACTGGAAATACACACTGCTTCAGGACTGGAAAATAAATAAAGTTGGAGTTCCTATTTTCTGCTAGGAGTTCAACGTTTTCATATATATCACACGTTACTGACATGATTTTATAGATTGAGGTTCATGCTATAAAAGGGTTGAATTTTGTTGATTTCAATATTCTACTTATACTTACTATTTTACTCCTAGCTTCCACTCTTTTTAAGCTACAGAATTATTTTCTTGAATAGACTTTATATATTCAGTGTTTCTGTCACTGTCTCAGATAACAGAAAACAGGAGGGACAAGAAACACAGGTGATTTTCATCATGATCTTGATTAATTTGAATTCACACCAAAAAAGTGAAATGAAGAAATCGATTTATTTTAAACTATTAAAATGATAATTGCCATCCTGTTACAAAATGACATCTACTCTTTCAAAGATGTAACCACTCTTAACAATGGTGTGCATCTTTTAAATTTATTTTTTGCATGGGAACAACACATATATACTTCCTTATGAGCTCACACTACATTCAGCTAATGCTTGTTGGCTGTATTTCATGACAGCACACCAGACTCAATTATTTTATTTTATTAGCTGCTCATTACTTATTACTCTGTAAAACAGTTGTTCTTTAATTTATAGTCATATATCCTTATTAATGGGCATATAGTTGTTTCTTTTCTTTGTGTTTTACTTTTAAAAACATCCTTGAAGATATTTTGTGTGTACCTGAATGAGTAGATAAATCCAGAGGTGGAATTTCTGGCTCAAAAGATGCATGCACTTTTAATTTTGATTACTTTTGAAAAATCACCCTTCATAAAGTTAGCTCAGTTGATAGTCCCCCCATCATCCTCACACACACAAAATTTAAAAGTACACAGGTGGTGTGAATTTGGTCCGAATAACAATGGGAAGGACAACCTGTGGTTACAGATGCATTTGGGGGGAAATATTTGTCCTGTACCTTTCCCAAGGCAAGGTTCCGATTTAGGTTTATGGATATGTAGTTTGGAAAATTTTGAAAATTGAGAACTTTTTGTATTTAGTTGGTGCTTAGACATGCATTTAAAAAGAATCTGAAAGTATTATTCAGCATTTTTATTCAGTATTTTATATAGTGGGAATGTTGTTTATCTTTTCTGATTGTTCAGATTGTCAAATTGAAAGCCATATCTTTTTACTATGTTTCTGACATCATTTTCTATACACAAGTGGTAAATTTTTATACAGTAAAATTTGTCAATCTTCCATTTGGTAGCAACAGTTACAACTGGTGTCATTTCTATTGGCCAATGTGATATTTCATAAGACTAGAATTAGAAGTAATGGGATCCCCGTCTTTATGACTTGGGAATTTTTGTCATTGCTGAATTTACCTAAAATTAAAAAATGAATATTTTTTACCTCAGAAAACATCTACACACCCAAATGTGTGGGTCTGTGTGTGTGTGTGTGTGTGTGTGTGTGTGTGCATGTGTATAGATTTCTAGTTAGAGGGAAACATAAGAAACTTAAAAATAACTTTATTTACATGGAATCAATATATGCTTGACTATAATTTCTTCATGGCTCCAATGCAATGTCAATTTATATCTCCAAATTCTTTTACAATTATAAACAACTGTCTACTAATTAGACAAATTTCATCCTAGACATTTTGATGATTGAAAACTCGACTCCTCGTCTTTCTAAATTAGTATTGAAAGATCTCTGAAATATTATAACTTTTCATCTTAGCAGATGTACACAGATATAGTATCAACACATCCTAAGTGTAAAACAAAACTGATCTAAATTTTTTTGTAACTGATAAACATGATGCTAATGTCACAAGTTTAAAAGTTGGGAAATCAATAAAAATAATTGAGTTACTGCTCATCACAGTGCCAAGCAAAGCAATTATATGGTATTTTTAAAGTTAGATCTGCCATTGGTCTGTTGAACTGACCAAATTATTGGTAAACAGAATTTTAAATCAACCCATTATTATATGACTGAAACTTTAAAAATACCATAAAACCAGAAGTTAGGTTTTCATATTGCTAAATCAATTAACAAGTCTACGGAGGAAAGAAGCCATAGGAAAAATATGGTGATGTCACAAAAAACAAACAAGAATGTGATGGACCAAAGTTTTCATCATCTGGAAAGATGAGTAATATGACACCATAGAAACACAAGGCCTTTAAACTAAATATAAATCATTTTCTATAATTATAACCTCTTCACTCAAAATACTTTATCACTGACAATCTGCAATGAAATTCTCTACCCTTTGACAGATATCTTGGACTTGAATTTACTTTAGAAATACAATCAGTGAAATAAAAGGCGTCCAAAAATTGAACGGTCCTGAAAAGTTAGAGATGATGTCCCCACATAAAAATTCTTCAATTTTGGAATGACCAATCTGATAATTACTATTAAGCCAGGAATTTTTGCTAATAAATTCATTAATAAAAATGCTGCTTTTAAATAAACGATATACAATTTTATATAACTTGAATTTAACAGAAGAAAAAAGAAATGAAACTAAAGAAAGTTCTGAACTTGAGATAAATGCTTCTTTACCAGAGAAGATATGGGTTTATAATACATTTTATCAAGATAAGCAAAAAAGTGTTACAAAAATATTTAAGAATTTGGAGTCTTTCTCTTGGCTTTTTAAAACTATGTTTCAATATCAGACACTATTGATTGATTTTTTTGATAGAAACTAACATATTTATATTTCTTATAGTAATTAACATACTTATATTTCTTTCTATGACCCTCCATGAATATATACTTCCTTTTATAACTTTATTGTTCTATTATGGTTTATAATATTTTTATTCAAAAACCACAGTTCTCACAGGTATTCAGTTTTATTCCCATTAACAATTAAACAATTGTTATGGTCACCAACATTCTTTTTCCACCATAGCTTCTCTTACTCTGAGTTATATTACTATATTTATCTTTATCTATCCATCAATCCATTGATCCATCTATCATCTATCTATTATCTATCTTATCTATCTATCTATCTATCTATCTATCTATCTATCTATCTATCTATCGTCTATCTGTCTATCTACCTACCTGCATACCTAGCACCTATTATCTAGAGAAGTATTTTTTTTATTGTTAGTTGGTATATCTGCCTTTGTTTGTTTCTCCCAAACTATTTCTAATTACTATAAATACTATGTCTTTCATGGTTACTTGAAAGATGGTTGGTTACTTTTTCTTCCTAGCATCATCTGCCTTTACTGTTTTATTATATATTATAAATTTTAAAATATAGTTTCAGAAATTTCACATATTCTTTTTTCAGTCTAACTTTCTCTTGGAGTTCTCTGTTCTGTTGCTTTCTAAATTCTCTATGTCCACTATCTGTCTGTTTTTGTTTTATGTACCTTCATTATTACTCTAAGAGGGATTATAATATTGCCTGGATCAAATTATTGCTTCTACTTGGGGGGACTATCATTTATTTTCAGAGTGCATTCTAAAGTAAAGATGAGTAAGAATAAACTTTCTGAGTCCTCATAATATGAAATATTTTATTCTAAAATATTGTTTCACTGAAGTCTTGCTGCAACAAAATTCTAAGCTAAAAGTTTTTATTATGTATAATTATAAAGGCATTAATCTTCTGACTTGAAGTTTGTATTGTAACTAATGAGAAAAAGCTCATGCTTTTCTGATTCTCATCCCTCTGTGGTAAATTTTATTCTGGAAATTTAGAAATTTCTCTTTCAACTTGGCATTCTCAACCACAGCCTCAAGTTTTTACAGAGTGAGGATAAGGGTCAAAGTCAGAGGTGATTTCCTAATTTGAAACATTGAATATACAGGCAACACAGTTTGTGGGCCACACTGTAACACTTTGTTTATATATTTTTTCTTATTAAATATCATTTTAGTGGAGGCTTGGCAAGAAAAGGAGATTACAACCTGTTGTTAAAGTTCCTTATTTAGGAAACATCGTTCTGTTCCTACTTCATTTTTTATTTTTTGGTCAACATTTGAAGGCTTTTTTTTCTTTAATCCATACTTTCAGTTGAATGGCTAATTTCCTAGAGTCTTTCTATGAATCAACAGTAGTGAATTACAGTGGGTAGATTCAATTTTATTACAACTCTGAGATCTGAAGTCAGAGACTTCAGAAATTGTGTCCTTTAAATTAAGGCATTTGTTGTCTCTGCTTTGGTGATTGATTAACAGATGGATTAGAGTGGACTTTGAGCTGCTGTGAAGACCCAGAAAGAACTAAATTCAACAAATGTCTTGTTTTTCCTTCTTGTTAACAGTTCTTAGGGGGACTATCACACAATATTAGATTCTGCTTTATCATTTACAGTGTTTTCCTTCTCACTTGAATCATCTGGTAAAATAATTCTAGATATTGCCTTTTGTGAAGGTGCATAATTTTGCCTCGTCTTCATTTGTCTTAGCATTCTGCACGTCAGGTTTTATATCTCTTACTCTCATGTGCAAAGCAATTTTCTATTATTAAGTAAGATTCAACACACACTTATTTTGTGCAAGACCCCTCTTCATCAACAAAAAGCTATCCTCTGAATAGGTTTTGTCTTGCTCAGGAATTACCAGCAAATTTTCCATTATATTCTCTGTGAGAAAATGTTTATGTTACTAAGTTTGTTATGGACCACTTTGAGCTGATTGCTCATCAATGAACTGCACAAATATTTCTTGTAAACAGCTCCTATTTCAGAATCATTTTGTAGCCTGTGAAAGCTGACTCCCTCATCATTTAAGAAGTAATGAGGTTCAGGTGTACAGTGCAGTGGTCCGGCATCTACACCATCCATGAAGTGGTCTCCCTAATAAGACAAGTGTCCATCTGATACTCTACAAAATCTTTACAACATTATTGATTAGATGCCCCAAAGCTGAAGCTTAATAATACTGAACGTCAACTATAATTTAGTGTGTGTGTGTGTGTGTGTGTGTGTGTAGTCACAGGATGTGGAGTACAGCATAGGGAATAGAGTCAATGGAATTGTAACAGCTATATAAGATGTCAGAGGGGTAGTAGCTTAGGGGAGGGGAGTTATCACTTTGTGAGTGGTGTAAATGTCTAACTAGTGCATTGTTTTGTACATATGGAACTAATAAAAAAAAAAGAGGTGATGAGGAACATTGTCCATTTTCTGACTCATTTTCATCTGATGGTAAACACAAATCCTGATCAGTGAACGATATTAGAAGGACATTGTTGTCAACATTGTGATTCTTTTTTTCAAGAAAATACTTTACATGTCTTACGTTTATTTGGACATAATTGTTATGTACTAAATTTTCATTTTGACTAACTTTATTTACTTTATCATAATAGTCACATAACCTACTTTATCTTTTATAATAGTTTTACGGATGTGTAATTCACATACATAAAATGTACAATTCTGTGGATTTTAGTATATTCAGAATTGTACATAAATCACCACAATCTTAGTATAGAACACTGTCATTGCCTACCCCTCAGATTTCTATATCTTCAGCAATCACTGTCCATTCCCTTCCCTCCAGTCTCTGGAAATAACAAATCTGTTTTCTGTCTCTTATGGATTTACCTATTCTGAATATTTCATATAAATGGAATAATGTAATATGTAAACATTTTTGTCTGTTTCCTTTCAATTTGCATAATTATTTTCAAGTTTCATCTATGTTGTAGCATATCAATACTTTTTACAGGTGAAAAATACTCCTTTGTATGTATATACCACATTTTGCAAATGTTTTCCTTTCCATGGATGATTTTCTTTTCACCTTCATGATTTGTCCTAAGAAGTGTCCTAAGAAGCATCTAGTCCTACTTAATTAATTTAAAAACATATATCAGGAATGGATATGAATTATACTACCTGCTCTTTTGCTGTCACGAGAGATTTATTTTATGATACTTATGATGGCCTAATGTTGAACTGAGTTTGCGTTTGAAAGATGAACCTAATTGATTATGGCTTAATTTTACAGATATGTGGATTTTGTTTGTTTGCTTGTTTGTTTGTTTGCCTCCTTATTCTGTCAAGATCCAAGGGTAAAATATTACCTTTATGGTAATTAAGTTTCTGTGTTTCTAATGTTTTCAGATATAAATAGTGAATGCACTGCGTGGAGCATGAATAAGGTTATATATTGGCTCTTCTGGGCTACGTATGGCCCATGGATATGTTTCATTTGGCCCACACAATACTATGAACATTGGGACAGCTCTTATAAAACGTGGGAGATTCAGTCTTATTTAAACACCCTCAGTGTGTGACCCTGAGCCCCTATTCCCAGCCAGCATAATCAGCGGGGCCAGGTGTTTCATTTCCCTATGGGACAGGGTACGTGGGCTTCAGATGGCTACCACCATCTACACTGTTCATCATCATTCAGTTATTAATGTCATCTCCCTATTGCCTGTATAGATCTGAGACTGTAATCTCAGGAGTAAAAGTCAGAACATTTATATCTTCATTGTAAATTTAGCCTTCCATTTTGTCTGCTCTTATATATTTGGCAGTACTTGTTTATATTAGGTTGGTGCAAAGGTAATTGCAGTTTAAAACGTTAAAAATAATTGCAAAAACCGCAATTACTTTTATACCAACCTAACAGCTCTTCTTTGCTCTGTGTGTGTATGTGTGTGTGTGTCTGTGTGTGTGTGTTGATTTCTATGCTTGACTTTGGGCAAGGACTAATATTTGACGCATCTTCAAATAAAAAGTGAGTTTTGGGCCCTGATTTTTCTATCTAATCATGGTTGAATCTTCTCAAATCTACTGCTGGAAAGCAGATCAGGGTGCAAACGCCCCAGTCCACTTCCCAGGTTCAACACAATAACAGGCTCTGATTTTCTATTTCAGAGTCCCCCTGCTTCACCACTCACATAGACGCACCAGTGCCCCAGCCTCCACCCACCACTTCTGGTACAGGGAACACACTGGAGCACACAGAAACGAAGATGTACCGCTGTCCTTGCTACCAGGCTTCTCCCTCTCTGCCTCCTGTGGGTCTCGTTTCCTGTGGGTTCTACATGCCTCAGAATACACTATACTACTGCCACTTGGCCCTATTTTCTGTACAGTTATTTTTAAAGGTTTATAGTGTCTCTAACTCCTTTGCTATTTCTGAGAAGAATTTAATGATTTCCTTATCAGGTCTCCGAATCACAGGTAAGATGTTGGAAATGATACAAAATATCATCTTACCTATTTTTAGGTATTGTGTGTTTCCTGAAGAGAAGTCAAGATCTTGCATGAGCTGAATAGGTTTTTCTCAGCCCTCTACTATCGACCTTATCATTAGAATTAGTTATTCCCATATTCAGTCATTGAGTTGACAGTCAGCCTCAGTCCTCAATGCTGATAAAAGATATTTACTTTTTCATAGATATTTATTGGTAAGTTGATAGTGGTTACCAGACAGAGGAGGAGATGATAAGGGCAGCAATGAGGGTGGCGATGATGTTCGTAATATGAATTTAACACTTACTCTGCTGCAAGAGCTGTCCTAAATGCCAACATACATAGAATATCCCGTGAAACTCAAGGCTTTCTTCCCTTGCATATTCATGCATTTTGCTTTTTATGCCCATGATGCTATTATTTTAATTTGCTTTACAGAACTTTGCTTACTCTGAAACCTTGTTGAGTTTGGATCTGGTTATTTTGTGCTATTTGGAAACTAAAATAAAAACACTATATTTTACTGTGCACTAAATTTTATCAAGCATTATTCACTACATGCACGTTACGGATTTTATTTAATCCACATAACTTCTCTGAGGAACCTACCCTTTTCATTTGATCCACATAATGCCCAAAACATATGGAGTTGCCTTGTTTAATGCAGTAAACGCAGTAAGAACTTTTATTTCCTTCAAACCATTTAAATTCTGTGTATGAGTATGTGTGTGTGGGTGTGTGGGTATGTATGTGTTTTCAATGGAAGATAGATTAGGTACTAGATCATTTAACCATTTTAAGTACAATAATAGAACTCTGCAAGACACAGAGCATAGGATAAAGGGGTTTTTCTCTATCATAAGTGGTCAAGGAACTTCCCTGAGAGGGTTGTCAATCTCAAGCATTGACGTTTGGTTATTCCCCTTTAAAGATAAAGAAACTGATTTTGAGGAGATAAAGAACTTGGTAAAAACCACAGAGATATAAAGGGATAGATAGATCTTATGCTTATTTTACATTTATTTGAGAGTCACCTTTTATTTTAGCAATTTGGATATCCATTTTAATACTTTCCATTATTTGAATAAGTCTCTAATCTATTTCACAATACCAAACCTCCAAAACCACTCCCAGAATAGTTTAAGAGTCATTTTGACTACTTTTCATTTGCATGCAAGTGAAAACATGTAACTCAGCTAACAACAATCTATTCTAATTTTTTCAGTTCACTGACTATTTTAATTATCCAAAACTTAGCACCTTATATTTAATAACCTTCATTGGGTTGGATGTAACAGGGAATGTGTGTGTGTGTGTGTGTGTTAGTCATACATATAGTGTGTACATTTAATGAGTTCTTACACTACACAGAACACTACGGAGTCTTGTCAACCAGGCATATTCTAATGACATATGTATGCCACTCTCCTCAAAAGAGGTTGGTTCATTTTTGCAAATATCACTCACCAATAGTTTTAATAGTCTATATGAAATTACTTTTACACAAATACAAGCTACAGCAAAATGTTTTTCACTCAGATACACTCTGTAAAGAACTATTGGCTATGTTTTTAAAAAGTGTATGTTCATTTCCAATGATTGATTATAATAAACTGACACATTAGGTTTATTGTGTTTGGATTTAAATTATATTAAAAACACATATAAGGAATTTCATTAATTTAAATGAAACCATTATTCTATATAAACTAATTTGAACAGAATTGCCTTTTCCAAAAGCCAAAGTATTCAATTGTAAAATACCTATTTAATGCATGACGTATTTCGTTTTTAATATCCAATTTTTTTAAAAAAAAGAAGGAAACAACTGTAATCTCATATCTTATCCTGGTATGTGGTCAATATGATAATAAATTAAAGTAATGGGAACATTTTGATTTAATTTGTGTTGCTCAATTTCACTTTCATTGTTCTGATTACCCAATAAAAACTTCACCATAGATATATGCTCATCCTTGTTTTTGCTTTAAAAAAAAAGTTTTGTGAAGAGACATCAAGCTTCACTAGGGACAGTTCTTTTTGATCACCCAGACAGGGAGCATCCTTAGGGAGGTGCTAACCAGGTATCATCACCCAATTCCAGCTCTGGTGCTCATTTTGCAGGCTTAGGAATTTGACTGTTAGTGCACCCAGACGTTTTCACATTCCAGCATACAGACATCACTGAAACTCAAACTTACCTAAAAATATATCTACCAAGTGGATAGAATACATGGGTTCCCTAAAACATCAGTCTCATCTCATACATAGAATGTCATGGAAACCAAATTGTAGAAAGAGTGGTTAGTTGATGGCCAAGGTCTTTGGTCTTCATGCTACGATAATGGACTGCATCACCTATCATTGTATTACACCTATGTCACTAACCAGATATTTATGTTCATAGGTCATATCCTTTTTCATCCACAATGAAAAGTTTAAATACTTGAATACCTTAATACTTTTAAATACCTTAGATAGTATTTAAGGTAATTTGCATAGGCACTCGAGGTATTATTTATTTTTGTATTTAATTCTCAATATTTTTATCATCAATCCTTGTATAGCTTATAAATATGACGATATATTATTCTGTATGATATATTATTCTGTATGATGGTCATTATTCTGTATGAAAATTTTCAAATTAAATGAAAAATGGCAACTCTGATATAGTTTTCATGTTTTCAAATAAAATATCCGTGGAAAATTGGTTTAATCAGCTTATTATTGATTTATATGACGTAAGAGTTTAGAATATAAACTATGTTCTGAATATATAATATTTTGTTAAATATTTTTATCTAAACTGTTTTTTATGTTAAGCACAAAAGACTGTTTTTCATGAACTTTCACATAATTTTCAGAATAGACAAGAAGCATTAGAAATATAATAAATAAATACACCCTAATGAATGGGAGAAGATATTTGCCAATGATATGTCTGATAAGGAGTTAATATACAAAGATTATAAAAAAAAAACTCTTACAACTCAATACCAAAAAACAAACAAACGATCCAATTAAAAAAATGAGAAGAGGACATGAATAGGTATTTCTCCAAGGAGGACATAAGGATGGCTAATAGACATATGCAAAGATGCTCAACGTCACTAATCATCAGAGAAATGCAAATAAAAACTACAATGAGCTACCATCTCACTCCTGTCAGAATGGATGTCATCAATAAATCAACAAACAACAAGTGTTGGAGAGGATGTGGAGAAAAGGGAACCCTCGTGCACTGTTGGTAGGATTGCAAATTGGTGCAGCCACTATGGAAAACTCTATGGAGTTCCCTCAAAAAATGAAAAATAGAATTACCTATGACCCAGCAATTCCACTCCTGGGTATTCATCCAAAGAAATCCAAAACACTAATTCAAAAAAACATATGCACCCCTATGTTTACTGTAGCACTAGTCACAATAGTCAAGATATGGAAATAACTGAAATGCCCATCAACAGACAACTGGACAAAGAAATTGTGGTACATTTATACAATGGAGTATTACTCTGCCATAAAAAAATCTTACCATTTGCAACAACATGGATGACCTAGAGGATATTATGCTAAGTGAAATAAGTCGGGCTGAGAAAGACAAATACCATATGATCTTACTTATATGTGGAATCTAAAGAAAGAAGGAGCAAACAAAACAGAAATAGACTCATAGATACAGAGAACAAACTGATGGTTGCTATATGGGAGGAGGTTGGGAGACGGGTGAAAAGGTGAAGGGGTTAGAAAGTACAAATTGGTAGTTACACAATAGTCACAAAGATGTGAAATACAGTATGGGGAGTATAATCAATAATGTTGTAAAGACTATGTAGGGTGTCAGATGGGCACTGGACTTACCAGGGCATCACTTCATAGATTATTTAATTTCCTACCCACTGCACTGTACACCTGAAACTAATATAAAATAATATTAAATGTGAAATATATGTATAGTCACAGGATGTAAAGTACAGCATAGGGAATATAGTCAATGGTGTTGTAATAGCTACGTATGGTGTCAGATGGGTAGTAGACTTGGGGGGGTTATCACTTTGTGAGGGGTGTAAATGTCTAATCATTACGCTCTTTTGTACACCTGAAACTAATAATAAAAAATAATAACAACAACAAAGAAAGGTCTAAATGCCCTATGATGTTACCCTTAAAACAATAAATGTTGCATGAATTCCTTAGATTTTTTTACTACTTCCTGAATATATATTCCCAGAAACCTTTGTTAGAATGTTGAAAAATGAAATTCAATGTCTAAAAAAAAAGAAATATAATAAATACTTAGTGACATTTGGGGACATCTTAAATTGAATCTGTCAATCAAAACAAAGAAGAGGATTCAGGCATCCACATTAAAAAAAAAATTATTGGGCTTTGTTTTGTCTCAGCTATTAGAAATACAGAGATAAATGAACATTGTTCCTGTTAACAAGGGACCTACAGTCTAGTGGGTAGGGAGATATGGACAGAAAACATTTATTTTATAGTAAAACATTAAGTGAAGTAGAGGTATATAGAAATTGCTGTACAGTTATAAATATGAAACTTTCGGGTCAGCTTGGGGACACCTAGAAAGGCTCTACAGAGAAAGCAGCATCTGAACAGAGACTGGAGGGATAAAAAGGAACTTTTCAAACTTGAAGAGGATCCCAAGCCAAAGGGAGCATCATTCACCAAGACAAAGTGTGAGAGAATGTGGAAGATTCTGGAATCTATATGCAGCACATATGGCTGGATGAGAAGTACAATGACAGAATGTGGCCAGAGGTCAGACTGTACTAGAAGGCAAGAAGCTCGTTCATAAAGAGCTTTGAAAACACTAGGAAATATTTTAGAATCTCATAAGAAAAGAGGAAGTGCTATGCTTTACTTCAACTTTTAATTTTGAGGTAGCTGTAGGTTCACATTTAGTTGTAAGGAATAACACAGAGAGATCCAATGTATCGTTCACCCAATTTCTCCCAATGTTACACCTGGCAAAGCTAGTTTTATATTAGGAAAATTACTCTGTTGGTACTGTGGAGATGGACTGATGAGAGACACAGAGAATGTGTTAAGGAACTACCTGGGAAGCTCATCCATGAACCAGGTCAGAGAAGATGAGGGCACAGTCCGAGGTCACACCAGTGCAGGTGGAAAGGGGAGAAGGAATTTGTAAGGCACTTACAATGGAAAGTCACAATTGGGTGATTGGGTGATTTGGGTGATTGACTGGACGCTAAGACCACAGAAAGAAAGCGATGTAGAAGACTTCTAAGTTTGTATCCTGGAAGATGTGTGAATGATTTACCAAAATAAAGTGGGAGCAGGTCAGTATGAAATACCAGCAGGTGAAGTAAAATGCTTGACAATTATGATTAAATATATCAAATAAAAGTCATCAGTGTCCTTAGAAAAAGCCCTTGGAGAAGGAGTGCCCACTCTCCTGGCCAAGCTTCTTGGGAGAAGAGGCTTCATTGACTTTGGCCAATTCCTTCACTCATTTACCTTCAGTCCACTGTAACCTGGCTTTTGGTTCAGTGGTGAATATAGTTTTTAAAAGTTATTCAAAAGGATAGATTTATGGACCAGGAATGTGAGAATTCTTGCTTAAGCATCATATTTTCTTTCTGTATGGTTCCCAATAGAGATACATGTAAAGAAAAATTGAAAATCAAAGTCTTTAACATTAATTAATCTAGTATCTAAAACTTGGTTCTAGCATAAAGGAAGTGGGTGATGTGATTTAGTTTTAAGGCCAAAACAGAGCCACTCCTTTCTGCTAAGCCAAATGTAAAGTGTATAACCAGCCCATCACCAAGGTAAGAAGGAGTAGAGAACCCCCATTTATGGAGGCTTTCTTGTATAAAAAGGAGGAGAAGGAGGAAGAAAAGGAGCAGGAGGAGGAGAAGAAGAGGTAGAAGAAGAAGGAGGACAAGGAGGAGGAGGAGGAGGAGGAGGAGCAGGAGGAGGAGGAAGAGGAGGAGGAGCAGGAGGAGGAGGAAGAGGAGGAAGAGAAATGAGAAGGAGGAAGATGGCTAGATCACCATTGGGGCTCCAGTCCTAGCCCTGACCTTGACTGATTCTACAATAACAGCAATGAAAGAAGAGCAGTAACCGAACTGCTGACAGGGGCATAAACCTTCTTCCTACACAGATCTTTGAAATATATATACATATATATATGTATATATATGTGTATATATATACATATATATACATATATACATATATATTTATATATATAAATCTTTATACATATATACATAAATCTATAGATTTATGTATATATAGATTTATACATAAATCTATATACATATATAGATTTATAAATATATAGATTTATACATAAATCTATATACATATATATTTATATATATATATATATATATATATATATATATATATATATATATATATAAAAATAAATCTTTTTGAAAGTTTCTTGACAGTTTTCTAACCCAGGAAAGTCTTAAAAACCTGGGAGCCATCCCTTTGAAATGCAATCATTAAGAAAGATGCCACATTATCTTCCAGTTTCTGTGAGGTGGGTTGGGAGCCTCCCTTCCAATCAATGACAGTTGGCAAACAGGGATGGTCTAATCACATTGACCAACCTGCCCCTTAAGGTCCTCCAGCACTTTTTCACTAGCTCAGCCCTTTACTTAGAAACCCTCCCACCTTTTGTTTCAGCAGAATTGAATTCAGCTTCTCTACCTTATTGCAGTAGTCTTGCATAAAATCTTTCTTGCCTATTTAACACTTTGGGTAGCAAGGTTCTAAACACTAAGTGTTTTTCAGCTTTGGCTATTCACCAGATACCTAGAAATTTTGAAATAATCCTGACGCACTGGTTCATTGACAGAGATCCTGGTTGTAGTCGGTCTGGTCTGGTGTGCAGTCATTGTATTAGGGCTGCTGAAGTTTGGTTTCCCACTTATAAACGAGAAACCCTGCCTTTCTCATGATGATGTTGAACTATTTCCCACTTATAAACGAGAAACCCTGCCTTTCTCATGATGATGTTGAACTATTTCCCACTTATAAACGAGAAACCCTGCCTTTCTCATGATGATGTTGAACTAAGGGCGGGCCCTGGGGGCCTGAAGACAAGTGCAGCAAAGGATTGTCCCAGCGACCAGACATCATTGGATTCTTTCTGAGTTGTGCCTAGTGATAGTGAATCAGAACACAATGGTTATTCTAGAGAAGGGTGACCAGTCTTATAGTAGGAAGATGGGATAGGTCAATTTTGCAGAGCTACTGATTGGTGGTGGTGGGGGGGGGGAGAGGGAGGTTCACCAGAGGGAGCCAAACAAACAACAGGAACAGATCTCCAGAATAGGGAATCCCTTTGGCTCCTAATCAGCAGCACTGTGATGTCAGCTGGGACTGAGAGCTTCGAATCCAGGGGGAAATGGAAGAACAATGGGCTTCCTCATCCTTGATCTGCCTCAGGGTGTCCAAATCTGTGACACCTCAGCCTTCTAGACTGATCTGGAGGTAGCTCTTGACCAACTTGTAGCATCATAATATACAAAAGGCACTAACTCTGCACCCTGAAGTTGCTTCATGAGCCCCCAAAATGAGTTCACATGTGTCCACAGCCCTGACAGCACTGAGGCAGATGTCAAAATTTAACAGGGGTCCTCGGAGAAAGATGGAATCCTAGAGGTAGTTTCTATGGTGCTATAGCTGTGGGCCAGGGAGTCTCAGTCCACAACACCTAACTGGAGCACTTTCCTTTGTTCATATTCGTAGTTAACGTTTGTTGGACTGTTCCTGGTTAACAAACAGTGTTCTAAGAATTGTGCATGTGTTATTCAAGTTAGCCACACAAGTACACTGTGTGATAGGTGCTGTCTCCTTTTCAGAAGAAAACAAGGCACAAAGATGTTCTATAGCTTCCCAAGGTCACACAAGTGCCCAAGGTCACACAAGTGCCCAAGACAGTATCTTAAGAGGCTGTTGTTTTGAGGACCATAATCTCATGCCTCGTAAGTACAGTTTTGCCTCTCCCTGCAAAAGTTTAACCATCTCTACAGAGAGTGCTTATTACATTATCACATTGCTAGTTATAGTAAGGCTCTCCATACCATAACTGGCAACTGATTGCAATCCTTAATTTGGTGTTTTAGTCACTGTACCTGGGACTTAGGAGGCAAACATCAGAGGCTTCTTGGGCTTATTTTTCCGTAACAGCTGCAGCTCCGTATGTTAAGTGAATTTTGGTTGGATTGCTCTCATGAGAACACCAAGTGCTAAAAACAGTATAATTGGAAGCTAGAGCTAATTACTAAGATTTGAAAATGTTTAGAAAAATATGCTGGGAAAAAATATGTTCTTTAAAAAAAAAAAGCATTGTTTTGTTGTTAGTTGGCCTTAACTTACAGAATTCCTGATCAGCACCAAGAAATAATTTCTGGGTAATAATCTAACTTTGCTTTATAAATAGAAATGTTATACATGGTATTTTAAGAGTTATGATACTCTGAATTAATGTAATCTTCTCACATATAAGTCATAGTAAGGCATGTGAAAAATTCAAATTTTTGCAGGCCATCTAATATTATGTTTTTCATGATAAAATTATAAATTGGAAGAACCTCTTTTATATATTCCACCTTCCTTCTTCCAGTCAGACTAATGATGATAGAATTGAAAAATGAGCCCCCTTTTATTTTATAAATGAAAAAGTCAAGACCAAGGGGCACGGTTGTCTCAAGGTCACATCACTTGTCAGTGGCAGAGAGAGAATTAGAATAAGGATGATGCAAAGGTTTCAACGCTTAGTCTCAACTTGATAAATTAGCAATGAATTAGCTGCCCCGGGAGTTGTTTGATGAAGGACTCTGATCCCAGCCCTCACTGAGGCTAGTGCAGTGATTGATTGGTAATGTCTGCATGTGCTGGGGGTGGAGGAGGGATGACTGACCATGTTCACTAACGCTTGACAAGATGAGGGGCTTGTGGCCTTTTAACATGGCCCAAGGATATTCCACACCTCCATCACAGGTATGCTGCCAAACATAATCAAAATGTAAATTCTGTTTGCTTACACTACTTATAGCACAATATCAGCTAGATTTCCCTGAGTAAATCCTGTGAGACAATACAGAGCTGGTACAACTGGCTGTGAGCTAAGGGGACAGGAAGCAGTGCCAAGCAGACTGCCAAGAAAGATCTCCTGTTTCATGGGACATGTCTGATTTTGGCCGTGGGTGTACAGGAGAGCAATGTGAGGGCACTAATCAGTTCTACCTAAATGACCAGCAAGTGCTAAGATGCAAATAAGAGAACGGTCTATTTGTAGGTGCTTTGACAGGTACTGTAAGGACTTATATAATACATATGTGCACGTTGTCACTTCTGGGCACTAGTTTAGTTTAGTTCAAGACTGCTAATCCCTTCAGATATTGCACCAGAAATTGTAGTATTTGAAAGTGGGCCCAAAATACACCTTTGAAAAACTCTGATCCCTCCTACTGCTGAGGATAAGTGGTTTCCACTGGTCTGTAGTACTTCCCCCAAACCGTTCTCCTCATAACCTAGTAGTACCTGTTGTTTTATATCTTTCCTGGGCCACTGGCTTAAAGTCTAGTGGCCTCTTCAGGAAATGCCATCATTACTGGCCACTAACAAACTCCTTTGCTAAACTTTGTAACCAAAAAAAAGGAATGAAATTAGTGCTACTCTTTTCAGGTAAAGAGGAATTTTTAACTGACGTTCTCCACTAGGGCATGTGCGCTGTCTTTGTTTTTGAGCTGTGGAGCTATTCAATGCACACGCTCGCCGTCACTGGTAAGTCAGTGTGTCTAATGCAGTGGGGAATGTCACCTTCACCAAGATAGTGCAAAGATGAATTATGCTTCTAGTGACAAAAGCTAGTGTAGACGGTCAACATATTATTTACAATTCTGTTAACCATGAATTTCAAAGAAACAAATAACCATTTTTAGCTGGATTTCCAGGATCATAAATGTTTTATTTTAATGCCAATTTTCTCATATCATTTAATAAGCAATTGCTAAAAACACTGATTAAAATTTTATATTTTTAATATAATTAAATTGTACTGCAATGGCAAACACTTTTTGAAATTATGAAAACATTTCTTATTACTACTGAATTACCTGAGCTTTATGTGGAAATGAAAATGTTAAAATTGACATGGCATTGTTTAAAATATTTTACTTGCTAATAAAGAATTATCATGAAACAAATCGTACTATTGCATTTCAGTCATACTCTTGAATCTTAAATAGCTCTAGGATGAAAAATTTCTCTTACTATCTCAAGTAAATAATTCTATTCTCCACTTTAAGGCTAACAAAAATCCAAAAAAACAAAATCTAACAACAATGGGTCTCTAAGTTTACCTAATACACAATAGAAAGGGAAGGAGATAAATTAGTAGTTACTAGTCTCTTATAGGAAGATGAACAAAGTCAAACAGAAAAATAGCATGAGATTATTAAAGACTTCCTGCTGAGGTACTTAGAGGGATGTAAATGAGTTTAAAATAACTGGAAGAATAGATTCATTTCATAACTGAACTGCACAAAATTGCAGCACTAAATATGAGGACGAGTGATTCTAAAATAAAATGACTCAAGTATTTTCATATAATTCCACAAATAGCTGCTCAATAATAGTCCACTGAATTCAGCATAAAATAGAAACATCCATCAACTAGAAAAATAAACTTGTCCATGCAGAAAAGTAAATATTTTATAGCAAAAATAAATCACAGAAGTAAATAAATTTGACACTTATGGGCAACGCATAATTTTTATGTAACCCTTGGTTCTAAAGAGATATTGGAATTTTCAGAAAATTATATGGCATTGGGATATTTCAAAACTCATTTACTATAAATGCCAATGCATTTTATAGCTCACCTTCATTGTGCTGACTTTAACACGTTTCTTCTGAAACATGTTTTTTTTTCTTCAGTTTAACAAATCTTGTTTCCAAGCTGAAGTCACAAACTCTGCTAAAACAGGTCACAGCTCAATGCTACCATTATCTCAGTACTCAGCTGGGGAGGATTTTGCTCCACACCCCTCAAGAAACATGGGCACAGTTTTGATATTCGTGACTGTTGAGGGGGGGAGAGTGCTAGTAGCTACTGTTTCACATCCTACAATGCACAAGACAGCCCCACGACAAAGAATTATTCCATCCAAAATGTAAATACTGCCACAGTGGAGAAAACCTGATATAACTGCATTACAGATCTGAATGGAAGGACGTAAGATCTTTCAAATTCTTAAAATATACAGTAGTTCTCTAAGTCAGTAAATAGACTCCAGCTTACTTAAGTTACCCTGTAAATACGCTGCTCAGATGGGACAGTAAAGATTTCAAGGAAGAAAATTTTAGAGGAGGATGTGATAGTTGGGGAAATAAAATTGTACGCATTTTACATCCCATTTTCTGACTCGTATTGTCTAGCCAGATATCTGGTATTATCGCTGTAGTTCACAGGAAGTGAAATTGTCCTCCCATTAAAGTAATTATTGTGGAAACAATTCAGCTAAGCACTAGGAAAGGGCACTTTTGTTTTTAGCCTAGCAATTCCACCCAGGATGTATCATGCCTCAGGGTTCCCGTGAGTTTCAGAGGAAATCTGTGTTTTATAATGCCTGTGTTTCATAAATGATTCCTGAATCAGCTTTTCTCTTCCCAACAAAACACAGCATTGTATTCAAGTTCAAAGAGTAGGACAACTGTATATAATCCATATGGATGTTCTAGAAGGTGGAACTTCTCAGCTACCTGGAGCTGGAGCATACTAGGATAGAGCCTTCAGTGCATCAAACTTTTAACTGGAAATTGAGGCCAAAGTGTTTCCTAGCCAACTTCAGAGTGTATGAATATAATGTATTTACAAATTTTGGTTTTCAAATTGATACTTTTGTTCCTTAATGCATGTCTTGTGAATATGTAGACTAGATATTAAAATTAAAAGAGGGTGGGACTTAACTCATTGACAATTAATCCTAACCAGGCAATCCTCATAAACACATAAACAAACAAACCAATGAAAAAGAAACAAACTTGGAAAACAACTTTAAAGAAAGACGGATTGGTTGTAGACATAGCACCCACACTCACATGCATGGAATCCCTGGTCAAAATATCCTTTTGTTACACGTAATGTGTGTCTATAATAAGTACTTACAAAAATAAAAACAAAAAACCTCAACACCGATCTTTCTCACTTAATAAATTGAATAATTAACAATTATTCTTTAACAATTACTAAACTAGGTGTTCATTTCTGGGATAAATGAAAACCACAGTGAATTTAATATTTGATTTATACTAAAGCTTCACCTCCCTCTCTTTCCAAACCTTTTAGAAAATAAGCATCTTAAAGATGAAGAACTGCACTCAGATACCTGGGTGTCAAACACTGAATGACTTTTGGAACATGTCTCCCTTCTCAGCTAGAACTTCTAGATAATAGTCATTGAGAGAGTTCTAGAAAAACATGATATACTTTTTAATACAAGATATAACACAGCCCAAAGAAGGGCAGTAATTGAAGCTGGAGTCTCCAAATTGGGAGTCTCACGATAAAGAGAGCTGGTGTTGAGAAAACATGATTGCAGATGAAGCAAGATTGAAGATCTGAGTTCTTGAGTCAGTTTGTAGATGTAGATAAGTTGATTCTGAAATTTATACAAAAAGGCAAAAAAACTAGAATAGCCAAAACAATTTTTAAAAACGAAAAGAAAACGCACGTTATTCAATTTGAACTCTTACTGTAAAAAGTTTTTCTACAAAAGAAGACAATTTGGGGGATGATTGTTGTAATTACACAAATCTACACGTGTGTTAATACTCAAAGAACTGTACACACGAAAAGTCAATTTTATTTTATATAAATTAAAAAGAAAAAAAGAAAACAGCTGGTAACCAACTGGTTAACTGGGTAGTTTGCTACTCATTGCACTAGTCAATGGTTAAAGGCAGTATAACTGAGTTTCCCAACATGTAAGGTATGAAAGATAGAATGTACCCCTGTTAATTTAGGTGATTCTTATGTACTGCATTCAATGTCACCTCATCACAAACTGACAAAAAGCTTTTCACATTTTACTTCTCTTTAAAATATGAGATAATGTTGAGGAATTATTCTAACATGTGTTAGAATCCTAATATCCCTGTCTATAAAAGAGAGAGCAGAATTTAGGTTTAGAGCCTTGGTTGATGGCTGCATCCATCTAAAATAGAGTGAAAGTATTTTATGTGATGACTTCAGCTTGTCACATGTGCAGTTAGGGACCTCAGGCAGGCCTGAAACTTGGGTCTACTACACGATTATGCACCTGAAAACTGACCTTGGCTTCAGTCCATTAATTTAAATTTGCTCTGAGAGCCATATCTCTGCAGTAAAGACCTGAGAATACACTGGGTGTTTCTTACACCAGTTATTTGTATCTGACATGCAGGGATATACATAATTTGTGGTCTCCAGACAGTCAGGGTTGTTGTTCATTCTAACAAAAATGACATTAAAAAAAAACAACACAAACCTTCAGAATAGAAAACATAAGCTCCTAGTATGTGACAAAATTCTCATAAGCACTGGAAAATGGTGTGAGACCTGGCAAACCCATATATCTCCATTGTGAATATTCTGAGTTGTCTTTTGTATAATATTCTATAAAATTTCCAATCATTGGCCAAACAAAATTTTAGTTCTTTAATTGTGTTTATATCTTTCCTTCAATCATACCACTGTCATGCTGGTAACATAACAAACAATGACAGTTTTCCTTTTGATCTGGAAATATAATCTTTCTTTTTAAAATGATTTAAGTCAATAGTCAATTTTGCCATCTCTAAGTTGGAGTTAATGATAATTTTACCTTATAAGACCATTGAGAAAATTAAACATGACCATTCACGTAAAAATCCTTAGCCAAGTATCTGTCATCTAATAAGTGTTAGCTAGAAGAGCTAATCCCAAAATTATTCTATAGTGTAGAATAGATTTGATCTCTTGTTAAGTAACCATACCCCATCTGTTAACTACTTGGTAACAATTCATATTCGACAACCATCAACGAAGCTATGGATCATATTTTAATTATTGAGATTTTGGAGTTTTTGTGTATTCTTCCAAATAATCAATCTATTTGAAAAAATGGCTCATATACTTTGAGGAGAGAGAATATTTATTACTAGTAATAAATAAATAAATGTAATGTAATGAAATAAAATGTAATGTAATGAAATGACTTTTAACATTAATCTAATCCTGGGGCTTCTATGAAAACAAGGCTTTTAGTTCAATTAGACATGTAAAGAGCCCCAAAGCACCAGAATATAGTAGGGTACTATTGGCAAACCCCATATTTTTGTATAGCCCAGTGAAATCAATATTCTGCCCAATGTTCTACAACATTCTGATTCTTCATTCTATCTTACCACTCGATTGGCCTCCAGAAAAAGATGTATCCTCTGTTGGATCAATTTAAGTGAAACAACCTGGAACTTCTGTTCAAATTAAAGAATGAGAATATTTTCGCCTTTCCCAAATAATGTAAGCGAAAATTAAGGGGAAAAATCTACAGACATACTAACAGGAGGAGAAATGGGTATGGGCCATCACAGAATAAGTGATTCGATCCAGTATTGAAAGACAAAGAGTGGACAGGAAGTCTGATGGATGAATCTGGCTGGAAAATGGTCTCAGAGGACATAGGCAACAGTAATCCTGCTGGAAGGAACTCAGGAGAAGTGTTAAGTGTGAGAAGAGGCAGACTAGAATTTAATAAAGAGACTTTCTCTAAAATCTGTTGCACACACAGAACACACGTGTTCAGGTAACACTTAAAGCATAAACAAGACAAAACAGATAACTATTGAGTTATTCTCTGAAGACATTTTTGGTTGGAAAATAAAGAAAATGGAGATGGTTTTAGAATTCCAGCATAAAGGTGACCTACTTTTTCATATTTGAGGGCCCTGGCTCTTTTCCAACCATCACAAAGTGAAGTCTATCAGTTAATAAGCCCACCAACAAATACAGGTTTCTATTTAGCTTTTCTGTCACCTTTTTCTTTAATGTGAACAATAGAGGAATCGAAGTCATTTTAAGAACCTCTGAAATATGGAGAAAAAAAATCCAAGGTCAGAAAACAAAATGGCCCAGGAAGAAACTCAAGCAACAGAAAATAACAAGAGGAAAGAAAACTTTAATTGAAAGGTACGTACAAACTCAAGAAATGAAAAAGGAAAAAGAAAAAGTGAGAGAAAAAGATAAGTGACATAGACTATCAATACAAGAGCTACAAATTATAATTTATACAAATTTCCATAAAACAGGGGAGTAAATTACCAAAGAGTGACACATAATATTTCTAAAATTCAAGGGCAGAAGAATTGAATAGGAAGACATCATGGGGAATTTAAAAGGACTTTGCCATAGAGAATGTCAGGGTTCATCACTACTTATGTTATTCCTTTTCTTCTGGGACATACCACTGAGGCATGTCTCATCACAGCCACCCACCACTGAGCCAATGCTGTGATGGGACAATAAATAAATCATTGTTATGTTAAGCTGAGATTGAAGGGCTTTTTTTCAGCAGTTAAGACATTCTGACTGAAATAGAAATTGGTACCTGGACTTGAGCTGCTGTTGTTGCAGTACAAATCCAAAAGGTTTGGCACTGGCATTGTAATAGGATGGTGGTCAGGAAACAGTTGTGTAAGGTGGATTGCAGGAAATTTATGCTATGAAATGAAAAAAAACATTTGGTAAAAGTATAGCCTGAGACAGCGTGGGTCTGTGGAAAAGTTTGGAAAGCAGAACAGAAAAGTATATGTTGGTTGCAGTGGACTGCATTTAACCACATATTACAGGAAAGAAATGAGCTCAAGAGAGGAGAGGAGAATAACATGCATGTGGAAATTGTGAAGATAAGGAAATTCCATAAAAATTGGATCCTTGAAAAGTTAGAGAAATCTGGCTTTTAGAACAAAATATCAGGACAAAAAAGGAAATAATGCAAAGGACAATTTACAGTGGAATGGGTAAACAAACTGTGGTGTTCCAAACAATAGAATATTAAAGAGCAATAAACAGGACTAACTACTATGTACTACTAGTGAAGCATGGACAAGAGGCAGAGTGAGGGGTACTAAGAATGTTCTAGATAAGTGCTTGTCAAAATAAATAAAATGTAAGCTATGTGTGATTTAAAATGTGTAGTGGCCACATTTTGAAAAAGTAAAAAGAAACAAACAAAACTATTTCACACATTTTATTTACCCAACAGAAAATGAGTATAAAAATTATTGAGATATTTTACATTTTTTGTACTAACTCTTTGCAATCAGTTATTTTTACACTTACAGCCCTCCTCAATTCAAATGCTGATTTTCAACAGACATTCTTGAACTATACTTTGACTTTGTAAATTTGACAAATAAATGTGTAGATTGACATACTCAAGCTGTTTCCAATGTACTCAAAAGTTGTCCAATAACTGAAGCAATTACTCATTTTCGTAATTAGGTGCATTATAAATTCTCAATGACACCATGTGGCTAGTGGTTTCTGTATTGGACACGGTGCTTCTCCAACTTGACCTAGGTGATAGTTACATGGGTGTGTTCACTTTGTAAAAATCTACCCTATACATTGATAATGTGTGCCTTTTTCTGTACACGTATGTTATTATTCAAATTAAAAAAGAATATATTGCTTTGGGAATAAGCCTGAGAGTGAGGAAACATTGGATCAGGAGATCATTTCTTGTTATTTGAAGTGCTTCTGCACTGTTTGCTTTCCTAAACATATGTGTAACTTATTTAACCTTATCTTAGTTATATTTTAGAAAAAGCTTTTCAAGTTTTTGCTGTTTTTTTGGTAGTGAGATGAATTCAATCTGATAATTAAAGTTTACTCTGAGAGCCATACCTCTGCCCCTGAACTAATTCACCCAACGAAGGGGCTGAGATGGAAAAACCTTAACGATTTCATGAGGATATATACTTTAGTCTATTTGGTTAACAGACTTCTGAGAAAAGAATGGCTGTTGTTATTTTCTGGCTTAGTGTTTTTCTTCAGAATAAATGTATTTAATCCTCACAACAACCCTATGAAGTAGTAGTGACTAGCATAATCTCAATTGTCCACATGAAGAAATTGAGGCATAGAAAGATAATGTCATTGTCACACATCTGGGAAGCGACAGTGCAGGACTTGAACCCAAACACTGAACACAGAGGATACTTAGTCACTCGATTAAGCATTTGCTGAATACTCTTGTGGAATTGCGGTAGTGTACAGCATATAGCCTAAAATATTCACAGATACATTCATTCTCTGTAAATATTTCAGTATAGTGGATGCAGAAGTCAAGTGAATCAAAATAAAATCATTCTGATTCCTTGCTGTGCTCTGCGTTTCAATTTTGAAACACTACCAGAGGCCTCGTGACGATTCGAACAGCTCCCTCTTTTGTCACAGCCCTGAGCCATGAGCCCTCCTGAGCATGTTCCTTGTCCCTGGCCAGCTCTTTGCCACCGTGATGCTACACACCTGGTGTAGCCACCCTGCACTAAGCTAGGCAGGTGCAAGATGTGCTCACACCAGTCAATGCCCTGAGCTGCCACTCCAACACTTGGCTTGATGGGTTTCAGGGCAGATGCCCCAGGATGTGCTGCTTTGAAATGTACATTATTTCAAGCTAAAGACAAGGCCCAACAGACAAAGGAAAAGCTTTATATCTCCCCCCTAAACTGCCTAAAAGAATTTAGATAGGAAACCTGTACGGGGAAGAGAACTTTTACCAATGATAACTTGTTCTATCAGAAAGACTTATCAAACATCTGCTCTTCTCATCTTCCTATGATTTGTCTTCCTTCTCTTTGAGACCCCAGATCCCTACCCCTTCTCCCTAGTTCGGGATGACATGTAATCCCTAAATACTTGACTACCAGGGAACCGCTCACGTTTTTTAAGGGGCTCCCATACATAACAAAATTAAATTTGTTGTTTTCTTTCCTGTTGACCTGTATTATATTAATTTATTAAGCCAGTCAAAGAACGTAGAGGGTAAGAAGGGAGACTTTTTCCTTCCTAAAAGCCCCTCACATGTGTCCTCACCTGGTTTGCACACCTGCCTACGCCACACCATTGCTGTCTTTACTCCTGCTTGGAATCCCCTTCACACTATTTCAGATTTCCTCAGTCTTGTTTTCTGCCTGAGAAGGTGGCTGACTATTTTGTTATTGAACAAAGTTTGCACTAACTCTGTTTATATTTTTAGAATAGAAATATAGATCATGCAATACTCTTGTTCCCAACAGGAAATTCCAGTACCCTCCGCACCCCCATTCTTTCATAGGATATAGCAAAACTAGGATTTCCAATGCATCCATTGTCCTGCACTTCTCCAATAATTACCTGATTACTCAAAGTAATGATGACAAGTAATAAAACTTGGCACTCAGAGAGTCTTTTTCAATTATGGGAATCTGCATTATTTAAATAAGTTTTAAGTATATGCTTGTGTCAGTTCAGAGCAAAGAGAGATTTCAGGTGTGTGTATGACAAGTAAGTAGATGATATAAGATGGATTTATGACAGCTCATAACCCTGCATTGCCTTTCTCATGGGACATGTGTAAACATGAAGTCTTAGGCACGCAGCATTTCCTACTACGATTACTGTCTTGTTAAGGCTTCCAAAAAGTAAAATTCAAAGATTAATGATAGACTTCCTCCAGATTTATGTCCTAAAATTAACAACCCTCTTTGGTCACATTTATGCTGTTTATATATTTTTCCATGAATATTCTCACTGTAATCGATGAATCATGACAAGAGGGAAAGCAAAGTCTACACTGAGATTGTTTCTCCTAGTAATTCCGATTGACTGTGAAATAGCATTGTTAAACTCCTGTCTTGTAAATGGGACAGCTAACTGTTAATTGCTCCATTGATGAATAGGTCGCTGCAGGCTGACTCCACAAAAATAAATTGGCTTCTTTCAAATATCTCTTTGAAACCTTCTTAGATTATTTGGACACTCAAGGATTGAGTGAATAAATATTTTTCTTTTTTTTTAGAAAACAACATTTTAAAACTTTTAATGCCATAAAGACAGCCTGCCATATCCTTCCAAAGAATAATTTACATAGCAAGAGCACAATTATAATCAGTGATTTCACATCTGATTCTATATTCTATTTATATCATAACTATCTCCACTTCTTAAATTTGGGATAATATTTTTAAAAAACATCCTCCATATTAAAAAAATATTCAAACTTGAGATGTGCAGACAATTTGAATAAATTTCATTATTTAGATAAATTGTATTTTGAACTTCCTCTTGGGAAACAATTGTGCAATATGTGTTCATCTCCAAAACATTATGCTACATCTCTTTTCTATCTCATTTGTTTAGGTCTCAAGTTGTCAGTTAGTTGATATTGTTTTCTAATCTGTACCAATCTATTAAGGGGAGGGCTACAACACTTGGTGTGAGTAATGGTATATCTAAACTGTGGTTTTCTGGGCCCCATAGTCTGCCATCAGTGATTGTGGGGGCATCTGAGAAAGACAGCACATTGTACGTTAGGGGTGTACTGAACAGCCCCCAATGCCATGGGTTTCGACCTTGGCTACATAGGAGAATCCATGGGCTGTTTTTTTAAAAAAGTATTAATGCATTAATGCCTGAGTCCCACTCTCAGTCTGTCATAAAATTGGTTTGCAGTGTGGCTTGGGCTTCAGGAATGTTAAAATCCCTACAGGTGATTCAAATGTGCAGCAAATGGAGAGAAGCCCTGCGTATCACACTACCCCTCAGAGATCCGAGTCCACTCCCACTCTGGTACTCCTTCATTTGATTTTTGCAGTATCCTTGAGAAGTGTGGGAGTCCACCCTTATCCCTGAAAGATACTTTCTGAGACCCCCAGTGGATGCCTGAAACGGGATAGTACAAAACCATATATATACACACACTCTATGTTTTTTCTATACATACATACCTATGGTAAAATTTAATTTATAAATTAGGCACAGTAAAAGATTAATAACAATCACTAATAATAAATTTGAAAAATCATAACAATAAATTAAGGGTTACTTGAACACACGCACCCTGATACACTACAGACAGTTGATCTGATAACCAAGGCAGCTACTAAGTGACTAATGGGCAAGTATCGTGGAGATGCTGGACAAAGGGATGATGCATGTCCCTGCCGGGAAGGAGCTGGAAAGTGAGAAATTTCATCATGCTATTCAGAAGGCATGCAATTTAAAACTTATGAATTATTTATTTCTGGAGTTTTCCATTTAGTATTTCAGACTGCGGTTGACAGCAGTTGACCATGGGTAACTGAAACTATGGAAAGTGAAACCGCGATTGAGGGAGGACTACTGTAGGAAGGACAAATGATGCTATCTTTCTAACAGAGTGGGAAACTTGGCCATAGAGACTTTGGGTTATGTAGTTGGTAGACAGAGAGCAGAGGAAGGGGTCAAAGGTTAGGAGTCAAGGTGATAATGTCCCACTGGGTCACACTTGTTCCAGTATGTGAGGTATGACAAAGAGGAAGGCATTGTCTGACCAGCCTTAATTAGAGGTCAACCATTTATTATGTACGAGGGGTGAGCTTCATTTTTCACTTTAAGAGCCATTTTGTGATTTATATTTTTATTTTTCCTCACATTTGTCATCAGTACCACCAAATCCATTAAAGTTAGGGACAGTGAAAAAGAAGTGAAGGAGCACTCAGTGAAAATCCTTATTGTATTATTCTACACCACACTTCTGCCTTAGCTAAATACATTAACATTCCAGCAAAAAAAAAAAAAAAAAAAAAAAAGAAACATTAGCAGGAATTCAGAGCAAATATATGGACACTTTACAAGGACTGGTATTATTCTTAATTTTTTGTTGTTGTTGAAATGCCTTCTAAGCTATATTTTATAGTTATGAAAACAATTACCTAATAATGTGCTTCACAGGATGCCATTGTTGCCTCCATTTAGAGGTAAAAATAGTAGTGCCAGTCTATTTGTGATTCTAAAATTACAATCTTTTCATTTAAATGTGCTGACTCTCTGGTATGTGGGTGGTGTTTCTGACCCACTATTGGGAGGGTGTGTACTGGGAGTCTATTCCACAGTGTGGATAGATTTGCAGATCACTGCATGTAAATTTCTATTACTTCCTTTGTCCTTAGTTTGCATTCCTTATAATTTGATGTTTAAATTGTCACTCTTAATTTTTTATTGTAAATCTACAAAAATTAATGGATGATTTGTGGCAAATACTTTGGCCTATGTGAGCATGTGTCACCACACCTACAAAATTTGGAAAATAATACACATCCTAATGATTGTTGCAAGAATTAAGTGAGATCATAAATGTGAAAGTACCTATGTAGCAATGGGTGCTCAATAAACGTTATATGAAAGCATTAAGTTAGGGCCAGTTCAATTCAGTATGACTGAACGAATTAGAATGATCAACATTTATGTTTGCCATGTGTATTTCACCATCTTATAAATGCAATTTATAAATTTACTTAAGATTTTTGTCCTATCTTACTAACTACGTCTATCCCTAGTAGTTTATGCAATTATGCTACATATATTGGGGCTTTCCACTGTTAATTCCAGTGGCACTTTAGGTAGGCACATTGTTTATATACTTCACTATATTATAGTATAATAATACTGGGAAGAATTTTTAAAGTATTCCATGCTATATGCAAGTCCTAATTCTTCAGTTTTCAGTTTTTAAAAAAGAAAAACCTTTGTTATGGTGGTAATTAACAACTGGTACTTGGATGACATCAATCAGAACAGCTGTAGTTTCTATAATCTACTACCCAGCTGTCCCAGATGGTATTTTTAGCATTACGCTCTCTGAATAAAGGAGGTAGGAGTCAAAATATAGTTAAAGATAATTATCATTATGGAAATTCTAGGAAGGGAATTGGGTGTCCTCTTTTTTCTTTTTTCTTTTTTTTAAATTATTGTCTTCTGCAAGTAAGTAAACCCTAATACAAGTGACAGGTGTACCTTTATGGTAGGGTCAATAAGTAATCACCAACACACACTTCTGCAAATTCAAATCATGAATATGCCCTTAGTAGTCTCATCTCTATTAGAATCCTATAACAGCAGCCTAAAATTAGGACTATGATCATTTCTGGTAAAAGATAAAAAACAAAACAAAACAAAACAACAACAAAAAACGCATGATTACAAAATTACTGTCTCTTGAAAGTATTTATTGAATGCATACTAAGTTTCTAAGATTCTTATGAATTGTACAAAAAAGGTCCTTTGTTTAAAGAAAAACAAAAGCAAAAACCTTTACTGTCTAGTTGGTAATGTAAACTACTTGTAATGAATGAAGCAATTAAGAGAAAAATAAAATGCTCAGTTGTGGGGGAAATAGGAGTTGGGGGTGGGAAGGCAATTGGGGCATAGATTCACCAGTGAAAAATCTGAAATGCTGCTCTGCAAATTCCAGGTTAGCCAACCCTCTGCTCCAGTCTGTGCCCCAGAGTCTGTTCCGATTAGGCTTTTTGAATAATTTTACTAATTCTCTAGCTTGTTGATAAGTCCCAAATTTACATATATAGTTTAGACTTCCTCACACTCCAGAAATTATATGTCTACCCATCTATTGGCCCCTCTATTTGGAATTATTTAGCATGAAAACTGTATGTCCAAAAGCAAATTTCTACCAATGTAAAGTATATTCCCACCAATGTAATCTCATCTCATAAATCTTCCCCATCTCAGACAATGGCAACTATGTCCCACACACTTTCATTCTTGAGTCATCTCCTCACACCCTACATTCCCACTAGCAGTGAATCATTGTTATTTTCCCCTCCCTAGATTTCCCCTCCCTGGTTCCTCCCTCCCCACAATGCTCCCAGTGGCCAACTCTCTGGTCAAGGCTGTCATTTTCACCTGGGTTTAATTATCACTCTAACTGTTTAACTTTCTCCCTGCTTTGGCAACAACTTCTTGATAATATATTCTCAATACAGCCATCAATGCCAACCTATTAAAACATTAGCCATATCTTGTCACTCCTCTGTGCTCAACTCTACAAGAGGTTCTCATCTCAGAGTACAAACCAAGTTTCTCTCCATCCCTTACAAGGTTCTACACTAACGGGCTTCCCATTGCCTGTCTGACCTCACCTTCTGGTACTCTCCCCCTCTTTCTCCTGACTCCAGGTGCCCAGTTCCCCAAACACTCCAGGCACCCTCCCCGAAGTACCTTTCCACTCCCTTTCTGCTCTCCCTCCTATTGGCCACACGGCCCACTCCCTCACTTCATTCAGTTTTAACTTAAAGGTCACTCTCTGATCCTTCTTTGGCCACGCTATTTAAAATGTCAATACCTACTCCTTCGCTCCACTGCAATATTTCATCTCTCCCCTCCCTCTTTTATATTTTCTCTTAAGCCTGTATTACTATTATATATACTCCTGTATATTCTTTAGTTTTCCACCTTGCTTTTTGTCTATCCCTCCCACTGGAATCTAAGCTCCCTGAGCAGAAATTTTTGTCTTGTTTCTTACATCTCCCAACACTAAAACAGGGCTGACACATAACAAGCTACCAATTCAAATTTGTTTCAGAATTCCACACTTGGCTTTAAGGATGAGTCTTCAAGGGTTGCAGTGTAGGTAGTAAGGTATAGGATCATGGCTTTATACATGTAACACAAGACAGCAAAGCAAGGGAGTACATTCAGTTAAATTAATGAACAAGTAAACAGAGTTGCCTCTTCTTTGAGTCCACTCATTTGATCAGCTAACTCAATAGCCTGAAGACGTAGACTGCATGTCCTTTTTCATGTCTGAGTCATGATCTGCTATGTTTCAAAAATAGCTGGAGTTTTCATGAGTGAACATTTTAGATACCTCTTATAGGTGGAAAATAGAACGGGGGGGGGGGGGGTTTCCAGGACCCAGGGACGGAAAGTGAGGAGTTGTTGTTCAATGGTCTTAAAGTTTTAGTGATGCAAAGATGAGTTAAGTTCTGGAAATCTGCTATGTAACATTAGGCTGACAGTTAATACTGTAGTGTGGATTTAAAAATTTTGTTGATAGTGGATCTCATGTTATTTGTCCTTCCCACAGCAAAAACAAAAAAGTATCTGGAGCAAAGTATTACACGAATTGTCTCCTGTGACTTCAGAATCATCTTCTTATCAATAAGAGTTGCAAAACAATTATTTGATTAAAGAAGCAACAACACCACATTTCCTCGGGTGGAGACTGGACATATGGATATACAGTGACAGTTGTCCTGGCAAACATCGCATTCCTATAAAATACAAAAGCACACCAGAGTTCCTTACTGCCAAGAGGCCAAAGCTGTAACCACTTCTCAAACGGCTGAAGGAAGTGCTCAGTGACCTTCCTTGGAGGGTCTTACTGCTCAGGAGATGCGCTCAATACTAATAATGCAGTTAATTGCCCACACTAGGGGTCATCATGACCTCCTAGATAAATATTCCCTTCTACATGACCCTTCTTCTGGTTTTACCTGTAGCAGAAGCACAAAATCTAATATAAACATGTAGGGGAGTCAAACAGTACCACAGGAATCGCTCCCTACTTGCTCATCACTCACCAGTGAAGAGCTACATTAAAATTGAACAAATGCCTGCCAAGTTCATTCTGTGGAGATGGAAGTTAGCACCCCCGCCCCCGAAAAGTATTCCTTGAAAAGAAGGTCCATGTCTCTTCCATTTTGAATACTATGAGTCCAATATACATCTCACATGCATTCAAAAATAATTGTTGATGAAATGAGACATGCGAAGGTTTTAGACTAAACTATTGCATTCCAACTTTCTATTTAACGTTTTAAATAAAAGCTGATGTGCTCCCAAGGTACCTCACTAGAACAAAGCATGCGAGCAGACCTCACCAGTGTATCTGTCAGCTTTACTTACAATTTTTCATCCAAGAGCTATATTGTTAGTTACCCTGTCAATATTATATTGATGAACAGGAAAGCTAAATTCATCTTCCCTTCTTTCTTTCTGTTCAGGCTTCAACTCAGTGATTCTTCAATTACCTAGACCCAATGACAGGCATTTTTTACTACCTTATTTCCTGTACATTGAATTTCAAAATATGTCAGTTCTTTCCAACAATTTGTCTTCTTTGACATTAGGTAGTTTTGAACATTTGTGTATATCACTTTGGACATAAGTGCCTTATTCAGCTGAGAGAACTCTTAGAGTCACCAGCCAGAGGTTAAATGCATCTGTGGTTTTCTTTTGACGTTAAATATAATGGCTCTCAGGGGATTACCTAAGAAAGAGGTGTACTTGACAAAGATTTTGAGTTCTATTTTCAATCTAACAAATTGCCGAGGCACAATGACGGTCTCTCTCCTATAGAATTCCAAATTCTTTGAAACATAGCAGAATAAAACTCGGACTCTTTAAAAAAAGAATTATATCCCCAAAGGGCAAGAGGAGGAACTGTGATAGTAGGGTACTGCATTATTTTCTGGCAGAGCCACACCAAAATCTCTAGAGAAGGAACGCACGATCTCGCTCACCAGACATTTGCAATGCACATCTGTCACTTTCAGGAAAAAAAGAACCTGAATGCTGCATTCTCTGGATCTCCTCTGATTCTGTTGTCTTTTAACAATGAAAGCACCCAGCTCCTGCGCCTCAGTGTTAAAGGTCACCCGTGATTTTCACTCCAGCTTTTTCTTCTCTCGTTGAGATAATCCGCATTGACTACTGGATTTATATCAAACCAAATGGATTAAAAATTATGATTAACATTATGACCTCAAGAGACTAAAATGACAATATTAAACACTAACAATATTCAAAGCTTTCTATTAAAATTGTTTGTTTAATGGTTTAGATCTTATTATTTCTTCATAATTTTCTTACCAGTTTTTGTATTTTTTTCCCAAAAAATTTTGTTGTAACTTCTCTACGTGCTTGTGCTGTTCTTGCCCTTTCAAACACTTCTTCCATTTTTTTACAATGCCTAACTTTGTTAAAGAATACTAGCCAAAACTTATCTTTTCACAACATTTTTAAAGAAACAGATGCCAATTTGCTGAGATTTGAGAATGTTGCAAGATCTTACAATTTACCATTTTTCTCTTTACTTACCATAGTACTAAAAGTCTACCCTTACATATTTATTTTGAGTGTTAAATGCCATCCTCACCAGAAGAGCACTATGTAAAGTGTACACTTTTAGGCATCTAACAACACCATAGAGCTGAGAGGGAAAGTATGATAGAGATTGTCACTTATTTAATGGATATTTCTCTCTAGCTATTTTAATATCTATTCTTATTTAATGTTTGGAACAACCCATTTTACAGATGAGTAAAACTGAGGTTTAGAAAATTTAAGCAACTTGTCCTAAATAATCATCTAATGACTATCATATTTTAAATCTGGTTAGTAAGGGTACAAGGAAAAGTGCTAAAAGCAATTTCAACCTTTTCAGATTCAGTGCTCACATCAAATTAATTGGTTTTATCCAATTAAATTAAGATTATAGGCACAAAAGCAGTTTGCATGAAAGGCAAAATGCATTACCAAAATGACTCTGACTTTTCTCTATTCAAAGTAATTTAGTGCTGTGGGAGGAAATATAACATGGGAATGTTCTTTGCAGTCATACACACTTGAGTTAAATTACAAATTTTTCACTTCCTAGCTGTGTGTATGGGAAAATTACATAATCTTGATGGTAAAATATGATTTTCTCAGAATAAAATAAATGACTTGAAAATGAAGAATAAAATGAGAAATATTCTTATTAGAATACCTGGAACAAAGTATTTACTGAATAAACAAATATAATAATAATAATAATAATAATAAACAGTAATGATAGACAACCTAAGAAGAAGGAAACAAACACTGCTTCCTAGATCTTCCAAGCCAATAGTCATGGTATAGTTTGCAGACCATAAAACAGAAATCCTCATGTAACATAAAGACGTTTATTTTCACTACTGCTTTCATCTTTGTTTATGTTCTGTGTTTTCACAAAGACCTTTCGCATTATGAAGTTTGAACGGACTTCAAATCTAATCTAGCCTTTGTTTTGAAAAAGATTTACACCTCAGCCATCTTAGTCAAACAGCTGTAGGTCTGTTGTTTCCCAGCTGGTTTTCACCTGCTGCTTCAGACAACCAACAGCTGAATACAAGTTGCAGATAGAAACACAACCCTGCCAGCTGGTGTCAAGACTTGCTGACATAACGCAGTATTTTGATTACATGTGCTCCCTTATGCTTGGGAACACTCTGGGTTGGGTTTGGATCCATTAGATCTTTAGTTTCCCTTATATGAATATTTTACTGGAGATCAGAAGGAGATAAACTGGTTACAATAAAAAGGATGGGAAGTCAGTGTGATGAAAGCTGGTTCTAGGAACTGAAAAAGAGCTCAACTATGGTGTTAGAGAAACTGTTGGTGGCTAAACACAAATTCCACTCTTTGGATCACTATTAACTGTAGAACAGGAAAGAAAAGAACGTGAGACCAGAAATATATGTATTTGAAATGGATATGGCAGGTATGGGGACAGAGCCAGGAGTGCAGTTTCCAGGCTCTCGCCCTCACGTGGAAAGATGCTGGCTCAGGTAGTAAATGGCCATTAACTGTGATTGGATGGCCATCAGCCGTGGCTAGTTGGCCATCAGCTGTAACCAGTGAGCCACTGGCCACTAATATAACTGCCGTGGCTACGCTAGCAGAAAATGGGGGGCTAGCAAGAAGATGGTGGCTGAGCTAGCAAGAGTGGATTGCAGCTAGCAAGTGAGGTTGGTTGGCAGAGAGAAGTGGATGGCAGGTTGCAGATTGTGTTGTTCCTGCTTCCTGTGTCTCCAACCCAGCTGCCAGCGAGAATATAGTGGTATGACTCCCCTATTTATGGCTTCATGGGGGTTCCTCTTTGGCCTCACCATATTCTGAGTTCTTATGTGGGGAGTGGGACCAGAGACCCCGCATGACAGCAGGGAAGACAATGACTCGAGGCAACGTGATAAAGCAAGCCAAGTGTGACTTAATGGGTTGCCTTCCCAATTATCAGAGCTCTACACTTGATTCTTAAAACCCTTCATCTTTCCACCTCTTTCCTCCCAAACCCTCTTGTTCTAGCCACCTTCCACATTTTAATTTTTCCTCTCTAACAAATTCTTCACATTTCTGCCAACTTTTTCTTAAAACATATATGTGATTGTCTTTCTTCTCCTTAATAAAAAAAATGATTCCCCACTTTTCCTGCAAGGCTGGATTTCACTCCTCACTTGCCAGCCTTACCCCACTGTCATTCCCTTCTGGCCACATACACACAGACGCATGGGCCACTGGTGAGACTCTTAGCTCCTGTGGTCTTAAATATTCTCTTTCATATGGATGAGCAGTTGTGCCAGCACCATTTGTTAAATAAGCCACCCTTTATCCACTGAACTAACATATCACCAATGTTTTATCTCATGTAAACTGAGCTGTATTTCTGAATTCTGTATGGTTAAAATTATTTGTTTTACTATTTGTTTAATCTATTTATCTATCACTATGCCAACACCATTTTGAGTTGATTCCACTGGCTTTATAGTATTTGCTAACATCTGCTAAACGGGTTTTAAGAAGAGTTTCCTTGACTATCTAGAGATTTGCATTCTCGTGTAAATTTAAAGATCATTTCATCCTATTCCAAACTGGATAAATTCTATTGGAATTTTAATTGTAAATTTCATTAAATTTGCATATTAATACTTGGAATTTACAGGTGATATAAATAATGTCCTTTATCATGATTAGCTTTTTGAAAATGTCAGATGCACTTTAATTTCTTTATTAAAAGCCTTACTAATTATTTTACAGAGAATTATTTTACAGAATAACAAATCAAATCTATCTATTTTGGACATCCCAAAGCTATTTTGCCTTTTTATAGCTTTTTTTTGAGAGCAAGAAAACAAAGATAAAGGATAAGAGGAAAAATTGGTGGGGAACTTCTGGGTAACTGAGGTACTGGCACTCACTTAAATCTGAATCAATTTGTACGTCCTCAAAAACACTATGTAGATCAACAAGAAGAACCAATAAAACCACACAAATATGACTTCAGCAAAACTACATAATGGAAAGCACAACAAATTCAACAAAAGTGAAATGACAGAGTTGAGACGATTTATATCAATCATATTAATATTTTAAATTTGGTTCACAAAGTAAGAGCCATCTACAGGCCACACACAGAGACACACCTAAAACAAAGTTATTCAGGAAGGATTAAACCAGAGGATGTGCAAAACACATAAGGTTAATAGAAACAATGAGAATGCCTGGTGGTGATCCTGATAACAGACAGTAGAATTTGAATCAAAAATGTTAAATGAAACAAATTAAATACCACTTAATAATTTTAAATATTTGATATTAAGATATAGGACGTAAGAATCGTGATGCACTAAATAACACATCAACTCCTTTATAAGACAGAAACTATGGGAGATGCAAGATAGCTGGAAATATATTCTTGGTACAAGATATAACCAGTAGACAGAAAATAAGTAAGAATAGTGGAGACCCCAAATGCAATTCTAGATAGGTCTCCTCTTAACCAGATATTTTTTCTACTTATTAAAAACAACAACGACACAATAAGCAGAAAGTTAAATCCAACAGTAATGGGAACATGTTAAAGGGTACAAGAGTCAACTGAAAGAGCCCCCAGTAACCAAAGTTGGAACAATTTGACCAATAAAATAAATAGTGGAGGAGAGGTCCAAGATGGTAGATTAGGTAAACGCTATGCCTACTGCATCCCAGGATCACACCAAGATTACAAATAAATTATAGAACAATCAACCTCACAAATCATCTGAAGACTAGCTGAACAGAATCCCTATAAGTAAAAATATAAAGAGGAGACCGCATCGAAACTGGTAAGAGCAGGGGAGACAAGAAGTGGGCTGACTCCAAGTTCATGGGTGGTGGTTGAACACCAGGAGAAAACACCTTGGTGGCAGAGGTCCCTCCAGAAGAGGGAGGGGTCCCATATTGGTAATCACAAAATAGTCACAGGGATGTGCAATACAGTTTGGGGAATAAAATCAATAATGTTGTAAAGACTATATAGGGTGTCAGATGGGTACTGGACTTGTTGGGGGATCACTTTATAGATTATATAAATGCCTAACCACTGTGGTGTACGCCTGAAACTAATATAAAATAATATTCAATGTCAACTATATATATATATATGGTCACGAGATGTAAAGTACAGCATAGGGAATATAGTCAATGGTATTGTAATGCTATGTACAATGTTAGATGGGTAGTAAACTTGGTGGGGTTATCACTTTGTGAAGGGTGTTAATGTCTAATCATTATGTTGTTTTGTATACCTGCAACTAATAAAAAATAATTAAATTTTTAAAAAGGAAACAAAATTAAGGACAGGGAGAAAAAATTAGTGGATTATACCCAAAGCATAAAGTAAACATCAGAGAGTCCATATGGTATAAATAAATAATTGAATAGATTAATAAACATGGGAGAAGAAACAAATCTCCCCTGCAGAAGAATTTCAAATACTTTATGTAGATACTCCATCCTTTCCATCCTTAAAGGGTTAAGCATAACTTTCCACTCCTTAGACGTGGTGTAAACACTAGTTATATCCTTCTAAAGGAAGAGAGTATAAAACACAAGTTTTATAGTGGAGAAATGTGACAAACTCTTCCTTAGCCAGGTGATCAAGGCCAACATCAATAGTCATAAATCATGTTGATAATATGTACACTCAATATCATGTGATAAAAATGGTACTTTATCTCTATGGTCTTCCTCCCAGTAACCTGTAACCCCAGTCTTATCATGAAAAATACATCAAACAAATTCCACTAGAGAAGCATCATACCCAATACCTGAGTAACGTTCTTCAAAACAATCCAGGTCATCACATACAAGGAAAGTCTGAGAAGCTGTCACATCCAAGAGGAGCTTAAGGAGACTTCGCAACCAGATGTAATGTGACATCCTGAATGGGATCCTAGAACAGGAAAAGGACATTAGGTAAAAACGATCAAAATCTAAATAAACTATGGAATATAGTTCATTATAATGCATCAATACTGGTTCATTAATTGTGACATGATGCAGCATACATAAGAACTCTACTACCTTCTCTCTCTTTTTTTTCTATAGACCTACCACCATTTTTTAAAAAAAAACTTCTACTGAAAAGAAAAAAAAAATACAGTGGGGGTTTAGTTTTCAATGTGGTATTCCCCAGTTTCTACTAAGGTGGTTTTCAGGATTTGTTGCCCTGTATGCCCAGGTTTTTCAATTTGGAGGGATTTTTTGGTCTACGGTAGATGAGGTAGGAGGTATATTTTGAAACAAGTCTTCCACAGCAAAGTATGTAACTGCTCACTTACTTCATGTGAGATCATGTCCTAATATATATACACACCAACAATAACTATATATATATATAGTATATATATATATATATATATATATATATATATATACTATATATATCAGTAGCATAAATCTGTACACACCAACAAGAACTATATATATATACTATATATATATATATAGTTCTTGTTGGTGTGTACAGATTTATGACTACTGATGGCTAAGGAGTAATTTGGCCATTTAAAAAATAATGGGAGGGAAGACAATTTTTACTGGAATTTCATACTTAATCATATAATCTGTGGCTTATTTTACAGCAAAGCATTAAGTGCCATCCATCTGAGAATACTTGGATTGACAAAATGAAGTGACATGTTTTCATGATGCTTCTGCCTCATCGCTCTCCTTTCACAGATGTGCTTCTTGAACAAAGGAAAATGCACTGAATGTCCCCGTGTCCTGGTCTTCCTTGCATTTCTCCATCCCTTGCAATCAACCTGATGTTTTTGCAGCATTCAAACTGCTCTCAACAAGGGCAACAAAGATCTAATTGCTGAATTGTGTTGGAAATTTATGTTCTTATCTTAGTCAATCTTGTTACAACACGGTAGTACTTGTATCTGAACAACAGGAACTATGCAGGGCTTAAAGCAGGACGGATGTGGCAACTTCATGTGGAGTGAGGTTACTTCCACTTGATCTTACTACAAAACCAATGAACAAGCCACGCAGAGGATAAAGAACATGACCAAGGATTTAGGATGACACAGTGGTCCCTCGTCTCCTCAAGGCATCTAGGGAGTCTGCAGAGAGTTCCAGAATCAGGGTAGCTGCATGGGCCAGAGAAGCTCAGAGCTGAAGACTTAGGGCTTTTTTTCGGTTACAGGCTAGAGGAAGGCATACCGTGATTACACCCAGAAGCTATTCTCGCTGTGCAAGCTACTGCCTCTGTCAGTTATTTATTTCAAGCCAGTGGGTCTGCAGCACCTGACCAAGGCCCATTATTTATACACACTCTATTTCCTAAATATCTTCTGTGCCCATCTACTCTTTTCCTTCCTCTCCATGACTGCTCAAGTGCAGACCCTTTTAGTCAGTGTTCTCTCTCCTCCTGACAAACCAACTTTTGCAGTGCTGCCAATGTACTTTTACAAGGAAAACTAATAATATCACTATCTGTTCAAAAATAAAATTGTTTATGTAATCCCCATTGCCTCCAAGATAAATGTTAAACTTCTTAACATTTCATAGGAGGAATAATCTATACAAATATCTTTATCTTTTCTGGGTAGATTTAAACACTCCTGTTACTTGATGCCACCCCTCTCCTTACCCCAACACTTAATCCCTTTTAGAAAATTTCACCACTTTGTACTGTAAATATCTTCGCATATAGGAATATAAGCATATCAAACTTCAGCTGTTCAAGTGAATGTTAGAAGATCTATAGGTTTAACCTTAAAATTATTGAATGAATTCTTGGTTGAATTAATTCAAATTATTTTGAAAACTTTCAGAAACTGTAGATATCATTTAGTAAGAATAACCTCAGTAACAATAGTTATTGAGTGCCAACTAAGTGTTAGTGAGCTGTGCTGCTCATGGGGCTAAGATAGAAAATGGAAACTCATAACCATCAGGAGTTCACAACAGTCTCACCTACATATCAGTAATGAATTAAATAAGCCCAATCATAAAAATATCTAACATTTACTGTCACTTATGATGAGCTAAGCTGAAAGTCATTTTACATATTTCATTTTAGTTAATCCTCACAATTTCTTAAGGTATATATTATTAGCTCCATTTTACAGATGTGGTAGGAAGCTTAGGGAGCCTAGGTGAATTTCCCAAGTTATGCAGCTAGGAAATGGAGGATCTGGAATTCAACCCCAGATTTCATTGAATTCAAAGCCTGCCCTTTGAGTACAAGAATATACAGTGTACTTTTGAAACTGACAGTATAGTTATACTTTATAAATACATGGTGAGGAAGGGAACACCCAATTCTTCAGTGGATATATAATATGTGTACTAAGTTTGATTATTTTCGTTGTAATAAGACTGTGCTGGATTTTCTGTTCCCCTCACAGAAATATTCCTGCCCTTGTCCATATGCTCCCTGTATAACAGGGGCTGGAAGCCTAAACACTACATTTCCTGGTTTGTTGGCAGCATATGAACTTATATTCTACCACTGAGGGTACTGACTGGAGAATTGGAATCATGGAAGTTGCAGCACCTTTACTGTTCTGTTAGTAGCAGGCAGTTCTGTGAGCTTCAACAGCCAATGGGAGCCGCAGCTTCCAAGGATATTCCTGAAAATGACCAGAGTCAGTCCCGTAGGTAGCTGAGATCATCAGTCATGTGTACCTGAAGTAGCTGCCATTCTTGACTTCCTCTCTCAGGCATTTTACGTTTCCATAACCCCAATTCCCTGTATTAAGTCCTTTCAACTTGAAACGGTAATTTCTGTTTTCCTGACAAAATCCTGCTTGCTACTCATACCCTGTATTAGTGTTCTAGGGCCGGGTGACTTAAAGAGCAGGTATTCATTGTTTCCCAGTCTTGGAGACCAGAAGTTGGAGACAGAGGTATCTGTGGACAGACTTGATTCGTTCTGAGGGCTGTGAGAGAGAACTGGTTCCCTTCCTCTCCCTGGCGTTGTAGGTGGCCACCTTCTTCCTACGTGTCTTCTCGTGGCGTTCTCTCTGTGTATGTATCTGCCTCCCGATTCCTCCTTTTTGTAAGAACACCAAGCTGACTGGACTAAGGCCCACCCTAATGACCTCATTTTAACTGGACTACCTCAGTCAAAGAAACGCATAGGGCTTCAACATATGAATTTGGGGGGAAAACAATTTAATCCATAAAATATCCAAAATAACAGTAACTTATACAAGATAAAAACTGATTATTCCTCAAATAATCCAGGGATGGTATGTCGACAGTCGGTTTAATACTCAAAAACATCCTCAGGTTGGTAAATTCTTATTTCTCAGGTGGGCATGATTTTTTCTAAATTTACCTCATGGATGAAAACTATTGCTGTAGCACAAGCCATAGTGATTATATTCCAGCGAGCAGGCAGTGGTAATAAGTAAAGAAGAAAGTGAAGAAGAGCATAAGCAAGCATTCTGTTAAGGAAGTTTCCCCAACACTGCCCTTAACATTTTTGTTGACATTCTTTTACCCAGAACTAAGTCAAATGGTCACATCCATCTCTTATGTGAGATGTAATATTATTCTGAGAAGCAATTAACCCACTGAAAACTTCTGTTACTATGAAAGAAAGGGAGGATGGATATTGGAGGTCAACTGGCAAAATATTTCATGATGAAAATATTACCGAATTGCAGGCTGTAGTTCCTACCTTTTTTGATTAGATGAAATAGTGAAAAGACTTAGAGATGTTGCTTAAATAGGTCAACGGGAAAACTGTCATCTGTGTATTACATCAAGAGCCCATCATTATTTCTGAAAACAAGATTTCTTCTTTATCAAACATCTTTGGAAGCAGTGTGTGTGTTGAAAAGTTGCAAAGGAAAATTCAGAAGCAGACTTACTTAAGAAATGAAAGAAAATGTTGTTTCACAAAGAGTTCTGGGAGAGCCACACTTCAAAAGGACCAAACATAAAACACAACAAATATTTTTAACAATTGCAAATTCCCAAACATAGTTTATATTAATCTGTTCATGGTGGAAGGCAGCAATTTTTCAAGCAGTTATATTAAATAGGTTTATGATGTATCTTCAAACACTAACATATAAAACATTGGGGATAAAATATTTTGCTAGAAGTCTAGATTTATGCAAAATAGCCAAGATTTTATTATTTTGGGTACCAGAACCCATAAGGGTGATATGCTATTTTTGGTTTATGCCAAGGTACACAGTATTTTTGTCTGACAGCTGTGGCACTTGAAGTTCTTAGACATCTCAGAAGCAAAGCAAAGTGTCATTTCTGCTCCTACAATGTCAACCAAAAATGAAAGTTCCTTCCTGTATTTCTATTTCCATCTTGCCTTTTCTCACCTTGGCAGCACTGACAAGATACCAAAATTTATCTTTGCTTTAGAGATGTTAGGACTCAGTTCTCCCTTCATTGGCCTTTAGATAAAAATATTAGGATATTAATATTTTGATTTCCAAAATTGCCAGCACTCCCATGTTACCCACTGTTCTGTCATCGCTGGTTACCTCCACATTGCAGCCATTTCCTGATGTTTCTCAGAAGGAACTACATGGAACAGAGGCAACAGGGAGAGGAAGGAGTGTGGGCAGTTTGAGGGGCTTACCAGAAACAGAATTGGTAAAACATGACGTCAGAATCAATGGCAATTAAATGACAGATTTCTCATTTTCTAAAGACAATTTATAGATTATATGAGCAAGTGAGGTTACAGTTTTGCTGTTCCTGAGAAGAAAAAGCTTACTATTATTAGCCACTGAAGATTCGCATGGAGAAGCAGGCATTGTCATTTTACCCCCTCTAGTGGTAATCACTATGGGGAAATAACAGCATTTTACATTCCAACTTAAAGACCAGGATGGTACTGAAGCCAAATTTTCTCATGCCTTCCACTGTTCCCTGCTATAAATTAAGCCACATTGAAAAATACATTCATCTTTTTTAAGCCGTGAGAGTATTAGCCAGTGAAACATGAGTGTAATGCTCAATAAAGAAGAGTGTTTCTTCAAATATTTAAAGGTGAAATAATTTGCAATCTTTATAGCTCACAATAAGCTTCAATAAATCATCACTTTCCTTGTAGTGAGCCCCTTCCCTCTTCTCAGAAGGAGCTGTCTTTGATATAATTTTCTAATGATGGAAGTTAGATTTCTGGTCAGTAACATTTTACTCTCCCTAGTGTCTATATCAAGTGGCTTGTTTGTTTAGGTGCTACGAAAGGCTCACACTTTTTAAGTAAGCAACAGAATATTGGGAATGCCCTGCAATTTGGAGACTGTTTCTTAATCCTATTTTTTTTCTTACCAACTTACTCCAAGCAAATGGTTGATTTATCCCTAAAGACAATCTCTTTAATGAAAAAGAACCCTTGACGATCACTCCAATTAATTGGTAGTGGCTACCCAAAGCCCTGTGTTAAGACATAGCATACGATTAGGCTGAAGGCAATTTAGCCAAAGCAATTTGGCTTACTGTTATGGGACTGAAAGTACGGATGTTCAACAGAAAAGCCTAATTGAAAATGAATATTCTTCCAAGGATGTTTGTCTTTTAAGTCTAGTGCTTAAAATATCGAAGTCCTATTAAGAATTTGGAGAGAGGGATTTCTACTTTATTCCTTCCTAATTTAACTTTTTAAAATGTATATTATTTTATTATTGCTTTGCTCTTTTTGCAATAGTAAAAATATGGAAAACCCCAGATGCTCACTCACTGAGAATTGTGGAGTCTTTACACTGATTATCTCTGGGTACTTCATATTCTGATGTGTTCTTTGTGGGGGGGAGGGAGGATGGGAGGGAAGGAATCACTTTATTTTTTTAACTTTAATCTATTAGAAACAGAGCTAAATATATTAGAAAAATCATGAAGAAGAAATTGAAGGTATAAATAATGATCTGATAATTGGATGAAAATATTTAAAAACAAAGAATTGCAAAACTCCAATGATGCACCAAAGGTATCACTAATCAAAGAATATATGTCTGCATGTGTTAATAATCTGTAACATTATTATTTTGACTAAATTGTCCTGGGATCCAGTTTACACTTGGCTAAACAATATTGATCAAATTACCTATGGACTCATAGGGATAGACTCAAGGCTCAGGGCTCAGATAGGAAAACAATTAGATTGATTATGGATGTCAGCAGTTACCGGATGGGGCAACTAAGTTAAAATATTAGACCAGAGGTGAGAAGGTCAATATGCTGAGCTGCTAGAAAATAAATCATATTTCTATAAACAAAGAGAAAGTGTTTGAAGAACACCTCTTGTCATCATCATGCTGCAGTAAAAAGAACCAAGAAATCATGAAGAATCCCCCCAAGCTTTATTTAGCCTTTAGTAGGGAAATAAAATTTAAAACAAAATCTTCATCCAACCCAGAAATCTTCTCCACAAAGTCAGGAGAGATAGGAAACAGCTTTATTACTGGATAAGCATTAAACCAAAATGAGATGCGTATTACAGGTAATCTGCTAAGAAATTGCAAAGACAGAAAGCAATTTCATTGTCTTATGTATCCAAACAGACGCAATCAATCCATCACATACATGTTCTCAGGATAAACGGTAACTAGTCTTGAGTAACAGGACTTGACATCACCATTTGTCACACATAGTTCATCTTAAATCCACTTGATAATTAGAATGACCATGCGTGTTAGCAAATTGGCTTGATACAAAGAAAAAAGAAACTCCAATCTTTATAGATAGGCAATGGTGTCACCATCTTTCTTGATGTTGTATCTCATAGCGATGGCTCCCAGGTCCTTGAAAAAGACTTTCCAGGGTTGTGAGACTGGGAAGTTTAGCTTTTAAAAAGATGCACATATATTTCGAAGAGACAGAGAAAGAACCTACAAGTTTTCTAAAGAAAATGCGCCAAGCAAAAAGAGCGATGTCTCTTCCCGTATTTTTAACAAGCAGAATCAAACCTCCTACTTTCACTTTGAGTTGCCCTCCTGCCTTCTTATGCTCGTTGTCATAGCAGCACCCCGGCCTCCGTTGTCCTGCCTGCATCTTCCTTTCTATCATAGCTGGTCAGCTCTGGATGATGGTCTCCTCCAGCCGGGAGCCTGCTTTCAGTGTTACCCCATTCACCACAGTATTTCCTACAATGGGAAGACCCTGGTCAGGATCCCAGTCTCCAGAGGCCAATGGCAAGCCCTCTGAATAACACCCTCTGTACCTGCACTGGGGGACTGCTGATTCGCATAAGCCCTGTTTCAAATAATATTTCATTGGAGAAATGAGTGATTTCACACTACATAGTTGCTCACATAGTTTTAGTCTCAATTCTTACAAGACCATGTATAAAACCTTGGTGTGTGAGCAGTTTAACCTTCCAAAATGGTGCCAAAGCTCTAAAGCTCTAGTTGATACTGTGACCAACAACTTCAAAAATTTTGGATCTATCCTAACTTCAGAAGATTGTTGAATTTAAATCTGAGGAAATGTACAATACAAACTATTTATTGAAGTACCTACAAGGACAGAGAACTGACTGCTAGAATACATTATTTTCTCTCTTTGTAGCATACGTCCTGGTAGATAGTTGGCTGGGGTGCAGGGGCGCCTATCTGTACTTTTTAGAAACTACTGAGGCCCACCAAAAAGGATATGACAATTGTCAATTACCAAAGTAACTTATGTCAGTTTCCAACAGGTATATATCTGTCTCAGAAAAAATTTAATTCATTAAGTAATGAGACAACTGATTGGATATGACAAAACAAGACACTGAAGATAATAAAACCAAAATCTGAGAAAATGAATAAAAATGAAAATGAATAAAACTTAAATGTCTCCAGAAGAATTATCCTAATAATAACTAAATATATAAAGAGAAATAAAATGATTCCACAAATTTTGAATCTATGGACAAACTACACTGAAAATTTAAAAAGATAATTTGGTAAGGTGCTTTTCTTTTGAAGCTACTTGTTAAAAAAAAAAAAAAGATTAAATGAGTTGAAAATAGTTGAGCCTACACACTAAACAAAATTCTCAATTACAGTTAACTGAGCCTTCTCTGACCCTTATTTACCCTCATTTTTAAAGGAAAAATTTACATATGATAGCATTTATAATTTTAGGTAGATAGGTTGGTGAATTTTAGTAATCGTGTAAACATTATGTTAGCTGAGTTTGAACTGCAAACTTGATCTCTTCAGAGCTTCAGGTCTCAGTTCACGTATCTTATCCTTAGCTTATGTGCTTTGACTCTGTTCGTTGTATATATGTTTCGGGGCTCAGTCAGAGATGTTGGTGGACAGATTTTGGACATCCATTCTTACACCCTTTCCTTTCAGGATTCCCCACTCTCCCCAGCAGTCATGTTTGACTAGCTCTTTCCTGATTTCCTAGATCAGAAAGAGTGGATTTTTCCATCTGTGCCCCACAGCCTCCAAAGTTCCTTATCTAGTGCTATCTCCCTTTCCTAAGCAAGAGTGCACTCCACGCAGAGGTCTGTCTCCTCTCCTCCCTCCACAGCTTCCAGGTAGCTTTTGTACAGGGCCAGATTTGTAGTGTTTCTCTTTTGTTTTGTTTTGTTTTTGTTATTGTTGTTGTGTTTTGCTTCTGGGACTTTGTGTGGTAAAGACTTAGTTCTTTTTAGTAGAAATTAAACGGAGGCTCCCATCATTATCGGAAATCTCTAAAGAAGATGGCGCATGAGCAGAAGAGGGAAAAACAAGCCATGTGCTTATCTAATACTCTAAGCTTCTTAATTAAAACATGTAGACATTTATATTACTTTATCAATTAGCCTTTTCCTATGATGTTTGAATCCAAGAACAGAAATGGAAGAAACAGTCATTATTAAATTTGTATGAGCATGATATTAGAAAATAAATAACATATTTTTAAGTAGAAGTCCTAATCTCTCACAAAGATTTATCTCTAAGGAAAGAAAACAATGTCACCTTTACATTAAACTTTTGTTATCTGAATTGTGACTTATCTGGCGTCATTTCTATTACTAGTTTATTGACAAGAAGTGCTATTGAACTTCTGGGTTGACACAGTGGGAACTGTGTATACAGGAAACAACATAGAATACTTAAATTCTTTGTGAGCATTTCAATTCTATCCACTTGAGATGTGAAAAACATTTCACTTCTCTCTATAGGACCTTAGATAATGCATAATGAAAGAGCCTCCATCTTTTTAACAAACTGGTGTAATGTATAGAAAAAATTGGTATAGGGAAAGAAAGTGGAAATTATACAGCTTTCCAGATTTTCTTAAGTTAGAGTTTATAAGGGATTTCATCCCTTTAATAATTAATTTCCTCAATCATGAAACATAAACTGATATATTTTATGAGCTAAACACTGTGCTAAGCAATGGGGAAAAGAAAGTGAGTAAGATAGAGACAGCCTCTGCCCTGATCAGCACCAGCCTAGTAACAGAGGCACACATGAGGTGTAATTATCATACCCACCATGGGCTGGAACAAAGCTACATGTTTCATACATTTATCTCTGATTCCCACATCACCACTGTAAGATTAATACCCTGATTTTACACATCAGGAAACAGACTCATGGGAGTTGAGGACTTGTTCAAGAATGTATATCTAAAATGAACACAATTGGAATTCAAACAGTTCCATTGGACTCCACGTGTCATGCTCCTGTCAGACCACTACCCTGCTTTACAAGGTAATGTAGTGAGATACACCAAATATGTAAAAATTAAGTTCTGCATCATTTCCAAAGAAGGTTTAAGCAGCTCCACAGGGATAGAGATGCAAAATCTTCATGGCAAAGAAAGTGAATTCCTAGGCAAACAGACATACTGGTATTCAATTTCTAATTGATCCAAGGGAAATACAAGTGATTCCACCCCAAACTGCCATTTTAGATACATATATCTACTGCTCCACAATTATTCATTCATAGCTTGTAAGTTCAAAGAAAAGTGTGTGAGTGAAGATTTATAGAAGGTTTTTCTAAAGACTAAAGTGGGTCTGGTCCTCGAAATAGTAAATAGACCCTGAATTTCCACATTGTTTTGCTCTGGTGCATCAATTAAAAAGAAAAGTGATGATTTGGAACTCCAAGATAAATATGAATGACACAATCATTAAAATGATAATATATCTAGATATTAGTACCATAATCACTAAAATGCTAGTTATTTTATAGTATATTATTAATACAATTCACAATACAGATAAATTCATTTACACCTAGTGATGCCTGGCTAGTCCAGTTCAAACAAAAGTAAGTGAAATTCAATGAGGCTGCCTCTAGCTCAGGGTCTATTAAACTTAATTCATTATTAAAGTCAAAAGCTAATTAGAAATCAAAGGAAAGAGGGATGTAAATGTGTTCTCTACCATGCATTGAATTAGTTTGGTTCAGGAAACACTGAAGGTTATGATCATTTAAGCTTGATTGCAGCTTCACATCAGGAAATTCAATAGGAGTTGCAAATATTCCATTTAAAGGAGGTGTTTTGCCATCGGGGAGACAATGAAGCTGTGAGCAGTTCAGTATCTCCCAGAGTCCTGTGTAGCTCATACACAGGAGAGTGAGGGTGTTTGGGTATGGGGCAGGTGGGGCAGGTGGGACTGGTGGAGGAAGGGCTATCCTCATTGTGGATAGTGCAGAAATCGGTTTATTAAATGATGTATTAAAACCAATCTTCTTGTTGCCTTTATTAAACTGTTTGAAAATAGAACCACTAAGTCCTTTAACAAAGCAGGCCACTGGGACTCTAAATTTTCACCTTGATTTGATGGGAGAAGATGGTTGAAAAAGCAATGGAATCCAAAAACTCTCCCTCACTTGTGCTGCAGGAGGAAGGGTGGAGAGTGAGAGTGAAGGAGAGAGAGAAGACCCACTGCCAGTAACAGAAATCAGGTGGTGCATGGGGCAGGTTGTTTTCAAACAGTAAAACAGAGATCTGAGAACAGACTCTATGAGGAAGAGGCCAAGGAGGCTGAGAGCCTTTAGCTACGAATCTGGCACACTGTGCAGTCAGCACACTCATCTCCCACCTTACAAAGAAAATACAGTCTCTCAGGCTGTAACGTTCCTTTTCCTCTTTCTACTGGCCTACTACATCCTCTATCTTTAGATTATTCTAACCTGCCTCTGATGAAGCGGTATATAAAGCCATCTCCTTGCTTTTACACTGGATCCCACATCCTCTCACCCTCTCCACTACTGACCATTACATCCCTCTTCTCTATCTTCAAATCAGTCATTCTCCGATCCAGGATTTCAGCCTGTGTGCAAGCCTGGGGTGCCCCCTCCATATACAGCTCTTGCTTCCCTTTCATCACCAAATTGCTTAAAAATGATTGTTTGTCATCAAACTTCTTGAAACAATATGCCTTCCCTCTTTTCCCAACTCGCACCCCTGACTGAATCACTGCAAAGTGGTTTCTAACTCCACACTCACAAATGTCTCCACTAACTTCTTTCCTCAGCCATATGGCACTTGGTGGAAGCTCTCGCATCTCCTCCTGGGACCTCTCTCCACTCCTGTTGGCAGCATATTGTAGATGAAAAAAGGGGTTTTATGGACAATAACCTCACAGGGTGACCTGATCATAAATTTCTAATTGGGGGTCATGGTGGGCAGTCGTGTCCCAGGCTTATCTTTGCCTTAAGCAAGCCCTGTGCACTGTTTCTGTGTATCTAGGTTAACATGCCTTTGAAATGCTGCTTTTCAGACTCCTTTTTCTAATTTATGACCCCTCCTTCTAAAATGGACCACCCAACCACATAAATATGGACAGATAATTTTTAACAAAGAAGCAAAAAACTTACAATGGAGAAAAGACAGCCTCTTCAATAAATGGTGCTGGGAGAATTGGAAAGTCACGTGCAAAAGAATGAAACTGGCCTGTTATCTGTCACCATGTACCAAAATTAATTCAAAATGGATCAAAGACTTAAGCATGAGACCTGAAACAATAAACTGCATAGAAGAAAACATGGGTACTAAACTTATGGATCTTGGGTTCAAAGAGCATTTTATGAATTTGACTCCAAAGGCAATAGAAGTAAAAGCGAAAATAAATGAATGGACTATATCAAACTTAAAAGCTTCTGCACAGCAAAAGAAACCATCGACAAAATAAAGAGGCAACCAACTTTATGGGAGAAGATTTTTGCAAACAATGCCTCCGATAAAAGGTTAATATCCAAAATATACAAGGAACTCATGTAACTCAACACCAAAAAACAAACAACCCAATTGAAAAATGGACAGACGACCTGAAGAGACAGTTCTCCAAAGAGGACTTACAAATGGCAAATAAGCATATGAAAAAATGCTCAACATCACTAATCATCAGAGAAATACAAGTAAAAACCACAATGAGATATCACCTCACCCCAGTTAGATTGGCCATCATCAACAAGACAAATAGTAACAAATGTTGGAGAGGCTGTGGAGAAAAAGAAACCCTCATACACTGTTGGTGGGAAGGCAGATTGGTGCAGTCGTTATGGAAGGCAGTGTGGAAGTTCCTCAAAAAATTGCAAATAGAATTACCATATGACCCAGTAATCCCTCTTCTGGGTATCTACCCAAAGAATTTGAAATCATTTATACATAAAGACACGTGTGCTCCAATGTTCATTGCAGCTTTATTTACGGTGGCCAAGACATGGAAACAACCAAAATGTCCTTCAATAGATGAATGGATAAAGAAGCGTGGTATATATACACAATGGAATACTATTCGGCGGTAAGAAAAGATGAAATAGGACCATTTGTGACAACATGGATGGATCTTGAGATTATAATGCTAACTGAAATAAAGAAAAAGCAGAGAACCATATGATTTCACTGATATGTGGTATATAAACCAAAAGCAACAAAAGAACAAGGCAAACAAATGAGAAACAAAAACTCATAGACACAGACAATAGTTTAGTGGTTACCAGAGGGTAAGGGGTGTGAGGGGTGGTAGATGAGGGTAAAGGGGGATCAAATATATGGTGATGTAAGGAGAACTGACTCTGGGTGGTGAACACACAATGGGATTTATAGATGATGCAATACAGAATTGTACACCTGAAATCTATGTAACTTTACTAACAATTGTCACCCCAATAAATTTTAATTAAAAAATAAAACATAAAAAAGATTTAAAAGAAAAAAAATAATAATCCTGCATCACAGAGTTGTTGCAAACATTAAATTAGATTTAAAAGAAAAAGAAATCACAGACAAGAAAGTCTTTTGCAGAACATATATCTGATAAAGACTTGTATCAAAAATATACAAAGAACTCTTACAATTCAACAGTAAGAAAGTGAACACACCAATTAAAAAAGTGGGTAGAATATATGAACAGACACCTCACCAAAGACGACACACAGATGGCAAACAGGCATGCGAAGATGCTCAACATCGTGCATGAATTGGGGGAATTGAAGATTAAAACAACAAGAGATAATTCTACCCTCCTATTAAATGGCTAAAATCTGAAACACAATACCAAATACTGACAAGGACATGGAGCAACAGGAACTCTCTTTCACTGCTGGTGGGAATGCAAATGATGCAGCCACTTGGGAAGACAGTTTTGCAGTTTCTAGAAAGCTAAGCATGATCTTACAATATGGGCCTGCAATCGTGCTCCTTGA